>NW_015166418.1:1518867-1554569 GCF_001447785.1 Gekko japonicus | reverse complement strand
CCCCTTTCCCTAATTCTTTTCCTCTTTTCCCCTCCTTCCCTCTCTTGTATTCACTCTCCCCTACTGCCGATTGCAAGAACTCCTTCACCTCCCACCCCCACCCCCACCTGGTAACAAATATGGGCCTAGCTGCCAGCAAAAGTTTTCTGCTCCTTCACTCCCCTGGCCACCCACCCAGCAGCTTTGCCTCTCCCCCTGCCTCATTATCAGCATGGCATTTACCTGCATCCCCCCATCATGAATATAGTGTCTCACAAGTAGCTGGGGGTGAATGCTGTGGCTGAGCTCTTCTGACAATAGTTCCTCCTTTCTGCTGCATGCACACATTCTCTCTCTCTCTCTCTCTCTCTCTCTCTCTCTCTCTCTCTCCAGCCCAAAATGCCACCATGGCTGCATTGTCTGCACTTGTGCTCTTTTTTTTTTTTTTTTTTAAACAAATTTTATTTTTCTTAGGAATTCAACATATAGAAATAAACCATTTCATCCTTTCCATTGTCTACCCCATTCCCATTTCCTCCCCTCCCTCCAGATGTAAAGTAATGTGGAGTAGGGGGGGAAGCATTGCGGGAAGCCACTGGAGGGAGTGCACTTGTGCTCTTGTTTGGGAGGGATTTAAGTCCTCCAATGTATTTTTAAAAGTTTTCAGATTTTCTGTAATCCTAAGAGGTCCCTCAAGTTTGCAGGATATCTGTTTCCTGTAAGTGTGGCCCCAGTCCACAGATAGAAGTATCCGCAGATCCGGGCACACTTGACTATTAGATACAAGATATAACATCACTCTCTAACATTTCATGGTTGGCTCCACCCCCTGCAACCGCCGTTTATATGATTGGCTCCACCTCCTGCAGCAAAGATGGATACACACATTATACATGCATTTGAACAATGCATTTATTTATTTATATCCTGCTTTTCTCCCCAGCTTAGAACATTGTTCTCCCTTCCTCCATTCTCCCACAACAACCCTGTGAGCTAGGCCAGGCTGAGCATTTGTGACAGGCCCAAGGTCACTGGTGTAGTGGTTAGGAGCACGGACTCTAATCTGGAAGAACCAAGTTTGATTTCCCATTCCTCCACATGCAGCCGCTGTTGTGATCTTGGGTCAGTCATAAATTCTTTCAGAGCTGTACTCTCAAGGGCAGTTCTCGGGAGAGCTCTCTCAGCCCCACCTACTTCACAGGGTGTCTGTTGTGGGGAGGGGAAGGGAAAGGGATTTTAAGCTGCTCTTAGACTCCTTGAGGTAGTGAAGGGTGGGATATAAATTCAATCTCTTCTTCTTCTTCTTCTTCTTCTTCACCTAGCAAGTTCCCATGGCAGAAGGGAGATTTGGACCCAAATCTCTCAGGGTCCTAGTCCACCGCTATATTCACTACGCCATGCTGACTTTCCTGGTTATACTCACCATGCCAAGGCTGTAAATCTATAGCCATATAAGAAATGGCTACCTGAATCATGTGGAGAATGCCATTCCAGTGACAACAGGAATATGTGCAATAGCTGCACCTTTGTTTTGCAAGGTTAATATGTAGATTGCCCCTGAATTAGGTATGCAGTCCCCCCTCTACAAAGAATTATTCACCAGTCTTCCAAAAAGTCCATTGGCTGTCTTTAACATTGTGCTGCTTTATAGGTAGTTGGTTACAGAATAATTTGATTACAATTGCCTAATTTAACTACCTTTCATGCTACCAGCCATGCATGGAACATGCCAGTCTGTAAAGTGAATCAAAAGTTGAGTCCCTACACAAAACTGGTACATGCTAAGGCATTAACTCTTTCATAACTGGTGTGCATTTTTAAATTGAAGGTACATTTCTGAAGTTATTTAAAAGGACTCTATTTAAACAGCATAGATAAATGACATTCTGTGAATCAGCTAGTTATATCCAGTATCAGATTGCCATGTTTTCCCCATCACAGAGGCACACATGCGACAAGCCCCTGTCATGCAGAAATATGTCAAAAAGGGATCCAGATAATAGCCAAAAGTTCAATAACCCAGCTTGGTACTTTGACAGATAGTTTTCTTCTTTGACATTACCATAAATTTGAGTAGAAGATCAAGTCTATCCATACTTGAGCTCCATTCCCTTTTTAAGAGCTTTAATGTACAGACATTTGCATTTCAGATAGCTTTCAGTCAGGCCCTAAGAGGCTTTCATGATTCCAGATGACTCCAGTCATCCTTTTATTATTACTTTTCCTAATAACTTCTTCCACTGAAAATTGTGAGTGCACTTTGGAATGATCAAAGAGCTGGAGCGCAATCATCCCTCAGTTCTGCACAAAAATAAAAGAGCATCAGGGAACATTAGCAAAATGGGCCTTCCAGCCAGGTCCTTCTCATCCTTTCTTATTTTTCAGAGGATAAGAAGTAGAAAATGACCCAGGAACCTGATGGAATGGAAGTATACTAAGTAAGACCATTTGCCTATCAAGTCCAGTACTGTCTACTTGGATAGGAAGCAACTCTCTAGGATTGCAGGTAACCTTTCAACTGGAAATGCCTATGACTGACCCTAGTACCTGTAGGCAAAGCAAGTGTCCTCTACCACTGAGCCATGCCCCAATTATAAAAAAAAAAGTGGGCCCTAATCTAGGGAAAATATTTGTCTAGTTTTCATCAGAACTTTGTACATCTAAATTTATTAAAGGAAATGTTTTCACATATTCAGCTAACCCCAGTTTTAACACTCACAAACCCTCTATTTTCTATTTACATTGTAGGAGAGAGGTCTATAAAGCTAGTTGTCTCTGTCTCAGTTTAGGAAAATGGGACTTTATGGATAAATGAGATCAGAGGCTATGTTGATGGCCAGGAAGGAAGCCTTTTGAGAACCAGATTTGGTCACTCCTTTCTCATCAGCTTCCAATCAGAAAACAGGCCAGTTCACATTAGGACCAACATCATAACTCTAGATATACACTAATGGAGCCTGAACTAGTGGTAACTGACCAAAAAAGAGATGTTGAAATCACGGTGAATAGCTCAATCCAAATGTCAACTCAGTATAAAGCAGTAATGAAAAAAGCATATACTGTGCTGGGGATTATTTGGCAAAGGGCTGAAAAAAAACCCAGCCAGCATCATTAAGAGCACAATCCTAAACTGGTCTACTCAGAAGACCCAGTTTATTCAATGGGGTGTACTCTCAGGAAAGTGTTCTCAGGACTGCATTCATAATGTCCTTGTAGGGATCTAAGGTGCAGCTGTGCTTCGACTATTGTGCATTTTTTGGTGTCTTCGTTTTTAAAAGTATATTGTAGAATTGAAAAGTACAGAAAAGGGCAACCAAGATGATTAATGGATTAGATCACTTCTCTTGTGTGAAAAGGCTGGGTAGGCTGGGGGGAGGGGGTTGTGCTGTTGTTCAGGCAAAAAAACGAGTAAGGTGGTTTAAAAAACTGTGTCTGGGATGAAGATAGTTGGAACTTATCTACTGCTCTCATAATTTGGAGTGCCCAATAGAGCTGATAGCCAATAGATTTGGGATAGACAAAATGAAATATATCTTTATTCAACTAGTAATTATTTTATGGAATTCACTATCATGGGACGCAGTGATGGCCACTAGGTTAATTGGTTTTAAAATATAATTATACAAATCCATAGAGGGCAGGTCCATTGACTATTAGCCTACTGGCTATTAGCCACAATGATTAAATGGAAGATTTATATTCAAAGTAATTTACCCCTCTAAGTCCCAGTGCTGGAAGCAAAACAGGGTGAGGCTTTTGCTTCTGTGACTTCCAGGGGTATCTTGCTGGCCAGTGTGTGAAACCTGATGCTGTCCTATATGGATCATTTGTATAGGTCCAATTTTATTGATTCAGGATAACTGCTCCTATTATCTGACCTTGCCAGTCTCTCATTTTAGAAAATACAAATCCTAAGAACTCTAATAGAAATGTTATCATTTAGTCTATTGTGTTAAGGAATGAGAAGATTTAAGTAAGTGTTTACTAAGAAATAGGTTTTGAGGAAAGAAATAAATGAATATAGCGACATAAGTTTTTCTCACTGTCACAGGAGCTCAACAACAACCCTTCACTGTCCTCGTCGCTCGAGCTCCCATCACCGCTGAGCTGGGCCACGTTGCCTCACCCTCTCTCCTTCCCCACAGAGTATGTTGGCCACAGACTCCCGTCCCTGCAGGATGATGCTCTCTCTCCCTCTGGGCAGCCGTTCATCCAAGAGTCCTCCACGGCCTCCTCCGTTTCTTCCCTTATATCTCCCCCACCCAGTTCCCATCGGGCTCTCCTCTTCCTGGGGCCCTCCTCCTCCTCGGGCCCCGCCCCCTTACAAAACCAAAGACGCGCGCCCCGGGGCATGGTCCCTCCCTCTCCTGCCTTCTCCCTTCCTGGTCTCTGTGCTCGGCTGTGGGGGTGGGCCCTTGCACAAGCGCGGCCGTCCCATCCCCGTCACGCTGCTCCCCGCTTGCTGTCCCTTCCAGGGTCTGGTCGAGGCTGGGGGCTGAGGCATTGCCACCTGCCTCGCTGGTACTACCTCTCTCCCTGCGGGGGCCTGAGGCGTCGCCGCCACCTCCCCTACTGCCAGCCCTGGCTCCTTCTGCAAGTGGGGACAATGAGGCTGGCATTTCCATTCGTCCCGCCGTCACCGCCTCCCCCCGCGTTCCCCCCAGCCACCCGGATAAGTGGAGAGGGAGTCACGGTTCATCGTCCCGGCTCTGTGTGGGGCCTTGGGGGGGTGGAAGTCCCGTCCTCGGGACACTCTCCTTTCAGAAATGCATATGGGAACAAGTAGTGGGAATGTTTTGACCAAACATCTTTATCCACACATGATCTAACAGGACAATTAACTGTGAAATGGGTCTTTATGTTGTGGTATTAGGCATGATGTAATTCTTTGAAGTTAAACTGCTAGCATCATGCCACTGTAGGAAGAGAGAAAGTCAACCCTACCCCAAGGTATTCCCAAGCATATTCAGGAAGACTTCCAAATCCACCTCAACGTCCAGAAACAGGTAAGACTACTTTAGGTTACAAAACTTAAAAGACCAATTATTATAGGATTATGCTTAATTGTTAACTTACTTTGTGAGTGCACATTTACCTCTTCTTTAGTGTGGTATTATTTAGATAGAACATCTAAGGGACTTGCATAAGACTTAAGGCCTTTCTATTTAGAGAAAGCCAGTTGCACCTACAGACTCATTAAATGCTGCTAGTTCCATGAATAGACTAGTTGAAGCAACTTTGCTCTATAAAACAAAGTATGGAATTATAAAATTATTTTAGTTCAACACACTTATACCAGATTGTATCTATATTTTAAAATAGATGTAAAAACCAATGTGGTGCATGAGAAAATGCAACTGAACAGATAACAGCCTACCATTCAATATTAACACATTATGGAGGAAAAGTGACATTTAATCTTTTAGGGTGCCACCCTTTTAAAAAAAATTTATTATGGGAAGGCTTCTAATTAGAAACCCGTAAAATATGCAAACAATAGCAATTTGCAAACATCTACGGTGATAAGCTAGAATGAGGATTTAACTAAAAGACTCAGCCAGATCATCTGGAATAGATAAGGTATTTAAAATGCTTGTAAAAAAATGGCATGCCCATACTAGAATTTATTCCCTGATGTCAAGTATGTATAGCTAGATTCCCAAAGCTTCAGAAAGACAGGTTCCCCAGAATAAGCAGGGACATCCTTTTGTGCTTGGCACAATGCATAGAAAGGCAGAATGGTAAAGGTAGCAAAACAGCCTGAACTGTAGGACCTTACCAACCGCTCCCGGATTTTCAGCTCTACTGTTAGCAATCACACCCCTCCTCCCACAGAAGGGTCAACTGTTGCACAGAGAGAAGTAATTTTTTTTGTAAATTTTTCAAAATATAAAACATCCCTACAATTTTAAACAGTAACAACAAAAGGTCAATTCACAACCCGGTATCTCCTCCCCTCCCCACCCCCATCCTGCAATAGCAGTTCATCAAGCACCCATATTTTATCCCAGGCACAGGTACATCAAAAACATATACACTTCCCAACTCAGGAAACCTCACCAAATTTATCAGACTTCATTGCTTATCTCCAAACAAACACACCAAAGCATTGTTTTGGGGTGATCATGTAAACATTGCCTATATTAAACGCACCTAGACCGCACCCCCCATTTCACTCTTTTATTCTTTTTTAATTAAAAAAACTTAGTGGTTGAACATCTGCCTGGTTTATTTGAGAGTTCTCTGAGGAGAAAACTTGGTATACATTGGTGGAGATCCCCATCACCCCCTCTCACATCTCTCTTAAGCTAATTTTCCCCAATTAAATAGGAGACTGCCTATTTGGGTAACACTACTTGGCAGTCCATCAAAAGATGACCAGTCTGGGAGAGCCAGACCGACCAGGTAGAGTTCTTCCTGCTTCATTCCAGGTGGACAAATGGGAGCCTAGAGCTTGTACAAGGCACTCAGTGCCCTTCTTTTGGCTGCTGACCTCTCTACACAGTACTAACTGCTACTGCTGTTCTGTCTAACTTAATAGGGATACTGCACCATGGTTTGAAGCGGAGGTCACTGGTTGATGGGAATTTATCCAGGCATTGACTGGTAGAAACCAGGGTTTTTTGCAAAAAACTTGCTGGTTTCCTTATCCTATATTTTTTCAGTAGTAGTTTCAGTGTTTGGCCACAGGGCTAGGCACATAGTAAATTTGTAAGCAGGGGTGAGGTCCCGCATAATACTATAGGGTCCTTAGGGAATAAGGTGCATGAGCCAGCCTATATCTTTGACTGGTATGATAACCACAGCTGGTAGCAGGTTACTAAACAATACTCCCCACTTCCTCAACATAACATTCCTACCCTGGTAACTCCCCCAACAGGTATGGTGGGTTGTTCACCCTTAATAGCTGGTCTGCGGGATGACTAGGGAACCAATGGCATGATCGAAGAGGAATTAGCTGTCAGCTTGCTGAAGAGGTTAGGGTTAGGGTTACCCCACTCACTTTAAGTTACCCTTGAAGCAGGGCAGGGGAGATCAACTTCTTGAAGCATCTCTTTGCCCTGAGTACAATAATAGGCATATAGCTCAGTTATTGATTCTACAAGGCTTTTAAATTGAGAGTAGGAGTACTAAGTACAAACTGAGCTGAAAAAATACCCAATACATACTTTATCAGTATTTATTGGGTATTTTCTCAGCCAACCATCAATTGATTCTCCATTACAGCCTATGGGGACCATTGACTATAATGGTCCCCATAGGGTATAATGCAGTCAAAAAAATTCAGCAATTCTGAGTATCTCCTGAACCCCAATACCATACCAATATCGGGATTCAGGAATATCAGAGAATACCGATATTTTCCAGGTTCAATATAACCGAACCTGAAAAATACTGATTTTTGTGCACACCCCTAATTGAGGGGAGTAGAAATTGGCTCAGTATTGTATTTGATGCTGGCAATGCACATCAAGGTCACTTGTAGTCGTCAATAAAAACTGATATTTTTTCATGACATTACAGCAGCAGTTTTGAAAATAGCTGTGAAGAGCTGGTCTGCATTGGCTTCTAGAGACCATGTCTGGATTTACTAACATGTTCAGTGTCCAGCACCACAGGTGAAAGACAGCATTAATCTACAAAAAATCTATAGGAGCCATGCATAGAAAGGACATGTAATAACCCTGACATTAGAGAACTACTTCCCAAAAACCATTATTCCATTTTAGGTTTAGGGCTCAGAGAAGTAAAATCTCAGACCACTTACCATATAAAAGGCTCTATTCTTACACTCTTGGGATTTGAAGCATGACTATAGAATATGCTTCTAACTTTGTCTTTTAGCTTTTAAAAAAGTTCTTTTCTGAGTGTCTAGTTTGTTACTGCTTTCTGCTAAAGAAATGGGACTAGAGCTGGCACTGAAAAAATTGGGCAGCAAGAATGGTTCTGGTATATACACCTTCATTTCACTGAGGGCCTACTTTCATGCCCAAATGAAACTGCAGAGAAATTCCTTGAATTTGCAAAGCAAAAAAAATGGCTGTTCAGGTAACTGATGAAGGATGGAATGCTTAGCTCCAAATGTTCCGGATTTTCTTTAAAAATTCAGTTCCAAAAGGGGTGGGGTGGAGGAAGTGTAAGGAAAGTTTTCAGCATTTATACATGATGGGGGAATATTTCCGTAGGTGCAAGGATTTTCACCTGCAGAGCATGACTTTCTCACCTCTCCCCAAGGAATTTCAGGTGGTTGGACTGCTGCAGGAGAGGGGAGGCAAGAAAATCACAGTCATTGGGCAAAAATTCTTGCACCCATGGTGTAATGTACTCATTCCAGACTGTGTGTGAGGCAAGGGTTCCACATGGTCGTCAGAAGCCGTCGAGCTTCATTCCCAAAGACAATGGACTGTACAGATCCTAGACCGCACCAATAGGGGGGGCTAGGCTCCCAGCCGAGAGCCTATGGAACTCGCGGCCACTGTAAATAGCCAATACACGGAGTGGGGTGTGTTTGGTGTGTGGGTTTCCTTGCACATATAAGCCGGCCTGCGAGCTGAGCAAGTTGTCTTGTTATTAACGAATAAAAGTATGTAAGCTGAAATCACTCGTCCGTCTTTGTACTTTTCACTGGCGACGAATGTGGGATTCATCCTCCCTTAAACAGAGACCACGAATCGAGATCACCACACGCTGCTTTGCCTCGTGCCGCATCTCCGGTTGCCGCTCATCACACCGCTCCCAGCACTGAGCATCGCGTCGCTGACTCTGAAAGCAGCCCCACACTGCTCCTCAACACCGATCGCTGCCACTGTTCCCGAGCCTCTAGTCCACGTGGATCCATAAGATGGCTGCCGCATCCGAGAGCCTCCCTGCTTTCGACATCTCCCAACCATCACAATGGGAAACTTGGCTGGAGACCCTCGAGAGCCACTTCACTATCCACAATGTCACCGATCCGGGTAAGAAGAAGGCGTACCTTCTCCGGCACTGTGGTATGGAGGCCCACCTTCTACTGAAGGACCTGATAGCACCCCGGCTGACCAAAGACGAGTCATACACCACTTTGGTCAAGGCGCTTTCAGAGCACCTGGCTCCCAAACCAATGAAAATTGTGGAGTGGATGGACTTTTTTGTGAAAGTCCAGGGCCCCAATGAGTCCGCCTCTGATTTTCTCGTGGCTCTGCGACGGTCCGCCGCCAGGTGTTCATTCCCAGATCTGGCTGATGTGCCACAACATGCTCCTTAATCAGTTCCACTTGGGGCTACAGGAGCCCAAGCTCCAAAGGAAGCCAGTCAGCCAAGACGACCTGGATCCCAATAGGGGGACTAGGCTCCCGGCCGAGAGCCTATGGAACTCGTGACCACTGTAAATAGCCAATACACGGAGTGGGGTGTGTTTGGGGTGTGGGTTTCCTTGCACGTATAAGCCAGCCTGTGAGCCGAGCAAGTTGTCTCGTTATTAATGAATAAAAGTACGTAAGCTGAAATCACTCATCTGTCTTCGTACTTTTCACATGGAAATTCAAGCAACTGGCTTTTTGTTTCTGTTTTCTTTGCATTTTGTATTTTTAAAAGCTCTTTTATTGCAATTTTATTTCAGTTGTCCAAAACTGATATTGGTTTTTTTTAAAATTATTTCACTTTTTGCAGAAAACCATATATAAGTAACCATTTATATATAAGAAAACCATATATAAGTAAAGCATTTGGGGACAAGGTGGCTGGTGTATTACAACTATAGAGGGGAAAAACATATTTCAAATCAATACATTGTAATTTTAGATTGCAGGTTTCATGCTATAAAGCAGCAGAGCTGCCTATCTTTTCTTTCAACTGTTGGGCTCCAATACAGCGAGAAGCAATGAACTCTGGAGAAAAATAACACAAACGTTCACTTTCCAAGCTAGTCAGCTCACCTTTATGAGACCTTTCTTATGAGTTGCCTGTAATGGAAACACCATTTCAAGACCTACTATCACCATGACACGGTCTCATGTGGCCAGCACATCAGGTATCACAATTACTTTACAGGATTCTACTCACAGAACCAATATTTCTCTCATGATTTATTTAAGAGATCTGTCAAGACAGGTGAAGCAGGGGAGAACCCTTACAAAAGTCTGGAAGTATCTTGATATCTCAACCACTGACTACAGAACAAAAATTCTAATTCTTCAGTCATTTCATATTAGAATAGGAAAAGGAGACTAGTAAGCAGTTCTACACCTGAAAAGGGAGAGAATAAGAGACACATTCTGTGAAAAACTAGTCCTGTTTTTCCCATGAGGCTGACTTCCATTTGACTTATCTGGTCCAGAGACACTTTATTCCCTTCTATGAAGAAAGTGCCCAATGTGGTGTTTTCCACATCCTTGAAAGAGAAGAGGAAGCCTCTACATGCATTGGATTCCCAGGCTGCAGTCCTAGGAACACATTTTGAGAGTAAGTTGGCTGTCCTCACAAAAAGGAAGCTGGTTTGATGGGAGTGTGAGAGCTGTAAGCTGCTGGATGGTGTGTGTGTGTGTGTGCGAGAGAGGGGGGGGAGGAATACTACAGTCAATATTAGGCTTGCACGTTTAGGGTGCCTTATAATAGGTGGTGAAATTAGGTTATTTATTTATTATTAATTCAGTTTATACCCTGCCCTCCCCGCCAAGGCAGGCTCAGGGCGGCTTACATAAAATTCCATATATAAATACAATTGAAACCAATCATAAAACAACCATAAACAATTCATTTCTCAATTATCCTAAAATGCTGGAGTGATGATCTGATAAAGTTCAAGAACAGTCGGTTTCAAATTAACAGTGCTACTTAGGTGACGATAACAATCATGATGGTATTCTCCCACCAGCTCAGTTTGTTCAGCTTATTTGTGTGGCAGGCACAGGCTGTAAGTGGTATGACCAGGGCACAGGGTCACTCCTCAGATGTTTGGTGCGGCTCCTTAATCGAAAGCCTTGTGGAAGAGCTCCGTCTTTCAGGCCTTGAGGAACTGTAAAAGATAAAAATTAAATCATTTATATGATTTACACCCAATTTGGCCCCCAAAGGCAGGGAACAATCAAACCATTAAGACAAGAATTTACGATGATTGCACCAATAACACCTTATAACTGAGAATATCTGAGACTGTTTAACAAACTCAAACCTGTGAAAGCACAGTGCTAAACACAGTTATACCCTTCTAATTCCTTTCAAATCCAGCTGAAGTCAATGGGTCCCGAAGGGTTAGGATTGCACTGTATATTTTCCTCAGCTCTTAGGAAAACTATCCAATGGTTTTCTTTGCAACATCTTAAATATTATTTCAGTCCTTCCAACTGTTAATTTCAGGAAAAATAAATATGATTATGTCAGTTTCCAATACTGCATTCTAAGGAGAAAACTTGCTTATGAACAAGGCATTACATAATTCCACATAAAGCCATAACTTAGGTATTTTAATTGTGAGATCCCTGAACTGAGTAGTATAATTCAAAAGGCAAATTACAGAAATATTGAGTGCTTTAAACAGATCCTAAGAGGTAGTGGAAACTCATTTTGAGAGATTTTTCAAGGCACTGTGATCTGTGTGATTATAAAGAGTCTTAATAGACACAACCTGCTAGCAAAAGCCAAAGGTTTCTCTCCCTCTTCTTGCCTGCATCTTGGCCTTATTTGCTTCCAGATAATTTCACTCTGTGTAATGTTTTAAGATAATGGGACTATGCAGAGTTTTAGAACATGTACTCTACAGGAAAGACACTCTGCAAAAAGGCAGGATTGCAACACCTTAAGTCTGTAAGTTAGCTATTAACCTCCTCTGCTGTTTGCATATTGTCACATTATTTCACTGTGGATCAAACAGAAAGCCTTAGGTCAACATCCACCCAGCAATCTGATTAAACAAATTATTGTGTACTATTACTATTCAACATGTCCTAGTGCCAGCAGTGTGCTAGACAGTAATGCAGAACTGGACTATAAGGAAACAGGAGATCAACTAATTGTGAATACAATATTAAAATGGGCTATTTACACCAGTGACACATCAGGTTTTTATCTGATTTAATTTTTTTAAATCCCATTGGTACACATTGTACTACTGACTGACAGACTAAATTGCTAACATTTAAGTAGTGTGTCGTTTGTGGCTATTTTATTTTCAGCATGCGTAACCACCATTTGTCCAAGGAGACTGGAGCATTATTCAATGATACCTTTTCAAAATAGGTATATGGTTGGCTCTACCCGAGGATTTCTGGATGGAGGAGTGATTTTTATCAATTACCCCCTCCTGCTGCAGACCTCCATCTCCCCTTTCATGGCGTTCCTGGGAGTCCCATCCTTCAGAAGGAGCATATTGAGGGCCTTTTCTGCTGCAGCAGGTGGGGAGAAGTGAGAAAGCTGTGCTCTGATTATGAATATCCCTTCCATCGGTGGAAATTACAGCTAGATCCAAGCTGGCTGAACAATAATGGGTTTTCCAGTGAGCTTCAAGGATTAGTGGGGATTTGAAACCAAGTCTTGAGTACAAAGCCAGGCCACATACTCTCTGATATAACATGTTATCCAAAGGTACTTCAACAGTACAAAGTTGCTCATGGACTTCACTGGACTTAAAAGGTTGTAACTCTGCTTAGGATTGCACAGTAAGGGCCAAACTATCAGAGAGTAAAAGCTGTTTCAGTCCCCGTCCCCCCCGCTGTTAAGTCACAACTCTCACCTCTTAACAGGGAGGGGGGGACTGAAACAGCTTTGGTCTCCTTGGTGGATTATCTGTGCAGGGAGATGGACAGAGAGAATATGACTCCATTGATTCTCCTAGACCTCTCAGTAGCTTTCAATACCATTAATCAGGGCATCCTTCTGGACCACCTGTCTGGGCTGGAAATGAGAGGCACTGTTCTGCAGTGGCATGCTTTTAAGTACATAGAATTCCTATGCAACTTAGATGAGCTGACCATTTTCCTCAGGCCTTGGCCTTTTCTTTTCTTTTCTTTTCTTTTTTACAAATTTCAATAACTGACATCCCCAACAAAAGCCACACAGGAAATCGATCATAGAGTGATTGTTAGAGGCTGGGAATCTCTTTAAATCACATGGTCCTTATTGCAGCAGGTCTCAGTCTCACCCCTATCCTAAGTCATGGCATGCCTAGCGGGAGTAGCAGACCATATAGGTCCAGAAGCAAGTTTTAATTGTCAAAGATAGGATGAATAACTAGATGGAGATGGATCATAACCATGCTGCATATTCCTCGGGTTGTGGATGCTCCATTCCTAAAACTTTAGGCCCCTTGCCTGCCCAGAGAACTACAAAAAAATCCTTCCTATTGTACCTTAAAATTTGACTACTATTGATAGAACACAATTTTAGATTATCAGGTAAATCTGGAAGGGAACCATACATTGAAAGCTGTTGCACATCATTTAGAATGTCTTTGGGTGCCTAATAAATTTATGGCAACAGTAATAATAAGAATCATCGAATCATAAAATGGAAGGGTTGGAAGGGACCTTGCAGGTCATCTAGTCCAACCCCCTGCACTCTGCAGGAGCATAGCCGAAAGATAGCCCTACAACATACCCGAAAGATGATCGTCCAGCCTCCATTTGAAAACATCCAGCAAAGGAACATCCACCACCTCCCGAGGCAGTCTGTTCCACTTGGTGTGATTTTGATATTCCACCAGCTTCCTTCCAACACTGCTGTCCCTGCTTGCTTCCACTTTCTTTTCTTCTGCTGGTGTCTGTGTAGAGGGAATTTATCCTTCATTGTAAAAAAAATGTTACAGACTGAGGCCTCCATTCTATTTTTATTGTTCTTTCAGTTTAATTTAAATATTATATGTATTTCAAAACACCATTGCATCAATGAGTATTTTACGTATATCTTTTAATTCCATTAGTTAAATGCAGGCCAATGTGAACTATTCAAGATGAGAAAGATATAATATTTAAATGGAACCTATGAGAGAATGTTAATGATCCACTATAATTAAGATATAATATTGTTCACAAGCTGGAAATATATCCTGAGATAAATGAGACCCAAGGGTATACAAGTCCATTCCAAGAAGCCATTGTTATATTTATGCATGTTAAAATTACTTCTGCAGTGCCATTTGAAAACAAGCTTTAACTTAACTCATTAATTAAATCCTACAAAAAGTATTCACTTATCAGAAGCAGAAATATTTAACTAGGCCAGTAAGATACTGTTTGGATATGGATGTACCTCATAAAAGGCCCATAGATACCCAATGAGAGTTTTATTTCAGTAGTGATACCTCCTCCTGTGAAATGTTTCCATAAACATAGCTGAGAGAAACTTATACCTGAACTTAGAGCTTTTTGTTACTTCCTGTAGCTCCTTCCCATGAAAAGAAACTTCCTAGGCAGCTACTAGCCTAACCAAATGCCTACTCCCTCCCTCCTATCACCATTCTGAAGATGAAACAGAATCAGAATGCTGCATTCAATGAGGGAAAAGATTTCTGTATATTTAGTATAGGTTAGGACTGCTATTCCCCTGACGGGGGTGGGAGTTTGCCCACTTTCAGACCCCCAGATCCGCTGACCAGGATTCAGTCGGCGGGAAGAACCCTGCCTCCAAAGTACCTGGGGTGCAGCAATGCACCTGGCGATGACATCACCCGGAGGAGACATCATTGCGCAGGGCATGTGGCAGGAGGGACGGTCAATCATTTACAGAAAAATCATAAAGTTTTTCCTTAAATGGTAGAGCATCCCCTGCAATGTGCTGTGTGCAATGACATCACTTCCGGGTGACATCATCATGGTGCACATGCTTCGCGCATTCACCAAAGAGATCCTGGAGAAGGACCGGGACACACACACACACACCCCGCTGGCATGATGGTAAGACCTGGCAACCCTAGTATAGTTATAAATGAGAGAATTTCAGCTGTTGCAGCTCTAGGATTGAAATGATAGGAGAAATAGCTACTAATGAAGCTATCCCTTTTTTCAGATATTCAGATTAAAGGTATTGTGGCCATTTCACACTTTTTGAGAAACAATTGAAGCTGGAGCTGAGAAAAGGCACTACCATGGAGTAGTTCCAGCCAGGCCATGGGACGGAGATGGCACTGGTCACCCTCACAGACGACCTCTGGAGGCATCTGAATCAAGGCGGTATGGCAGCACTGGTGTTGTTGGACCTGTCGGCAGTGTTCGACACAGTCGACCACCAGTTGCTGATCCACCGCCTCACTGACACTGGGATTGAGGGGCTTGACTTACAATGGCTTGTCTCTTTTCTCCAAGGTCAGGGACAGAGGGTGGCGGTAGGGGAGCAGACGTCCCAGAGGTACTCACTGGTCTGTGGGGTCCTTCAAGGGGCGGTGTTATCCCCGATGTTATTTAACATCTACATGCGCCCCCTTGCCCAGATAGCCCAGAGGCACAGGCTTGGGTGTCGCCAATATGCCGATGACACCCAGCTATATCTGTTGCTGGGAGGTCAGTCCGACTCTACCCCAGGTGACCTGGAGCAAGTGCTTCAGGACGTGGTGGGCTGGCTTAGGCTGAACCGATTGAAATTGAATCTAATGAAGACGGAGGTCTTGTGCCTGAGTCAGAGCGGCTCAGGGGTAGGGATCCCACTACCGACCTTCGATGGGGTGCCACCAGCGCCGAGGGTCAGGAGGAGTGCTCCTGAATGCTGCCTTAACAATGGAGGCCCAGGTAGCAGCCACTGCCAAGGCAGCCTTTTACCATCTACGGCTGATTAGGCAGTTGGTTTCCTTCCTCGCAATGACCTGGCAACAGTGATCCACGCTATGGTCACCTCGAGACTGGACTACTGCAATGCTCTCTACATGGGGCTGCCCTTGTCCCAAATCCAGAAGCTGCAGCTACTGCAGAATGCAGCAGCCAGGCTGCTGATGGGCCTCTCTATTCGAGAGCACATCTGGCCTGTGCTGAGAGAGCTGCACTGGTTGCCAATAGCATACCGGATTTGCTTCAAGGTGCTGGTTTTGACCTTTAAAGCCCTATATGTGGGGCCTGCCTGCCTATCTGAGGGACCGCCTTTCCCCACACATTCCTCAGAGAGCACTGAGGTTGGGGACTCAAAATCGCCTAACTGTCCCTGGCCCCAAGGATGTCAGACTGGCTATCGCCACATCTTGGGCCTTCTCAGTGGTGGCTCCATACTGGTGGAATGAGCTCCCGGAGGACATCAGGGCCCTGCGGGACCTTCTACAGTTCTGCAGGGCTGTAAAACCAAGCTCTTCCATCAGACTTTCAATTAGGAGCTGCCACTGAACGAGCTACTGAACATCGATTACTGGCACTTTCTTTGGGATACTGGTCTAGTCATATGGGGCCAACTACAATGATCGCCATCTGCACTTTATCATTTGTATTTAATCTGCACTTTATATTTTATTGTTAGAATTTTATCTGTTTTTATTGTAAATTATTATTGTACGCTGCCTTGAGCCTGCTTGTCAGGCAAGGCAGGAGCAAAATCTATTAAATAAATAAATGGAGGAGACCTGAGCCTCCAACTGTAGACCAGAATTTAGTAGCACCATCAAACTATGAATCTGCTACTTCCTGGGAGTGCACCCCTCCCCAGGACAGATTGGCTCCTTAGTCCTCAAGCAAATCTTCTATTGACCAACAGCACCTCAGTCTTGTGTGGATTGAGCATTGGTTTATTAGCTCTCATCCATCCCATTTCCTTCTCCAGGACCCATTCAGGACTTCCACAGCCCCACATGGCTTAGCTGTTAAGAAATAATAGAGCTAAATTTCAGCCGCATATTGGTGGCACCTCACTCCACATCCCCAGATTACCTCTTCCAGCAATTTCATATAGATGTTAAATAGCATGGGGAAATAAGATGGAACCTTGTGAGACCCCATAATATAAATGCCACAGGTCTGAGCAGCAGTCCCCCAGCACCACCTTCTGGATTTGGATGTTCAAGTAAGAGTGGAACCACTGAAGCACCCACAGCCCAGCCAGCTTCTTTAGAAAGATAATATGGTATAGAAAGCCACTGAGAGGTCCAGAAGAATCAACAGTGACTCATTTCCCTATCACTCTCCTGGCAAATGTCATCAGTCAGGGCAACCAAGGCCATTTCTGTTCCAAAACCAAGCCTGAATAAAATTGAAATGGGTCTAGATTGTCTGTCCCCTCCAATACTGCCTGAAGCCACACCTGCTCCAGCATAATCTATGTAGGTTGCCAAAGCCTCAGTCTCATCTTTTGGACACTCACTGGTGTCCACTTGAAGAGTGGAAGTTAGGGAAGATCCATCTCAATTGAGGCCTTCTGTAGGTGATATATATAATCCAACCCTGTGTCTGTAATCAGGTTCTTTTATTAAAAGGTCACTTTAACAGCAAGTTATTGTTAAGCCCAGCCATGCAAGCAATTTCTGGAAAGATATATTCACAACCAGCTAAGATTGGCAGTATTAATATTATTGATAATTTGTCAACTCCCAGCTCAAAGGCACAGATAATTATGTGTGTGTGTGTTTCTACTAGAAACGCTCCACTTAGCCTATCTAGTCAGAATCTAAATAAAAGACCACAGTTTATAAAATTTCTTTATGGTCAGTCAACTTACTCTGTTTCAGATGATAATGTGCAAGCCAGATGGAATTCCAGTCTCACAGAAAACTGAACCCTTTGTTTTAAAATACATCTGCCAGCCAACAGAGAAAGTACAACATCAGCACATTCGTAGCACTGGAATGTTCAAATGAACTCACTGACAAATAAATATACAGACAGATTTCATATGTCAGAACAATTTATAGCAGTGTATGTGATAGAATTGTGTTTTATGAACAGTTGCAGTTTGTGATTAGAGAGCTAAAACTACTTCTTGTTGCTGGAATTCAGGAAAGGGAGTCCCTTTATACAAGAAACAGCAGATACCTGTTCCAACAAAGATTGGATCCAAGTTGGCGTCCTCCTCTCAAGCCTTCCTCTCCATGCTCCCACCAGTGGCAACTAGAGACAATGGTGATGCCTCATCTTTGGCATGCCATCTTTCTTGAGGCTCACCTGGTGCCTGTTTTTAGATGCTGGGCCAAAATTATTCTTTTTACACAGGTTTTTAACTGAAGGGTTCAATCTTTGTCTTGGTTTTTTATGGTCTGCTTCTAGCCTGAGGACTGTTTTTATGAATATCATTTTAGGCTGTTCAGTGTTTGCTTTGTGCTGCTGTATGTTCTTTTAAAGTTTTGACTTGTTTTAATGTTTTGTTGCATTTTTTTTAGTTGTTGTGAGCCACATCAAGCAGACATCTTGGGGAGGGAGCATATACATTTACAAAATACATAGATACTTGATGGGTGATAGTAAATTCCATGAAAAATAGGATTTAATTTGGATGTGAAGAAAATAGATACTAGTGAATTGCAAGTAAATATCAGAAATCAAGAATAAGTGTCACCAGATAAACCAAAGAAGTACTTAGCAAGGTGCTGGGCAACAGTTTGGTGCAGTAGTTAAGTGTGCGGACTCTAATCTGGGAAAACCGGGTTTGATTCCCCACTCCTCCACTTGCACCTGCCTGGATGACCTTGGGCAAGCCATGGTTCTAACAAGAGCTGTCCCTGAAAGAGCAGTTCTTGAAAGAGCTCTCTCAGCCCCACCTACTTCACAGGGTGTCTGTTGTGGGGAGGGGAAGGGAAAGCAGTTTGTAAGCCACTCCGAGACTCCGAATGAAGGGCGGGGTATAAATCCAATCTCTTCTTCTAGGCAGGCAACTACAAGTATCATTGATGTCTAAGGGAATCCGGGATCACTGGATCCCTTGTCTCTGAAACATTAAGAGTCAAGCTACAACTGATACACACTGGTGACCTTTTTTGGAAACGAAAATCAGTCACTGAATGACAGAATTTTAAGCAGAACTCCAGAAGATGGTAGAAGATCTTTGGACTTTTTCCTCAGGCTATTCCCCCTTCAAACTTCTCCTCATTTCTCCTCATAGGGAAAAGATCACTAAATCTTTTCCATTATGAGATCACAATCAGTTTGGGTGGCAAGCTGCCTGGGGGCAAAGAGTTAAGCTTCTCCTCCTCAACTTCCGGTCTTCTGCTCAAGACTGTAGACTTCCACTGATGCTTTTCATTAAAATAAAAAGGTTAGGACAAAGTGATACTCAAATGGCTTTTGGTCCTATGTAAAAAATGACAGACTAGTCACAATGAACTTTTTAAATGAAAAGTCAAAGAAAGAAAGTTGGGCAATTGCTACAAGAATACTAATAATAGAGCATGGCATAGACAGTCCTTGGGTGCCAAATCATACACGCATACATTTAGTGTAGTTTGGTGTAGTGGTTTGGTGTAGTGGTTGAAGGATCAGACAAGCTGCTACTTCCCTGTTCTATAAAACTGGCATAAGGAGTTTGGTGTAGTGGTTAAGTGCACGGACTGTAATCTGGGAGAAACGGGTTTGATTCCCCACACCTCCACTTGCAGCTGCTGGATGACCTTGGGCAAGCCATAGTTCTGTCAGAGCTGTCCTTGACAGAGCAGTTCTTGAAAGAGCTCTCTCAGTCCCACCTACCTCACAGGCTTTCTGTTGTGGGAAGGGGGAGGGAGAGGAGTTTGTAAGCCACTCTGAGACTCTGAATGAAGGGTGGGGTATAAATCCAATCTCTTCTTCTTCTTCTTAGTCCCACCAATGCCATTGCATTATTGACACAACGTGCTTGTACAGTAGAAAAACTTGAGCTTTCAAACTAATTTGACTATGGTTATATCTAACCTGGAAGGTTAGTTAATGCACAGTAGAGTTCAATATTCTACATCAAGTAATACAGAGTGTTACAATTGTGGACCCTGAAACCATGGCAATTGTTTATTTTCACAGGGGAAAGTGTAATAAAATGTGCCAGGGAGAGTCAGGTGCCAGGAATTAAGTTCTTCTTAAGATAGCCCATTTGAATTAAATGCCGAATGGAAGAGATGGATGCTGGTCATAAAAAACCTGAAATAAGGGCAACATGACAGATGACCTGACTGGGAAAGATTGGGGTATCTCCCACAAAGGTCAGTATTCCTAACTCTAGATTAGAGGGGAGGTTTTCACCTAAGCAAGCAGAAGGTTTAAAGGTAGAATCTTCCTTCCTTCTTTGTTCAGATATTTCACCCAGATGCTGTGATCTATGCTGGGACCCAAACTCCTCTGCAAAGGGGCAGTAGGGTATTTGGGGATGTGTTTGCTCAATCTAAGGTAACTGTCTTGTATTGTAACTCAGCTAGACTCATGTTCATGTTTCTTTCCTTAGATCTGTCTCTGCTAGGCCTGACCACTATTTTCCATGTATGTGCTTAGTTTAATCTTTAATAATAAAGCATCTTCCGTGTTTAAGAAACCTGGCTGTGACTCAGATTCTACTCACACACTCTTATGTGCTAAAGGCATGCATTCACGGGGTGGGGCTAAAGTAACTGGACACTCTGCCCTTTGTACTTTACCAAGGTTTCCCAATGTACTGGTTATGTGATAGGCTGGGTTTTATATGCCCCCAAAGCCCTGCCCCAAGCCCCACACCCAAGCCCCACACCTAAGCGCAACCACCCACCTGGCCACCCCTCTCCCTCCCCTCCTGTCTGATTTAAAGGGCTTCAGCTGATCAGCAGAGACCATATGGCCCACCGACCATCTAGCAGGAAGGAGGGAGAGGGGTGGTTGCAGGCTGCACACACAGCTTGCAAAAAGACCCTTTAAAAGGACAGCTGGCCGGGGCAGATCGGAGCTCTCAAAATCGGGGGTTCCTCCACCTGGGCCTGGGGGCTGACAACCCTAGAAAACACTCCCTATTAAACCTACCTGCAATGTCTGGAGTTTTTTTATTTTCTAAAGGATCTAAAGTAACTTGAAAAAGCTGACCCAGCTGAATAGCCCGATGCAAAGACACTAGCAACCAGCCATACAAAATCGTTCCTTTATCTACAACAGGACTTATAACTGAAGGATCAGACGAGCTGCTACTGCCCTGTTCTATAAAACAGGCATAAGCAGTTTTCCAAAAGAAGGGAAAGCAGAGAAAGCCACACTCTATTCTTCAGTGAAACTTGCAGCCCACACTCAGCCTTGGAGAGGCATCTTCAGTCACGACAGGCAAATTTTCAGAGCTTTCTCCATCTAGCTAATTCAGAATAAAAAAGTGTGTGCTCTTGAGAGTACTTCCACCAAGTCCTAAATATTGGAAAATGACTCATCCATAAAGTTCAACAGTACTACTCATCTCACGGTATTACAGTCTTAAATTAGAAAGTCCCAAAGGGAAAAAAGCACTGGTGCATAAAGTGAATTTAAATTTTCAAAGCTTTCTATAAACCATCTCACATCAGCCAGTTGAGGAGCTTTGGGAATCAAAAGGAGAGCAATGAAATCCTATCATAGATTTAAAAATTGCATAGGCCAGTTTTAAAGCAAAGACAATGCTAAGCTGTGATGTCCCCACGGGAAATACAATAGAAGCAGTGTTGCTCACTCTTTATTAATGACTTACGAAAAGGATGCTCATATTCAAATGCAACCAGCACAATTTGTTTATTACCAAAAACTAGTGAGGTTTATAAAAATGTCCCCATAGACCTATGAATGCACAGGAAAGAGGTAAAAAATACTGCCAGAAAAGTCTTTATAAGCAAAACTCAGACAAAACAGACCAAAGATATAAACTTCTTGCAAGTTGTCATTACTCTTTCTCAGTGTATACTATAAATTGTATGAACGAGAGAGCAGAACATTCCTCACAAATTGTGTTGCTTGAATTTAATTGCCATAGAAAAGACAGGATTGGTACTAACTAAGAAAATTAAATACCTAGGAATTTGGATAACAAACAAATGCAGTTCACTTTTTAAAGACAACTATAGGACGATACTCTCAGAAGTTAAAAAAGATCTGGAAAATTGGAAAGATATACAGCTATCTCTATTAGGTAGAATTGCCACAGTCAAAATGGCTATTTTACCGAAAGTAATGTTTCTTTTCCAAACAATACCTATTGTGAGGAATCAGGAATTCTTTAAAGAATTGGGAAAGATCTGCTCCGGTTTATTTAGCAAGGGAAAAAAACAAGATTTAAGCTACGGTTAATGCAGAGTAGGAAGGAGATAGGTGGTTTTGCAATACCGGATTGGGAACTATACTACAAGGCTGCGGCCTTAGTGTGGATAAAGGACTGGGCTACACTTTCTAATAGTAGACTCTTAAAACTGGAGGGTTATGATCTCCCAATGGGGTGGCATGCTACCTTGTGGTATAATAAAGGGAAAAAAATACTTCGAGCTCCACTACCTGAGAGGAGGTCTGATAAGAATTTGGAGAGAGATTAAATCACAATATTATAAGAAGATACCTAGATGGGTAGCCCCTATAGAAGCTCTAGAAATACCAACCCTGTACATGTATGGTAACAGTTGTGCTTATGATAGTTTGTTGGATAATGAGAACAATTTAAAATCAGCAGAAACTCTGAAAGCCCAAAAAATTGAATTGACATGGTTACAGAATATGCAGCTAAAATCAAGATTTAAAGAAGATCTGAAAACTGGGTTCTATGATAAAACAACAGATTTGGATAAGATATGGTTTGCATCGGAGGCCCAATTGATAAAGAGGCTATACAGAGTGTTATTGGATGGGAAAACACAGGAGGAGGTGTTATGGGCCAGTCTAAGAGCATGGAACAAAGACTTAGGGCATGATATAGAGCAGCATAAATGGTTGAAGATATGGGAGACAAACATAAAAATTATGAGGGCAACCTCATTCAAAGAAAATATCTATAAAGTGGCACACAGGTGGTACTTATACCCCTCAAGGTTAGCAAAGTACTCTAAAAATTCGACAAATGTCTGTTGGAAATGTCGTCAGAATGTTGGCACATACTTCCACATGTGGTGGACATGCATTAAGGCTAGAGAATACTGGGAGGGGATTAGAAAGATGTTAGAAGATATGTTAGAAGTATCAATACCATTAAATCCCGAAATCTTTCTACTAAATATGGTAACAGACATAGGAGGGGAAAAAAGAAAGAACTTGTTGTTACACTGTACGACAGCTGCCAGAATGTGTTACGCTAAATACTGGAAAACTGAGAAATTCCCGGATAAACTAGAAGTGGTTCAGAAATGGTTCGAAGTTGCTGAAATGGATAAGTTGTCGAATTTACTAAACGGGAAAGACGAAGAAACAATTAACAAGAAATGGGGGAAATTGCTTAAATGGAAAATTAAACGAACGGGTTAGGAGGATTTTAGATATTAACCAAGAGGAATTATTTTGGCTGTATGCTCTTCTGTGTAAATATGCTTGACAGTTTATGTTATATTATGTTGGGTGTGGGTTATGGGATAAAATCAATAAAAATATCTTAAAAAAACACAAATTGTGTTGCTTGAATTTAATTGCCATAGAAATTCTCCTAATCCCCATTACCTGCAGCGCAGACCACTACTCTACTCTCAGAAATCCTGTTATCAGAATGAGTGTGTATTTATGTAAAATATTTATAAACCCATCTTTCTCCCAGCAATCAGAACCCAAGAAGGGTAACAAAGTTAAAAGACACAATATTAATTAAAATGCAAAAAATCAAAGGCCTCAAAAGTCTTCTTGAAAGCTTCAGTTTTATAGCCTCTTCACAATGCCACAAGGATGGGGACCCTTTTTCAATTCTTTAGTAAGATTTTTCCATAAAACACCAAGAAAGGATCCAAAGGGTATCACACATGAAGCTGTCTTATACTGAACCAGACCATCAGTCCACCAGTTTCAGCATTGTCCACTCAAACTGGCAGCCAACCTCCAGTGTCTCAGGCAGAGATCTTTCACATAACCTATTGCATGGTCCTTTTAACTGGAGATTCAGGAGAACCGGATTGAAGGTGGCACCTTCTGCATGCAAAGCGGAAACTCTTTCACTGAGCCACATCTGCTGCTGACCACATCTTGGAGTGAGGAGGAACAACCAAAAGGTGTTGCTGTGCCAGAGTGGCCACAGGTTCTCATACTGGGAGAGACAGTCTCTCAAAAAGATGGTCTTCCATAGGGTGACATGGGCCAAAACAAGCCTGACATCTAAAAACTTATCAGTTTGTCTCAACGCACTCCCTCATTTTCCCCATTGTTCCTCATCCTTTATTTATTCATTTCATGCTTCTCCCCAATAGTAGCTCCATGCATACAGCTGCCAACCTCCAACCTTCAGACTGCAGAGACCAGTTCCCCTGAAATGACTGTTTTGGAGGGTGAACTCTATGGTATTATGCCACACTCAGGTCTCTCCCGTCCCAAATCACGCCCTTTTCAGGCTCTGCCCTCAAGATCTCCAGTAATTTCCTGTCAGGAGGTCGCTCTCAGCCGCCTCCCGACTACTCCAGGAGTTACCCTCGCTGTTCAAGGAGAGAATACAAGGGTGGACCCCGCCCTTTCCCTGGAGGGTCGGGAATGTTGGCCTGTAGACCACAACAGGGGGAAGGGGCTTCAAAAGGGGGTCGTAAGGGACGAGGAGGTGACTGGGCCCGTCGGCAGAAGAAGGACAGATGGCAAGATGGGTGGGAACTCAAGACGTTCTGAGAAAACTGAAGGAAAGTCCCTGTGTTGGTGGAGTCACTTTAAGACTTGGGTGGTGGGTTCACATGGTGTTGTAAACGAAGCAAATAAAATGGCTAACAGGTGTACCCGAGGAGGAGGAGCATGCAGAGACTGTGAGAAAGACAGAGAGGAGTGAATTAACTCGGACTCGTCTAACAGTACACATGACTGAAAGAGAGTAGGCAGAGTCTCTCAAACGGCAATTCTGAGGGGAACCTAGCCAAAGAAGCTTTGAACGGCACCCTGGACCGAATCCACGACCCAAGTGGCCCTGACCCCCAGCTGAAAGGTGACATTTCCCTACCCAGATTTGGCAGTTTACAGATACATGCAGTTAACAAAACTATGCTCAAATACATACAATGTTAATGATACTTAGGTTGACGAGAGTCTAATAGTGTGACCAGTGCTTTTGAGTCCCTTGATCAGGAACTAGATGGCAAGATTTCATATGGGAAGTAAGCATGGACATAATATATAATTAGTGGCTGGCACATGACATGCACACAGGCATGGCTAAGGACCACAACGGAAAGAGAAGAGGGATCCAATGAGCTCTATGTAGTTCCCCCACAGGGAGGTGAACATGTCCTTTGTTCTTTAATTTTTAAAAAATGCCTAACCCAGCTCTCTTTTATTGTTATAGAGAAGATGAATCTAGTGCATAATTCTTGCCCACAGAGTCATAGCTCACAAAATGCAGTGAAATAGCTGCACTTTTAGGAGCTCAACATTTATTTGCTGAAAACTCCTGAAGCAAAGTAATGTGAATATTGGTATTCCATACTTCTGACTGAGAAGTCTTTAGCAAATTTCTTTAGGCATCCATTTTTTCAATACTGTATGACCTCGTGTCATCTTGGCAGTAGTTTTCCTAGCCTTAGGAAACTCTATTGTGTTCTAATATGGAATGAAGATGCAATGTAGACAGCTGACGCCAGCAGCAATCACATCAAAGGTAAATAATTATGCCAAGTCTTCAAGATTCATTGCCTGGTTCACACAAGCCATGAACTAATTTGTCATACAGATTCTTAGAGAAACAGATCACATTCCAACACAAAGTTTGGCATGGTTCTACGCCCATTAGAATCAACTGGCATAACAGTGCCTAATTCTTTTGTTGGCCACAATATTGAACAAAATGCACAGAGATATAGAATTTTTTGTGATACTGAGATACACAGTACTGCCAAACACACTACAAAATGCCTGCAAATGTTAGAAAGTCCAAATAACTTAGAACCAAGCATTAACAATTCTTTTTAAAAGAGCAAACTATTATGATCCTGAAGTTTTAGGCCTGAGAATAATTTATTATTTCCTTCTCTAACAAAAAAAAAAGTTTCAATGCTTAGATTTTGTTAATATTTTTGTTAAAACTTGAATTTTCAGTATTTTTTTTCGTTAGCCTTTATTGGCATAAATTGTCAATACAGATTATACAATTTAAGAGCAGATTGAAAACACACCTATTAAAATTTTTTTTAGTATTTTAATGTTTTGATTGTTACTATTTGTGGTCAGCTTTTTTGTTTAAATTTTTACTCGCTTGGAAAGAGGAGGGTTTTTTCCCCTTACTGCTCTATTTTTTTCATTTAGAATAGTGTTTTAATTAGCTACATTAGACAAATACCAGACCCACTGTGGCCCTGTTCAGAAGTTATATTGAACATACAATTCAATCCATCTGTGTTCACACATTACAGTGAACATATCTACAATCTAAGTACAGTGTACACTTGATTGCTTTTTATATGTGTTGAACAATTTACATGTTGCATTCAACAAATCTACAGTTGAACATATTATTGAAGCCGGGGGGGAGCTCTCAGGTACGGAGCTCCGGAAGACAACCTCTAGGGGGCGGTGCGGTCACATGGTGAAGCCCCGCCCCTTCTTTACCCCGCCCTCTGCTTCGATCCTCATTCCGTTTGGGAATGAGGATGAAGCAGGAGGGTAAGTAGCCGGGCCTTCTGACACACTTCCGGTGATGTCAGGGGGTGTGGCCTTCTGTCACTTCCGGTGATGTCAGGGGGCGTGGCATATGCAAATAAGTTATGCTAATGAGTTATGCTAATGAGCTCCAGCAGCTCTTTTTCTACAACAAGACCCCTGGTTGAACATATTATTGAAACCACACATTAATCCTGGTTTCATTAGTTAAGCAAACAAGGGCTGGCTCTCCCTTACAACCTGATGTGAACATGTGAATGTGGGATGTATGTGCATTCACTGTAATGCGTGAACACTACTTTAGTGTACAGTGTACTTGATTTTTCCTTATTATCATGTTACACTCAACAAATGAACATTATCCAGGTACTGGTTCATTTGTAATACAAATGCTCACTGGCTGTTTCTTACAAACAGACGTGCAGACATATAGGTAAGATGTATATGCATTCACTCCATTCATGTATATGCATTCACCAGCCGTACAACTATTGCTGATTTTATTGTAGCTGATTAGAACAATCTTTGCCATCGCATATTTGTAGCACCTTCAGAATGTGTTTTTATGATATTAATTCTTTTTATTGTTTTTAATGTTTTTATGTTGCCAATGGCCTTGTAAACTGCCCTGAGCCTGCTTTGGCAGGGAGGGCATGGTATAAATCAAATAAATATTTTGTGTGTGTGTATGGGGCTTTTAAGGTAGATTCCTTGGCTCTCCCACAATCCACCTCCCTCCATGTTTCCCTGTCGATCAAAATGTTTTTATTACCATGTATTTTGCACCTATACAGACAAATTGTCTTTAATTGACATTTGCAGATGAAAATTTAGCCCAGGCTTTACAAGCAACTTATACCTCTAATTATCAGGGTTTGGCTTTTCAAACGAAACCATGCCCTGGGAAGGATCTTACAAACATGCCTGCACTTATGCACTATGAAAATTATAAGTTAGTTGAAAGACTCTTAAAAATGATTAGTTCAGCAAAAGTATCATAATCACTAGAACCTAGTTAATTTAATTATTTAAAATATAAGCAAATTTAAAATCAGACATCTTCAAACATGAGACCAATGGTATGACCAGTGCTTAAAACAATGAAACAATAAGCAGCAAGTAAAGCTAGGGTTACGAAAGTCCTGGAGATTTGGGGGATGCAGCATGGGGAAGGTGGGGTTTGGAGACAGGAGGAATGCCATACAGTTCACCCTTCAAAGCAGCCATTTTCTCCAGGGGAACTGATCTCTGTAGTCTGTGAACCAGTTGTGATTCTGTGAGATCTCCAGGCACCACCTGGAGGTGGGCAACCCTAAGTGAAGGCCTGCAAAATAGTAGCTACCAACTCAGTTGTCGAATACCTGGTTTTTTAAAAGCACACTTACTGTGCATGCCAGATCTCAGGAAACCAGACCTGTAGCCAGGATTTTTTAGTTTGGGGGGCCTTTTAAAAAGGCCCCCCAAACCCACGACATGGTTTTTTTTTCAGCAGGCAGTGCAGAGGTTCCGCCACTGCAGCCATGCAGGGGGGGCCTGCATGATGGCCTTGGTTTTTTCGGCCATGGGGTGGATTCTCTGGTCGTCCACGGCGAATCCCAAAAACTCCACCTTAGGAACTCCGAGCAGGCATTTC
This sequence comes from Gekko japonicus, assembly GCF_001447785.1. Classification (NCBI taxonomy): domain Eukaryota; kingdom Metazoa; phylum Chordata; class Lepidosauria; order Squamata; family Gekkonidae; genus Gekko; species Gekko japonicus. Next base: position 1,526,396 of record NW_015166418.1, on the reverse strand, counting down.
TCCTGCTTGACTTTTAGACCGGCCGAGTCGAAGCGCTGAAGCACAGTCCGGAGCCGATTGGCGAAGGTCGAGGCATCCGGGGCCACAATGAGCACGTTGTCTATAAATGGCTGCACTTCTGGAATACCTTTCAACAAATTGTCCATGAAAGACTGGAAAATGCTGGGCATGACCGAAACCCCAAACTGCAGCCAGTGGACCTTAAAAGCCCCCCTGTGTGTTGCTATTGTCTGAGCCTCGGTCGTGGCTGTATCCACCGGCAGTTGCTGGTAGGCCTGGGCCAAGTCCAGCTTGCCAAAAATTCGTGCCCCCGCTAGTGCTGCCAACACGTGGCTGACCACCGGTACCAGATACGCATGGTCTTGGAGAGCTTTATTCAGGGTGCACTTGTAATCGGCACAGATTTGCACATCGCCATTAGGCTTCACTGGGGTGACTATCGGAGTCTCCCACCATGCGGAAGCTACGGGTTCTAACACCTCCTGGGCCACCAAACGATCTAGCTCAGCCTCGATTTTAGGCCTCATAGCTATGAGGGGTGCCTGGCCTTGATCCTAATGGGGCAGATGGCCAGGTCGTGTTCGAGTGAGATGGGGGTCCCAGTGTATCGCCCCAGAGTGCCACCAAAAACCCTGGGAAACTCATTACCCACAGCCGCGAAATCCTCAGCCCGGAGCTGGTTCACCCCTGTGAGCTGCAACCCCAGGGGCCTGAACCACGAAAGTCCCAACAGACTGGAGCATCTTCCACCCACCACCAGCAAGTCCAATTGTCCATTGAAATCCTTAAACTGTACCGCAAACTTGCCCCAGCCCTGCACCACCACAGGGTTCTTGCTAAAGTCCTGTAACTTAAACCCCTGTGGCTTCTTCAGAGGAGGTCCCCCCCATAGGCAGAGCAAGCGCAGCGTTTCCTCCGAGATTATAGAGTAAGAACAACCAGAGTCAACTTCCATACTGCAGGGGGACCCCTCTATCAACATCATAACATGTGCCTTATGGGGGCTATCAGGGGGCAAGTTGCTTACCTGGGCTGAGAGGGTATGCAGGTCTGTGTGTATATCCGAGGTCTGGTGGATTGAAGTCTTCTGAGGTGGTCATCAGGAGCAGCAAACCCTGGCGATGTGGCCCTGCTTGTTGCAGGAGTGGCAGACAGCGTCCTGGAACCGGCAGCCACAGCGTTCGTGCGTTTTCCCACAGCTGGCGTATTGACACAATGCAGAGGGGCTTTTTGCCGGCAGAGCTCCCCTGGGATGCTGCTGGAATGGCGGTGGACCTGGAGCACTTCATCGTTCTCGAAGTCATCTGACTCGAGCGTTGCTTGAGTGCAATGGACCGCCTGCACACAGCGGTCTTGGTCGTCCTGGCTAACCAGTTTCCTCCGAAGTTTGGGTTCCCGGAGACCCAAAAGGAACTGGTTTAGCAGGGCGTCCGCCAGGTCAAGAAACGAGCACCTGGTGGCCGCCCGCTGGAGACCATCCAAGCAGTCGTAAGCCGGCTCGTCTGGCCCCTGGACCCATGCAAAGAAAGTCCATGTGCTCTGCAAAATTGGCTTTGGGACGAGATGGTCGGTCAGGGCTTTGACCAACACGGTATAGGACTCGTCCTGGTCTGCTTAGGTGCAATTAAGTCCTTGAGGAGCAAGACGGTGTCCATGCCACAGGATCAGAGAAGGTGGGCTTTCTTTTTACCCGGGTCCATGATGTCATGGCAGTCGAAGTAGCTCTCCAGGATCTCGATCCAGGTCTCCCACTGTGCGGGGCGGGAGATGTCGAATGCGGTGATGCTTTCCTGCGAGGTTGCCATTGCTCGTTCCCGGGTTGTCGGTAGCTCGGGACAGAGACAGTGGTGGCAGGAGAGAAACAAGAAGTGCTGCTGCTCTCGGGGTCCGCCAGCGAGGTACGGAGCGATGAACGGCTACTGGAGACCAAGCTCGAGAATGGAGGGGCGGCGGTCTTGGTGTCGGGGCTCGATGTGATGCTCAAAACCGCGTCTGGGTCATTGTTCATGGGAGGTAGTATCCCATCCTCATTGCCAGTGAAAAGTCCTTAGACTAATGCAGTGATTCAGCTCTAAGACTTTATTTAAAGTTCGGAACAAGACAAACTAACCAGCTCGCAGGCTGGTTTATATGTGTAACAACCCCACACCCAAAACACACCCACACACAAGTTTTTGGCTATTTACAGTGGCCGAGAGTTCCATAGGCTCTCAGCTGGGAGCCTAGCCAGCCGATAGGCGCTGGCTAGGATCTGCTTGTCCTATTGTTACAGCGAGCGAAGCTCAGCCGCTTCACCTGACCGTGTGGTGAAATGGCCACACACGTGGTCTGAGATGGATACATTACAATTACTTTATATCCAAGTTCCTCCCTTTCCTGGCAAAGACAGCTTCCTTATTTGCATCTGCACCCCCGACCGTAGTGCTCTTGGGGGAACATATGGGGAAAGGCAGTCCCTTAGGTACGCTGGACCCTGGCCATCAAGGGCTTTATAGGTAAGAACCAGCACTTTGAAGCGAATCCGGTACGCTATAGGCAGCCAGTGCAGCACCTTCAGCACAGGCTGGACGTGGTCCCATCTAGTGAGACCCATCAACAGCCTGGCCACCACATTCTGCACCAGCTGCAGCTTCCGGATTTGCGACAAAGGCAGCCCCATGTAGAGAGTGTTACAGTAGTCCAACCTTGAGGTGACCGTCGCATGGATCACTGTGGCCAGGGGTCGTTTCGTAGAGAAAGAGCTAGGGGAACTCATTAGCATAACTCATTAGCATATGCCACACCCCCTGACATCACCGGAAGTGTGTCATAAGGCCACACACCCTGACATCACCGGAGGTGTGTCATAAGGCCACACACCCCGCCCCCAATGGTCCCGGCTGCCGGCCTTGCAGCTCCACTGCCGAGCCCCATGAGGGGCCTGGCAGTGGACCTGCAAGGGCAGCGGGAGTGCAAGGAAGCCCCGCGAAGGCCCTCCCTGGCCCCAGGCAGGCAGGGGTGGGGAGAGGAAGGGAGGAAGCAACTTACCCTCCCTCTTCTCCTGCCTCCCCCTGGCTGAATGAGGGCCGGAAGCGGGGCGGCCGGAAGCAGGGGGCGGGGCTTCGTCATGTGCCCCGCCCCCGTACCTCACCCGGGGGAACTGCAATCCCCCGTGATCCCCCCCAAAATGACCTCTGACTGTGGCCAAGTCTTCGCGGTCAAGGAAAGGAACCAACTGCTGCACCAGCCAAAGATGGTAAAAGGCTGACTTGGCAGTGGCTGCCACCTGGGCCTCCATCGATAAGGAGGAGTCCAGGAGCACTCCCAGACTCCTAACCCTCAACACCGGCAACCCATCAAAGGCCAGGAGAGGGAGCCCTAACCCCGAACCGACCCGACTTAGGCCCAGGACCTCCGTCTTCGCCGGGTTTAACTTCAGCCAACTCAGTCTGAGCCAACCCGGTATAGATTTATGTTACTATTCAACTCAAGAGCTTGTAGCAGACAGGCTAAAATTCCAAATAAAAGAAAAGGGCACCTTGGTTGTTGTTGTCATTTTTAATGTAGAAATTTAATTTTAGAGAAAGTCAAATTTTTCGGACAATTGTCATTGTAGCTTACGACCATGAAAAAGGAATTACAATCCTGGAGAGGGGGGGGGGAGAGAGAGAGGGGCTTCCAACTGTAGAGTGATTACATCATTCTAGCCAGCAATCCATAAGAAAAAATAAATTTGTTGTAAATGTCTGTCAGTTCTTTGCTTCCAGGAATTTACAGCATTTGGATTACAATATCATTGTCTCAACATGCTTTATTGACCTACTTTAAAGGTTTCCTTAAGTGTGGCTAGCAGCATGGTGATCACTTTTGTATGTTTCACCATTCACTCTTCTTGGCAAGCTCACAGCCTGAAAGAAAAAACATGAAAGTCACACAGTGTACATATTTTTTAACTTTTATTCCAGGAAAAGAACACTGAAAAGCCAATTAGAAGAACAAAAAGAAACTGGTGGGAAGGCTTTTCTCTAATTTGTAAAGCATTCCAAATACTTGATTAGTCAAGCTTTATTTAGTGCTACCAAGAGTACAAAGATTCTTTTATCCAGACAAAATGTAACTTCCCTCTTAATTTTGAAACTAGGTTTCCACAAGTTTGTCACATCTTTTCTACCTGGGGATGCCAGCCTCCAGGTGGGACCTGGGGATCCCCCAGAATTACACCTCATCTCCAGACAATAGTGATCAGTTTTCTTGGAGAAAATGGATGCTTTGGAGGATGAACTACTACCCTACTGAGGTTCCTGTCCTACCCAGGCTCCATCCCCAAATCTCCAGGAGTTTCTCAACCTGGATCTGGCAACCCTGCTTCCCCATCCCCTGATGGTGACCAGGGGAAACCTGGCATCCCCATTTCTACCTGGATCATTTTAAACTTCACAAAACATAGGTCTATCTATGTGTCTTTCACATTTTTAAACCACTCTTCCTACAAGGAGCTCAGGGCACATACATTGATTTTATTTCCTCATCAACCTTGTGAGATAGGTGAGACACCAAGTTCCACCAGGGTGATGCATAGCTAAGTAGTGATTTGAGCCCTGGAATGGCTGCTGTGTGAGTGGGAAAATGTTCAGATGTTCTAGCCTAGAAGGCAGCCATTTTCCCTGACCCTGTTCCAGTCCCATAGCAGCCATTTCCTCCCACCAGCAATGGGTAGCTTTTTATTTTTTATTTAATAGGCACTAGAATATCATTCTAATGATATATCATTACAACAGTAGGTGTAGCAGGTTCTCAGAATTCTCAGCTTTTTTTTTAAGTCTCTATTCCCATCCCTTGAGGACATATAAGGAAAAGGGTATACCTTCATAAGAGAAGACAATAGAGACTCAGACCAATTCCACCAAACCAGTTGTTCCACCCTTGGTTTCATAGAATCATAGAATGTTGGAAGGGACATTGCAGGTCATCTAGTCCAACCCCCTGCACTCTACAGGAGCATAGCTGAAAGATAGCCCTACATACCTACAACATCCCCGAAAGATGGTCATCCATCCTCCACTTGAAAACGCCCAATGAAGGAGCATCCACCACTTCCCGAGGCAGACTGTTCCACTGCTCAACCACTCTTACAGTTAGGAAGTTTCTCCTTATATTTAGCCGGCAATGACTCCCTTGACATTTCCACCCGTTAGATCTAGTCTTGCAATCCGGAGCAAGAGAGAATAGATCTGCTCCATCTTCTACATGACAGCCCTTCAAATACTTGAAGACTGCAATCATGTCCCCTCTAAGCCTTCTCTTTCCCAGGCTAAACATACCCAACTCCTTCAGCCTTTCCTCATAAGAGTTGGATTCCAACCCTCTCACCATCATTGTTGCCCTCTTCTGGACACGCTCAAACTTGTCAACATCCTTCCTAAAATGTGGTGCCTAAAACTGGATACAGTACTCCAGGTGAGGCCTGACCATAGCAGAATAGAGCGGAACTACCACTTCCCTTGATCTGGACACCATGCTTCTGTTAATGCATCCTAAGATTCCATTAGCTTTCTTCACAGCCACATCACACTGCAGGCTCATGTTTAGCTTGTGATCAACCAGAACACCTAGATCTCTTTCACACGTGCTGCTGTCAAGCCACGTCCCTCCCATTCTATATCTGTGCCTTTGATTTTTTTGTACCTAAGTGTAAGACTTTGCACTTATCTCTATTGAAATTCATTTTATTTGTCTCAGCCCACAGTTCCAGCCTATCTAGATCATTTTGAATCCTGACTCTGTGTTCTTCAGAATTAGCAATCCCACCCAGCTTTGTGTCATCTGCAAATTTGATAAGCATCCCCTCTATGTCTTTCTCCAGGTAATTTATAAAAACATTGAACACCGGGCCCAGGACCAAGCCCTGCAGCACTCCACTCAAGACTTCCCTCCACATAGACGCAGATCCATTTACGAGCACTCGTTGGGTATGATTTTTTAACCAACCATGAATCCATCCAATGGATGCACCATCCAGCCCACACTTAACCAGCTTATCCTCAAGGATATCATGAGAAATTTTGTCAAATGCTTTACTGAATGCATTACTGAAATCTAGATACACTATATCCACAGCATTTCCCCCACTTGTACTGCTCACTTTTGCACTATTTGCTGCATGGCCACATTTTGACCAACATCTCCCCCGATTTCCCCCACAACTTCTTGATCCTTATTTTTTAGGCTCAAGAAGATGCAGGGGAAATCGGGGGGGGGCAGATGCGGGTCAAAATGCGGCCATGCAGCAAATAGTGCAAAATCGAGCAGTACAACTGGGGGAAACGGTAGTCCAAGGGCGTAACAACTGCTTTTGTTCTAACAAATGAAAGCTGAGGATTCAGAGAGTAGGGTTCCACCTATGATTACAATTATATATCTGCCTGTAAAATGGAGCTCTTCCAGCAGGCTTTCGATTAGGAGCCACCACTGACAAATGAGCCACTGGAATTCACCATGGCCCTTCTGACACACCCTTGGATACTGCCTCCATTGTATACTGAATGCTGCCATCATTTGTATTGCTTTTATTGTAATTTCTGCTGCTTACAGGAATTTTAATGTATTTATTGTTTACTAGCAGTAAAGCCCGTTGTGAAAGCAATACAACGAGATCTAGAAAGAGGCTCTGGGGCAGTGCTCTGGCTTTGGGCAAACAGTGTCAATTTGCTGTGGTGACCTCAGCAGGGTATAATGACAGAGTCCACTGTTTTCTCCAGAGGAACTGATCTCTGCTACCTGAAGAGCAGTTGTAATTGTGAGTAATCTGTAGCCCTCACCTGGAGATTGGCAACAATTGTTACCCAGGACAAAATGGCTGGTTTGGAGGGTGGAGTCTATGGCATTCTACCTGTCTGAGGTCCCACCCCTCTGCAAACCCCACCCTCTCCAGGCTCCACCCCTCAAATCCCCAGGAATTTGTCAGCATGTAGTTGGCAACCCCATCTCCTTCCCAGCTAGCCACCAACCTACCATTATCTGCCCCTTTGACTTCAGCTGACTTCTGCCCTCCCTTCTGCAGAGCAGTTGTAATACTGAGTGCTCTCCAGCCCTCACCTGGAGATTGGCAACAATGGTTCCCTATGTGAGACTGACTGGTTTGGAGGGTGGAGTCTATGGCAGTGTACCTGTCTGAGGTCCCACCCCTCCTCAAACCTCACCCTCTTCAGGCTCCATCCCTCAAGTCTCCAGGAATTTCCCATCTGGAGTTGGCAACCCTATCAGGATTGGCCCCAATGTGTTTTCTCCCAAAGGCCAAAGTAGGTGACAGGACCAAGCTTAGTTGCCTACCAACAGGCACTGAGGGGAATGTAGGGTTGCCAGCTCTAAGGAGGGAAATACCTGGAGGTTTGGGGGGTGGATTCTGTAGAGGGCCGGGCGACGGAGGCATCGGCCTTCTGTCGCCCGCCTTGCCCCCCCAATCTCGGCCCGGGCACCCGCGGCTCCCACCAGCGGCCGCCCGACTCCAGACTCCCCCGCGGCCACTCCAGCCAGGCGACGGAGGCATCGGC
>NW_015166418.1:1468148-1517624 GCF_001447785.1 Gekko japonicus | reverse complement strand
CCAACAAAGAAAAATTGATGCAAAGGCGAATGGAAAAGCCTCTATATCTCTATTTTGCCTTAAAGTGGTTTTGGTGCCTTCAGAGTGAGAAAATGCCAGAGGCTCTGGGTGGGGGCCCCATCGTAAATGCACCAAACAATTCCTAAAGATTTTCCAGAACACTACTCTGTCGATAAATCGCAACATCGTAAATTAGCACCAAAGCTTTAAGATCTCTCCAGCTGTCACCTGGAGACTGGCAACAGCTTGTCTGGAGTGTGGGCAGTATGGCATTGTATCTGTCTGAGGTCCCCCTCTTCCTCCTCCTCCTCAGTCCCCACCCTCAGCAGGCTTCATCCCTAAAATATCCTGGAAGTTTCCAACCTGGAGTTGGCAACCCGATGTCCTTTCCTGGCAACCATCAGCCAACCTTTATCTGCCTCTCTGTCAGCCAGTCAACCCAGCCAGTGTTACTGAGTGGCAGTTTTTCCGGCCTAACACTAAGGAGGTGAAATTTAGAACGTTCATATAGAACGTTCTTACTCAATTATTATAAGGGAGAGATTGTATTTTAATGTTTGTTAGCCACCTTGAACCAGTTTGTCCAGCAAGGTGAGATATAAATTGAAATAATAAATAATATATTCAAATACTGATTTAAAAAAAAAAAAATTGGAAAAGCCCTGGTGGCCCAGGGAGAGAAAGCAGCCACTGCTGGGGGCCCGGCACAGGGAAACTGCAGGGGAAACTGCTGTGTGGAGGCCCCATTGCCACACTAGCAGCAAGGAAGCCACACAATCCCATCCCCATGGAGAAGACACCACTATTACAAAAATACATAGAAGATATAAATGACACATTTACAATTTAATATTGTAGATAAAAACTAAGAAGGAAATGGAATGAACAACCACCCTGGCCAGTCATAGTGTTCCTCTAAATTTACTAAGTTGCATAAAACCGATGTATAAAAGTGGTCAAACCTTTTCACATAATAACAAATATATAGGTGATCTACATGATAGATGAACTGTGTTATTTTGTAAGATAACAGAAAAGAGAAAAGGTTCACTGCTAATGGCCTTGTACTTACTGGAGAGGGGTGAGGAAAAATGTTCTGGGGAAAATACCCCACTCCTTGCATAGGGTTGTCAGTCCCCCCTGGCCACTGGTGAGAGATGGAGGGGTAGGGTTGTCAGATCCAGGTTGGGAAATTCCTGGAGATTTGGTGATGGAGTCTGGGGAGGACAGGGACCTCAGTGGGGTACAACACCATAGAGTCCATCCTCCAAAGCATCCATTTTCCCAGGGAAACTGATTTCTGTAGTCTAGAGATAAGCTGTAATTCCAGGGAATCCCCAGGTCCCACCTGGAGGATGGCATGTCACCCCTGCCCCAAGGAAAGTGAAGAAGCTGGCCCACCAGCCTCACACAGCTTGGCTAGATGCCTCCTTCCCTGCTCACTACAGAGCTGGGCTGGGCAGCATACCTCTTCCCCATTTGGCATGGGCTCAGGCCGCTGGTTTGTGATGGTAGCCACTGACACTCACCCCATAAACGAAAAGGGCTGTTCCTCATTTGGGGCCAGGGTGGACCCAGGAGAGGGCAGCCCCATAGGCCACTGGCCCACCAGAACTTAATGGCCAGTCTACCCCTGCACTGGTTCCCCTGTATAGTTCATACAGAATGAGCCTTCTCCCAGGGGCACAAATATCAATGATCAATGTTGAACCTTAGGTTGTTAGTTCAAAGCTTTCTGATATTTGTTTACTTAAATGCCCTGCCTTATCTTTTCAGACTCAAGCAGCTAACAATGCAATCCCAACTTGCAAGGACACAGATTAAGATACACAAAGAAAAAACAGTTTACAGATTAAAAGCATACAAAAATTAAAAATGCACATCCAATGGTGAAAGGGGGGGGGGGAAACAAAACCCCTTTTATGGATCTGAATGCACTGAAAAGACTAGAACCCGAGTATAGTCAGAGGGTATATTGTCTAGCAACCTTGCTGAAGCTAAAGAAATATGCAGCTCATGACAGTGGGCACCAGGGACAGCCAATAACGTGAGGCTTGGGGAAAGCAATGCATATGTCCTGGTTCAGGCAGGCATCTGGGGCCAGAAGCATATTCCAAAACAGTCCAGGGTCAAAGCACAGTTATTCAAAATTCCAACCATCAAAGCAAAAGGGCAAATTTAAAGAGCACAAGCCAGGTAGCCATCCAGAAGGACAAAGCACACAGATGTATAATGAACACACAAGACTTGTAGACGAATTGTTTCCATGCTGGCTCTCCCTTTTCTGGCTGCTTTTATCAGCAGTCATTTTATTTTTATTTATTGTCTGATTTATACCCCGCCCTCCCCGCAAGCAGGCTCAGGGCAGCTTCCAATAACATAAATACATGATAAAAACATACATAATACAGATTAAAACATAACAATTAAAATAATACATTACAAAGTGCTGGCGGCAGTAAAAATTCAATCAAGAGGAATGTTTTCAGATGGGTTTCCAGCTTCCAGCAAAGAAGTGCCTAGATGTTACTCTGCTTGTCAACTCTTATGGCAAGTACTCAATAATGACTTTGCGGGCCATGCGCTGTGGTGGCGGTGGCCCCTAATTATATGCCTGGCGGAAGAGCTCCATCTTGAAGGCCCTGCGAAACTGCGAAAGGTCCTGCAGGGCCCTGATCTCCTCCGGGAGCTTGGTCCACCAAGAAGGGGCCACACCGAAAAGGCCCCGGGCCTAGTAGCAGCTAGCCTGGCCTCCCTCGGGCCAGGGAGGGTCAACCGATTTGGAGACCCAGACCATAGTGGTCTCTGGGGAATATATGGGGAAAGGCGGTCCCGTAGGTATGTTGGACCCCGGCCATATAGGGCTTTAAAGGTGAGAACCAGCACCTTAAAGCGGACTCGGTATGCTATTGGCAGCCAGTGCAGTGTCCTCAGCACAGGCTGGATGTGCTCCCATCTAGGGAGACCCATCATCAGCCTGGCCGCAGCATTCTGCACTAGCTGTAGCTTCCGAATCCACAACAAAGGCAGCCCCATGTAGAGAGTGTTACAGTAGTCTAGTCTCAAGGTGACCATCGCATGGATCACTGTAGCCAGATCAGCATGGATGAGGAAGGGAACCAACTGCCTAATCAGCCTAAGATGATGAAAGGCCAACTTGGCAGTGGCCGCCACCTGGGCCTCCATGGTAAGGGAGGGATCCGGGAGCTCCTCCAAACTCCGAACCTCCGGCGCTGGGATCAATGAAGCCCCCCAAAGGTCGGGAGTGGGACCCCCGCCCCCAAACCGCCCCGACCCAGGCCCAGGACCTCCGTATTCACTGGATTCAGTTTCAGCCGACTCAGTCTGAGCCACCCAGCCACAGTCTGCAAATCACAATCCAGATCATTTGGTCTGGAGTCCGACTGGACGCCTAACATCAGATAGATCTGGGTGTCATCAGCATACTGGTGACATCCCAGCCCATACCTCCGGGCAATCTGGGCAAGGGGGCGCATATAGATGTTAAATAACATCAGGGACAGCACAGCCCCCTGAGGCACACCACACTCAAGTGGGTGCCTCCTGGAATGCTGTTCCCCTAGCACCACACTTTGTCTCCAACCATGGAGAAAGGAAGCAAGCCATTGCAAGGCGAGCCCCCTAATGCCCACATCAGCGAGGCAGTGGACTAGTAACTGGTGGTCAACCGTGTTGAACGCAGCCGACAGATCTAACAACAACAGTACCGCCGTTCCGCCTCGATCCAGATGTCTTCGGAGGTCGTCAGTCAGAGCGACCAGCACCGTCTCCGTTCCATGACCCAGACGGAAGCCGGACTGAAGAGGATCTAGCACGGAAGCGTCATCCAGAAAACTCTGCAGCTGTATCACCACCGCCCTCTCAATCAACTTGCCCAAATAGGGCAAATTGGAGACCGGCCAATAGTTGGCCAATTTGGCCGGCTCTAAAGATGGTTTTTCAAAAGAGGGCAGACCAGCGCTTCCTTGAGTGCCCCAGGGAACTGCCTCTCTAATAGGGACTTGTTGATCATCTCTCTTAGGGCACCTCGAAACCCCTCATGGCCAGATTTAATAAGCCAGGAGGGGCACGGATCAAGGCTGCAAGAGGTTGGATGCACAGCTGCGAGTAGACTGTCAACTTCCTCAAGGCTGAGAGGGCTGAAGCGAACCAGGATTGGAACAGAAGACGTGCAATGGGCCTCAAGCTCACTCACTGTTTCAAGTGTGGTGGGGAGGTCGCAACGGAGCACCAAGACTTTATCTGCAAAATAGCTTGCAAATGCCTCACAGCCAATGTCCAATTCCCTAGCATTTAGTCTGCCCTGTGGCAGAGCTGTTATCGACCGAACTGTCCTAAATAATTGGGCTGGGCGAGAGCTAGCGGACGCAGTCACCGCCGCATAGAAATCCTTCTTCACGGCTTTGACTGCCATCTCATAGGCTTTCATAAACGTCCTATAGGATGTTCTTGTTGCTTCGTCTTGAGTTTGACGCCACCATCTCTCTAGCCGTCTGAGCTCCCGCTTCATCAGCCGTAGCTCCTGGGTATACCAAGGAGCCAGCTTAGTGCAAGGGTGTAGAGGGTGCCGTGGAGCAATCTCATCGATGGCTGCGAAGAGCCAACTATTCCAGTCCTCCACAAGCTCATCTAATGAGCTGCCAGGGGGCATCGGATCCCGCAGAGCCATCTGGAGCAGCACTGGGTCCATCTGATTCCGCGGGCAAGCCAAAATACGCTCACTGCCTATACAGGGGCAGGGTGGTACATTCAGGTGGGCCCCCAGGGCATGGTGGTCTGACCATGGAACTGCCAAAGCAGTGATCTGGTCCACTGTTACCACCGCCACGAGGATCAAATCGAGCATATGCCCAGCCTGGTGAGTGGGGGTCGTTACATATTGGGAGCATCCCAGTGCCTCCATGGATGACACTAGATCCGCTGCCTGAGTGGAGGTCGCGTCATCAGCATGGACATTGAAATCACCCAAGACAATCAGTCTAGGGTGTTCCAATGCCCAGCCTGCTACAGCCTCCATCAGGGACGGCAGGCTATTGGCCGGTGTGTTAAATGGCTGGTACACCAGTCAAATTGCCAAACTCTCCCCGACCTCCCAAACCAGGTCAGCACACTCAATGCCCGTGATCCTCGGAGTCGGAAGCGCCCTAAAGGAGTAAGCCTCCCGAATGAATAGTGCCACTCTTCCTCCCCCCCCTCGGCCCCTAGTCTGAGATTAGTGAAGGACCGCAAACTGAGGAGGGGTAAGTTGGGAGAGAGCCACTGTCTTCCCCTCCCTCACCCAGGTCTCGGTCACGCATGCCAGGTCCATGTTCTGCTGTTGTAGAAAGTCCCTAAGGAACATGGTCTTATTATTTATGGACCTGGCATTGCACAACACCAATGTCAAAGGGGGCCTATAATTCCTAGCCCCACTGCCAACATCCCTTGGGATGAGACGCAGGCTGGAAGAGGGCCGAGCTTTCCCTTTTCTCCGCCCCCTTCACCTAATACTCTGCCTGCTCCCACCACTATACTTTCCCCTCCCCAGGAACACCGGAATTCCCTGGCCCGCATTATTGCCCTCGGCGGTCTCCGCAAGCTTCAGACTGCTGGCTGAGCAAAAGCAAGACACTCAATATAATGCTCAGTTTGAAGGGTACAGTAAAGTGCACAAACAGCAATGCTACTACTACCGGTATGCAGCCTATCCTACCACAAAATAAACTAAAAATTGATTGCCAGTAATATCCAATATCGGCCAGTAAATGCCTTTTCCCACCCACCTTCTTCCTTTTTATTTATTTATTTATTTTTGTCTATATAATACCCCCCAATTTGTGTAGTATTTAAATTATTTATTATGTTTATTTTCTTTTATTTCCTAACTCTCTAAATTTAATCACTAATAGCAATCACTATATTATATTACAATTGGTTTGGATGGCCATAGCAATTTATTCAAATTCCAATACAATAATAGTTCCTAACTTAATAACTACCTTAAATAAATTAATTCAAAACAACAGCTCCTAACTTACTAACTACCTTCAATTAATTAATTAATTCAAGTACCCCACTTGCTGACTTTCTCAATTGAATTCAGTTAATTTAATCAATTACTAATATTAATATTAAGGTCACATTTAGGGCTGGTTAATCCTCCACTTAGTTAGGGCTGGCTACTCCACCACTTCTAGGTAGCAGTAGCTAGTAGCAGACAGTTATCAGTTGCTTCGATCGTCTCTAATGCACTTATGCTAGTCCTGGAATTTCTCAATCCCACATACTGGTATCCAAGCGGCTCTTCCTGGTTCTCTCCAGTTTAGCACTGTAGTTGTATCAGCTTCCCAACAGCCTCCACATAACTGTCCATCAGTCAGGGTTGGCGTCTTCTCAAGAGACGCAGGGAGCCCTGCTCTTCTGCGTAGCTGCATCCCAGGTCCAATGGCTCGAGTGCTTCCCTCCTTTTGCCGCCCCTAGGCGCACAGCGGCCACACAGCATGCCAGTGACAGCAGCGGCTCAGTGGGCGAGCAGCAGGCCACAACGGACAATGGCAAGCAGCATGGTAGTGTCCGTGTCAATGGTAATAATGACCCCTGAGACGCTGAGACAGCAGCAGGCCATAGCGAACCGCCGGACAACAACAGCGACGACAATCCCCCAAGGACAACAAATGACCGCACAGCCAGCGACACCCCAGGTGATAGACGGACACCGTACTTCCTCGCTCCCACTGACAGTCACCACCGCACCAGGGCCCAGCGGGCGCCTCCGGAGCCCAACGCCAGTCGCTGCCGGGATGCAAACAGTGCCCCAACAGTTGAGGTCCGGCATTCTCAGCGGCACTCTCACTCTGGCCCCAGTATTCTCAGTAGCCCCTCAAACTTTCAGCCCCTGCTTTCTCAGGCCTCAGCATCCCCGGTGACCCCCATGGCAGCTCCCATGGTGTCCGCGGCCTTGATGATAATTTGCGAATGCTCTCTTGGCATTCCCGGTTTTCAGCTCTCGGTGACTCTCAGGCGGTATCAGCGTCCAGGCATTTTCCAAGCCTCAGCGTTCTCAACCTTCCTGGGCACGATATCAACTCACCCCAACTATCCAAACTGGTAAGCTGAGTCTGCTCCCCTTCCTCTTACGCTCTACTTGATTGAAAAGGATTTCTAGGTTCTTAATTAATTAAAAATTATTGTAACTCAGTGGAGCTCAACTCCCGGAGCGCTACGCTGGGCGCCATCTTGTTGAATGCCATTCAAGGCCAGGTGCAACTCCTCAACCTGCTGAGTCACCCAGGGACAGGTGCAAGACTTCAATGGCTGAGCAGCCTACAGGGTTGTCAGTCCTGATCCTACAATTACTCTAGCTCACAGGCAAAGATTGCCTGGTGCTGAGCTGCCAACCACACACTACAACACCACTCCTGTGCCTCCCACTGGGCCTGCCTTCTCCAGTATTCCAAGGGCTCTGGCAACACTAGGGGTGAGGCCGGTGGCTTCAGGGCCTCTGCTTTGGCTTCTGATCCCGGGCTGCAGGACTGAAGGCATGGCACGCTGACTGCAGGTTGAGACAGTTGGAAAAGGCAATGTCTGGTATACAAAGAAAAAGAGAAGAAGATCTTGCAGGGGGCAGCAAGAAGACAATTAGATAGGATAGTGAGGTCAGCACCTTTTCTCCTTTTGTCATTCCTTGTCTGCCTCCAGATTGCTACTCTCAGGGCAATTTCCCCCTTCTTCTTGGAAGTGACACACTCAGTCTTGCTCTCTGTCTCAGCTAGAGATATAGTTGGGAACCTATCTCTGTCTTTCCTCTTTCCTATCAAGTATGTTAATTAGGGTTGTCAGGTCTTACCTCCTCGATGGTGGGGGGTGGAAGGGAGTTTTCTGGGAGAAGGGGGCAAGGTGATGTCACTGCATGCAATGTCCACAACATGATGATGTCATGTGTAAGTGACATCATCATTCCAGGGACGTCATTTGGCGACACTGATATTTTGGGCAAAACTCTATGGTAACCAGAGAGTTTTGCCCAAAATACCAGAGTGTCATCACGTGACATCCCCAGCATAATGACATCACTTCTGCATGATGTCATCATGCTGGGGACATCATGCCGGGTTTTGGGAGTTGGGGTTGGGGCTTCCCTGCCATCCAGCTGGCCAGCAATAGGAAAGAGCCCATGAAATTGGGGGATCCCCTGCTCCCACCTGGGGGCTGGCAACCCTAATGTTAATTCCTAAACAAACCTTTATCTATTCTTTAATCAGGTTGTACACCATTGCTATGTTAGTTACTCTGCCAACAGAGATTCCCCGTCTCCACCTGATGAAGTCTCCACCTTGTCTGGTGGGTCTTCCTGCAGCATCTGAGGGCTGGGGCCAGCTTCCTCCATCTCTTCCTCATCCAGGAAGGTGTTAGCAGGCAGGCCCAGGACAGCATGCAGTGATTACATCCCCTTGTCAAATCTATGTTTCTCAGAAAACCAGACATCACTGGAGGGAACCCCAGAGAAGGCAATGGTGGTCTCACAAAAGGATAGCTATTTACCACTGAAAGAAGAAGAAATATTTTGTACTGGGGGGGAAACCAGAGTGAAAGTCAAAGTTTTAAAAACACATGTTGAATGTCTGGTGGAAGTGGTCATTGATGGTTAGTTTTAAAAACTTTTATATGACCCTGAACCTGTCTGCCCTGTAGTTGTGCATCCAAATATGAACAGGAATTCAAAGACACTCCATCCAGAATTATAACAGGAGGTGAGTATCAACTGCACTTCTCATGAACACAGAAAGTCAACTTCTGCTCCTATCTGTCATGGATAGGTTTAAGAAACATAACAAAAAATATTTTAGAGCACAATCAACCAGAAACTTTTCCAGTACAAACCCCACTGAAGAGAATGGGAATTGCAATAAGAATGGTATTGTGAAGCATTTCCAAAGACATGTAAGGAGAAATACTACTTTCTTCCTTAGATGGTGAAAGAAGACATGATACTGTGTCAGATTTTACCCTCTTGACCTATACCATATGGAAATGCATGGCTGGGTCAGTATGTCATTTTGTTTTATATTCTCCTCCATATAAGTGACATATAATATGTGGTTTGGGCAGGGAAACACACAAAATGATGATAATTATGACACAGAGAAACATCCTGACATGTTATGAGGGAGATGAGAAGAGATGAGCACATTATACAATTTACAGCAGCATGATACCAGTGTTAATTCCATTCTCAAAAACATGCCTCCAGTCTAAAAGGTTGTGACATATAGTTTTCAAATTGAACGCTTGTCAGTTGAGCTGAGAAGCCAAATTTAACCATCTTGAGTATCTGTCTATGAATATATGTTCTTAGAAACATAAAAGACTAGGAATAAGGCTAGTTATGGAACTAAGTACAACGAGCTCTAGAAAGAGGTTCTGGGCAATTTGCTGTGGCAACCTCAGCAGGGTATAATGACACAGAGTCCACCATTTTCTCCAGAGGAACTATCTCTGCCATCTGGAGAGCAGTTCCTACCTAGGAAAAGTACAGTCTTTCTCCACAGCAGGGACAAAAACAGCTCACATCATTATCCTCTCTGTCTTTCAATCTGCACAACAACCCTGTGAGGTAGGTTAAGTCTGTGAGTGGTCTGAAATCACCCACTCAGCTTCCACAGGAAGAACCTTGGTTTGGTAGATCGTGCTCTGAAGCGCTAACTGCTATGTCACACTGGCTGTCATGAGGGGCCACCTCAGCAGGGTATAATGACACAGAGTCCACCATTTTCTCTAGGGGAACTGATCTCTTCCATCTGGAGAGCAGTTGTAAATCTGAGTGATCTCCAGCCCTCACCTGGAGACTGGCAACAACGATTCCTAATTAGGAAATGGCTGGTTTGGAGTGTGGAGTCTATGGCAGTGTACCTGTCTGAGGTCCTACCCCTCCTCAAACCCCACCCTTTCCAGGCTCCACCCCTCAAATCTCCAGGAATTTCCCAACCTGGAGGTGACAACCCTATCTCCTTCTCAGCCAACCATTAATGTACCATTATCTGCCTTTTGACTTCAGCTTTCCATCCCCCCCCCCCGCCACAGCCTTTACCTGGGAAAAGCACAGTCTTTCTCCACAGTGGAGACCCAAGCAGGAAGGAAGCAACCTCAGCAGGGTATAATGACACAGAGTCAACCCTGCAAAGCAGCCATTTTCTCCAGGGGAACTGATCTCTGCCATCTGGAAAGCATTTGTAATTCTGAGTGATCGCCAGCCCTCATTTGGAGGCTGGCAGCAATGGTTCCCCAGGAGAAAATAACTGCTTTGGAGGGCAGACTGTGTGGCATTCTATTCAGCTGAGGCCTCTCCCATCTCCAAACTCTGGATTCCATAGACTCCACCACAAAATCTCTGTGAATTTCCCAACCTGGAACTGGCCCCAATTAGTTCCCCACCAAGGCCAAAGTAGGCCTGGAAAGGGCCTCCTGGCTTTGCCTTTTTACTGACCAAACCAAGCTTGGTTTCCTAGCAACAGCCACTGAGGGGAAAGTTAGCCCCACAGCAGGAGGAGAAGAGAACGGTTTGATAGCCAGTGGCCCACCTCAGCAGCCAGCCAGCCTCAGAGGAGCCAAGCAGGAGATGCGTCTTCGTCAGGAGAAACAGCCATTTTTGCAGTTTATTCTGACAGGTAAGAGTGCCCAAGCTGGCAGTGGCTGGGAGAGAGGAGCGGGCCCAACACCCAGCCAATGGCATCTGAGTACTCTTGAGTGGTGGTTGATGGGCCAATGGGTGATGAAGCACACAGCATAGCCAATGGGAGAGCTGGAAAGTGCCAATTCGCCAGGGCTTTTATATATATCAGATACCAATCCCAAGGCAACAAGGTTTTTTTAAGTGCAACTCTTTTTATAGCATGGATGGCATAATTATGTTTTTGCCATTGGACTGCGGTCTATCTATTCAGCTTCTTCATAAATAAAAATGCCATGTACATTTGCTTCAAACTCAGCACATTATGAAGGCAGTTTTCAAGAGTTGAAAAAATAATTATGTTAATTAGATAAATGTTGTGGTAGGATATAGATAGACTGGGTTTTTTTACTTTTGTTTGATCATCATGTTTCTTATGCATTAGGTTTAATTGGTTTTTGCATAAATGTTCTATACATTTTTTAAAGTAAATGTTGCAATGAAATATAAGAAAATCCCTTCTTGGTTGTTTTATAATACAGCAAACTAGAATATCTTATAAAATACTGGGAGGTCACTATAAGGTAATAATTGTTCACTTGTGGTCACCATTTTTGTTTCATGTTTATAAGGACAAAAAAATGGCAGCTTGAGCAGAATAGAAGCTGTGTCAGCTCAGCAACAGTATTCAGAAAACAGCATAATAGTGGGAAGGCAGCAGCAATGGTGCATGGAGGAAATTATACAAGCAAGAATTTACATAACAGCCTGCTGGGTCAGACCAATGGTCCATCTACTGCAGCATTATATTCCACACAGTGGCCAGCCTGGAGAGCCAACAAACAGGCCACTGTTTTCGACTACTTCCTAGTTCTGCTTCCTAGTTTATTTTCTCTACATGTGGAGGCTTCATGACCCAGAGCATGCTTTAATAAGATTTGGATTCAGAAGAATAGACCTCATCCAGCCACAAAAGTTTTCTATCTGGTCTGCAGGGGTTTTTTTTCTTTTTGGAAAGAGAGGTGCCGGAACTCTCAAGAGGGAAATGAAGTTTTCAATCTGTATACTGGAAACTCATAAACTCTTAAACATTTATAAAAGAATTTTGTCGAAGAGGTTCCAGAAGTCCGTTAGAAAGCTCTGGTGCATTTCCCCAGAAAAAGAGCCCTGGCTGCAAGGAATTACCAATTTCTGTCATGAGTTTCCCAACACCCGGCTACATTATTTAGTACTACTAATTGTATAAGAAGAGAAGAAGAGGAGAAGAGATTGGGTTTATACCCTGCCCTTCACTCTGAGTCTCAGAGCAGCTTACAATCTTCTTTCCCTTCTTCTCCCCACAACAGACAGCCTGTGAGGTAGGTGGAGCTGAGAGAACTCTTTCAAGTACTGCTCGTGAGAGAACAGCTCTGAGGGAACAGTGACTGACCCAAGGTCACCCAGCTGGCTGCATGTGGAAGAGTGGGGAATCAAACCCGGTTCTCCCAGATTAGAGTCCATGCCCCTACCCAGTACACCAAACTGGCACCATGCAGTAAGTTTTCTTGATTCTTTAGATCCTGACCATTACCTTCTCTCAGCATTGGTTCACTTTGCAAAGTCCAAGTACAATTAATCAGTTAGGGTACAGACCTTTTACAGAGGATTAAAGTGTCCTCATATTTCCATTCTATTAGTTACCGAACTGAGATTCCAGTACACTGTAAAAATGCCGAAGCACCTGTCAATTTATGGAAAGCAACAGTATCATCTTTACAAGCAAGGAATAAAATAATTGAAGGCAGGGATACTGCCATTCTTCATAGAGATAACGGAATCTCCCAGGCAAAGAAATATTGTCTTTGCATGATTAAACTCAACATATGCACAACTTCAGCCACCTTATTTTGAGAATATAGTCCTTGGAGAGTTCTTGGCCCATTCGTCTGCTGACATACCTCTAAAGGCTGCAGGGTTTATTACAGATAATAAAAACCACAACTTTAAATACATATAAAAAGTTATTGATATTGATCTTATGCTCTTCATAAAACATTGTATCACCCATTCTTAAAGATTTACTAGATTACTGCTAAATTTATTTTTTGCCATCAATAGGAAGTGTGCCTGGCATATCTGAGCTATTTTTTAATTGAACTAAATTACATCAAGCTCACACTGACAGCATGCAGCATTTCTCCCATGCAGAAATAGTACATAATATGAATGCAAAGTCCATTCTGGACTGCACCACTGAATGTGGCAAACTGCAATTGCACATTTGAATTCCCTGTGCTAAAAAGTCTAGTAAAGATTGCACCAGAGCACTGGGGAAAACAGCAGTAGGTTTGGCTTCAGCTATAACCTCACAATAGGGCTGCCAAGTGGGGGCGGGGGCGGGTAAACCCCCGCTTTGGAGGCCCGATTTCTGCCGCCGCGGAATCGGGCCCCGGGGGAACTCCGCCCCCGAAGCGCAGCGTGGCTGCGTCACCAGAGGTGACGCAACCACATTGCTCACGTTAGGGGCGTGGCACCGATCGTCGGAGGGAAAACTCTATGGTTTTCCCTCCGACGATTGTGGCCACACCCTCAACATGAGAGACGTAGCGCGTCACTTCGTGTGTCGTGCTGGCGGCGCGCGCTTTGAGCGCACGCATCACCGGAGAGCTCCCGGAGCCCGGCAAGGCTCCCCCGCCACCAAGGTAAGTAGACTTGGCAACCCTACCTCACAAGGATCAGGCCAAGGACTGGGAAGAGGTCCCAGGACACAAGAACCCTAGAAGTTCAGGAGCCCAGATGCACATGGGATAAAGGATGGAAGAAAACTGGAGAATGAAGCTGGAGGGGAAAAGTCAAGAGACATGGAACTGAGACCAAAGTGGAATAATCAAGACAGGTAGCTTACAAGGTGAAGAGTTCCTTTGTACTGTATGGGGGGGGAAGTATTAGAAATGTTAAGAGAAAGGACAGCAAAGGGAAGTCAAACACCCTTGGCAGTGGCCTATATGAAGAAAGGAAATGCCAACGAGAAAGTCTGACTTGTGCTAGAATTATGGGTGGAAAGGTAGAGGGCACTTAATGAAATCCTGACTGGCTGACTCCCCAAATTCAGCCCCTCCAACTGGTCCTCATTAGCCACACCCGCAGCTCTGTTCCTGTACAAATTAATAACATACTCCCCCGGGGGCATTGTTGACTCTCATTTATAAGAGCACAGTCAGGAAAGTAGTTAGGAGTCTTCAGACTAGAAATTGTACCAAGACCCTCTAATTCTGCTGAACTGCACCAAAATGGGAGAATGAAGGGTGTTAAACATGGCAATACTCCTCTGTGTAGTTTCTGTGGCTACTGTGAGTACAGAGGCATTCACAGTGCAACAGAGCACCTACACAGCAGTTTTTCTTGTCGATTACTTTCCCCAATTACCTTTCACCATGGTTGTAATTCTCTCCCCACCACCACCACCACCAGAGGCTTTTTAAAAATGGTACTTGCCATAGATCACTATAGTATCATACTGTTATAATAATCTCCACACCAGAAATGGCTAGACTTGTTTTTTTTTAATAAAAGCTTGGAATTCAGAGAAACTAGATCAAGGCAACAGATCATTACAAGTGGAGACCCAAAAGAAACTTGTGGGGTGGTTACCCCATTCCTCACACCTTTGCTTCCTCCCACCCACCCACCCCATCCCTTTCTCTCTCTGCCCCCATCAGTCTCCCAGCCTCCTGCCTGCTTCCTCCCCCACCCTGCACAGCAGCAGCGGTGGTGGTAGCAGCGATGCTCCCAGCCAGCCACCTGCTTCCTCTCCCCCCACAGCAGCAGTGGCAGCTCTCTGGGAATCACAACAGACCTCCCAGCTACAGAGATCAATTCACCTTAGGGCTGCCAGCTCCAGGTTGGGAAATTCTTGGGGATTTTGGGGGTGGAGCCTTGGGACAGTGAGGCTTGGGGGAGGGAAGCAGCCTCAGCAGGGTATGCAAGAGGTGGGACAGGGCCTAGAGTCCTCTGCAATTTGCACACAGTGTGCTTTACTGGCAGGAGAAAAATGGACAGACAGAGGCCAAAGCCCTGAGTCTGCCCAAAGGTGTTGCTTCTATGCTTATTGCAGCACTGTACCCCCCCCCCATTGCCCTATAGAAGGCAATGAGAGCCAAAAATGGGTGGGAGTTTCACATGCTTATTCCTGAATTTCACGTGTTGATTCCTTTTGTGCGTACTTTCCTGCTATAAAACAGCATCATTACCAGCATTCAGGGGAAACGCACAGTTTCTCGGAGACAGGATACAATCATGCAGAAACATATGGAGATGTATAAACTGTAATCTCATCGTTGGCTGAGGGATTACTAAAAACAGCAACACAAGAATATCTGTCTCAGATTTTCTGTCTAAGAAAAACTCATGAATGCTCTTTTGAAGCAGGCTCGGGGGAGCATTAGGGAAAGCGAAGCCATCAGAATCCGCAAATTATTATTCTGATCTTGATTCCAAGTGAACGAGCAGCAGCCTTAAGAAAAGCACTGATGATTAGCAGGCAATACCTTTAAAATTCTATTAGAAAAGAATACATCTAAATATCCCGTGATGCCTGCTGGATGCCAGAAGTCCTGATGCCTGCTGGATGACTCAACAGCTGTCTGGAGGAAGAACTGAGTTGCTGGGGGGGGGGTGGGCCAGGAGCCCTCCACCCCTTCCCATCTCTGCCTTCCTGTTACTGTTGCTTTGCTCCTTTTAATACTGGATTCTCCTCATTTGAAATTCCAGTTTAAGTCAGAGCTATGACCCTGTTCAGCATCTCAAGGATCTGCCTCCAGCCATAATTATACTCACCTCTGTGCTCCCTACACTTTGCAGAGTGACAGCAGCTATAAATTACCAAGGGTGTGGGGGGAGGAATCAACAGCATTTTTAAGGGTCACCAAAACAGGTTACAAGTTTGTCCACTGACATTTTCTTCCCGGAAAAGTCAGGGCAGGAGGTCAAAAACATGGCTGACTAACAAGACAGAAAGCAGGGAAAAGGTTACATGGTTGGTAACATCAGCTGTTAATAATGCAACATAAAAAGCATTTTTGTGGACAAGTAATGGAAAGAAACCATATCAGGAAAAGTGAAAAGAAACCAGGGTCATGCAAGAAGTGACTACATAATGTTCTGAGAGAAATGATTATATTACAAAAGATGCAGCCCTATTGGTTAACTATCAGGCCAGTATTCTGTAGCTTTACATAAACTCTATACCATGGGGAAGAAGAGAACTAACCATTTTCCCTCTCAAGACCAACATTTCAGTTCACACTCTGACCCATTGCTGAAAGCCTGGCAATTTGTAAGGGTCATGGGTGTCCTGGATGATTAACAGAATTGCCGGACATGGCCCATGGGGTCTTGACTGGACCACACTCAGGAAGGAAAGTTGGCAGGGTTGGCAAAGAGATTTCGCAAGAAGGGATTCAGGGCAGGACATACATAATGAGGTGAAGCTACAACTAGAGGAGGCAAGCTAAGAGCTAAAGAGAGAAGTCTAGAGCAAGATATCTGGTTCTAGGTGAAGATGACCCAAGATAAGGATTAAGAAGAAGATACAGGGCAGAAGTCAAGCTGGTTACAAGATAATGTGTAGGCAAAACAACAATGTCCAGCAGACAGAGGTCAGCTCTGCACATCCTTTCTTGAAGTAGCTCAGGTTGGCATACCTTCTTCTCAGCTCCTTCATTTTATCCTTGCAAAAGCCTTGTGAGATAGAATGGCTAGCCTAAATCCAGCTCTACCACCCATGGCATCACTGCCTTTGGCCCGCTATATGGCATTGGGAAAGGCTGCTGGTAGGACCAGCTGGGCAGACCAGAAGGAAAACTTCTTCTCTTTAGTCCATGCAGAACATTGAAAGAAGGCTGGAGGTGGGTCAGGCATTCTGCAAATCCACCCTTCAGATCCATGTTTTAGATATGCTAATGAGAGCCAGTTTGGTGTAGTGGTTAAGTGTGCGGACTTTAATCTGGGAGAACCAGGTTTGATTCCCCACTCCTCCATTCGCATCTGGATGACCTTGGGCAAGCCATAGTTCTGACAAGAGCTGTCCTTGAAAGGGCAGTTCTGGAAAGAGCTCTCAGCCCCACCTACCTCACAGCATGTCTGTTGTGGGGAGAAGAAGGGAAAGGAGTTTGTAAGCTGCTCTGAGACTCAGAGTGAAGGGCAGGGTACAAATCCAATCTCTTCTCCTCTTCTTATACAATTAGTAGTGCTAAATGATGCAGCTGGGTATTGGGAAATTCATGACAGAAATTGGTAATTCCTTGCAGCCAGGGCTTTTTTCCTGGGGGAATGCGCCAGAGCTTTCTAACGGACTTCCGGAACCTCTTCGACAAAATTCTTTTATAAATGTTTAAAAGTTCATGAGTTTTCAGTATACAGATTGAAAACTTCATTTCCCTCTTGAGAGTTCCGGCACTTCTCTTTCCAAAAAGAAAAAAAGCCCTGCTTGCAGCCCAGCACAAGTTTTGGCAAGAAGTTCTTAGGAAGTAGCTGATGTACATCAGGAGATTGTGCTTGTTGTACTAGGACATTATTCAGCAGACCAGATAGAAAACTTTTGTGGCTGGATGAGGTCTATTCTTCTGAATCCAAAAGAATTTTTCCCAGCATAGAATTCTGTCTGGTGGATATTGAGGCACTGCACTGAGGAATGTATTACAGGGTTATGCAAGCTTCCTTTGACCCCAAAAGGGAGATCCACTTTGTAATGTATCCAGTCCAGACCACGTGGTCGGCTCAGGCTCCAAGCGGTCAGACACAAAGGTCGAGCTTCGCTCCAAGAGACAATAGACTATGCGGATCCTAGCCGCTCCAATCAGGGGGCTAGGTTCCCGGCCGAGAGCCTATGGGACTATCGGCCACTGTAAATAACCTATTGGGAAGTAGGGGTGTGTTTTGGGTGGCGGTTTCTCGGGGGATATAAGCCGGCCTGCGAGCCGGCCAAAGTCGTCTTGTTCCTGTTCGAATAAAGTACGCTTTGCTGAAATCACTCTCCGTCTGCATACTTTTCAAACTTAAAGGTCTCTGGGGGTGATATTCCAGGGCTGGCATGTTGACCTTGCTTCCAAGAGGCTGGTAATGGCTGAGAAACAGCAGCCTCCATGGCTTCTTCAATTCAAACCGGTTCTCGTTCAACAGTAATCTCAAAACGGGGGGGGGGACAGTCAGCAACCAACCTGCCAGCAGCATTCATTGTTCCCCACCTACACTGTGCCAAGAACCAAAGAATCTGTAATCAGTGAAGTGTGGCCTGATTCCCTCCCCCCCACGCCAGTTTATCAGTGCTGTCCTTTCCTCCAGGCACAAACATGCCCCCATGTAGACCTACAGATTCCTCAGTTCCTTGTGGAGAAAGCCATGACAATTAATACATGTGAAGGGAAGATGTCTTCTTGTAAACATGTAAACCTACATTAAGAACACACCAAGTGGCAGCCAATGGCCATGCCTCTGCTGTGTGCATCCACAATGCAAGGCTGCCAGCCTCAGGGTGGGGCCTGGAGTTCTCCTGTAATTACACTAATCGCCAGACTACAGAGATCAGTTTCCCCTGGAGGAAATGGCAGCTGTGACATCACATCCCCACTGAGCTTCCACCTCTCCCTGAACTCCACTTTCCCCAGCACTGCCTCAAAACTCCAGGACATTTCCCAAGCCAGAGTTGGCAACCCTAGACTCCACACAGATGCATCTCACTATCGTGCTCATATTGTCAAATTCCAGCATTCACACAGCAGCAAACAATTTTGCACAAAGCGTAAATCAGACCTGCTGGCATTTCTGCACAATACAGAATTATCTGGTGAATTTTTTTTTGCTGTTTAGCTAAATATAGGTGTTCACCAAAGCAATGAAATATTGCCAATGCTTAATAGTCATGGATTGGATGGTTTGTTATACTGCTCGCACACACCCTGTTTTTTGCACTGTGATGAACATTTAAAATGTTGGAAATCAGCATAAAGTGCAAACCAGAAAGGTGCTTATTATGCCATGAATCATTTATTCCTTCTGTGTCTCTTTGTATCCTATTGGGTGCCTGTTTAAAAACTCAGTTCTCCAAAGCTGCACTCTTTAAGCTATATGGCCCGAATGTGGCAATGCACAAAGGACTCCCGCCCCCCGTTTTGTAAGCACACATCTGTGTAAACTAATTTGAGCCATTGTTCTATGAATAGGATAAAGAGGGGGACAAAGATGAATGGGAGAGAAGTCTGGTTCACATGGCAGGAATCCATAGGGGTCCACAGAAATGGGCAGGCCAGGTCATGAATGGTCTTGATTTCCATTCAAATCTTCTCTCCTATTAGCATTAAGCCTCCATCTGGACTGCAGTAAAATGGAACCAGCATCAGCCACTCCTAAACATCCAGCAGTATCAAAAATGACTGAAGGCAGCCTGACAAGATAAGTGATGGCTGGCCAGCCAGAGATGCTGCTGCTACACGCTCCATCAGTCTGATCCTGAAACCACTCAAGTGAAAATTAACTTCCTCTCATCTGGCCACAAGAAGGGAAAAAAGACTCTGCCAAGCAATTTAGGGTAGAGGTGGAGGTTGAGTTTCAACCAGAATAAATGTTTATTTGAGGAGACTCCCCCCTGTCACAGGATGAACTGTGTATGTTTGCCAAAAGCTGTGAGACAAATAAGAGAGATACAGCAGAAGGACAGAGTTCCCTGAAGACTCCTTTCCCAGCCCAGAAGCACCAAAGGATTGAATATGTACCTAGTAACTTTGTGTATTCTCCATGGGTGGCAAGAGCCAGGTCCTGAGCAGGGTCTGCATCTGA
Organism: Gekko japonicus; assembly: GCF_001447785.1. Taxonomy (NCBI): domain Eukaryota; kingdom Metazoa; phylum Chordata; class Lepidosauria; order Squamata; family Gekkonidae; genus Gekko; species Gekko japonicus. Next base: position 1,498,147 of record NW_015166418.1, on the reverse strand, counting down.
CAACTGACAGATTGTCTCTCAAAAAGAAACAAACAATGGCCTTATCAGACATGTCCATGCACTGAGCACATGCAATCTCCCCTACATTTCCCTCAGTATACCACATTTCCACCTCCGTGCGTATCTGTTTAATCCATGAGGGCCAGTATCAGGGACCAAAGGAGCTAAACTGTCTTTTTCTTCCATATATGGGAAACCACCAGGCTGTGACAACAAATATTCAGACTCAGGGACAATTGTGCTTTCATTAATGACTGTGAATACATAACAAGATGATACACATTACAGACAAGTAGCCATTTTAGTCTCTTCGTTGAAAGAAAACAGTGTTACATGCCATTTTAGTGTCTAATTTATGGTAGCATGAATCTTTGAAGACAAAAGCCTACTTTGTTTAGGATTGCCAAGTCTGGGTTGGAAAATACCTGGAGACTTTGGGGGTGGATCCAGGAGAGGGCAGGAGGGGCCTCAGCATGGGACAATGCTATAGAGTCCATCCTTCTAATTTCTGTAAGATGGAGATCAGTTGTAAAAGTGGGAAATCTTCAGGCCCCACCTGGAGGCTGGCAACCCTACTTAGTTACATGCATGCTAACTAAAGATAAAATGTGGATTACTACGCGCACACACATGCATGCACATACACAAATAAGTGTTGGTGTCACTACAGTGTAGTGCAGTGATTAGAGTGCTGGATTAAGACTTTGGAGACCAGCATTCAAATCCCCACAACCCAAAGCTCTTTGAATGATCAGGAGTGGAACGATGGTGGGATCTGGTGTACACTCTTAAGTACGCCATCTTATAACAACTAATTTATTATGCAGCACTTTATAAATTATGATTGTTTCAACTGAATTGTTTTAGATGATTTTATGTGGTTTTAATTTTGTATTAACCAGTGTAAGCCGCCCTGAGCCTGCTGTAAAGCGGGGAGGGCGGGGTATAAACCTAATGAAATAAATAAATTGGGCCACACACTCTCTTTAAGCCTAAACTACTTCACAGCATTCTTGTGAACATAAAATTGAAGAATTATTGTTTGCTTCATTTATACTTCACCTTTCTCCCCAATAGGGACCTAAGGCATCTGACATCATTCTCCTCTCCTCCATTTTATCCTCACAACAACCCTGTATGGTAGTTTAGCATGAGAATAGGTAGGGTTCCCATTTGCCCACTTATGGTGACAGACCTCCAGGTCTGTCTGTTCACCTTATCAACGGGCAGAAACTGGGGCCAAACCGGGGGGGGGGGGGGGAATCATCTGGGGGATGAATCATCTTGGGGAGAAAAATTAAAAATAAAAATAAGGCCTTGTCTCCTTACAGGAAGTTCCAACCACAGAGTTCCTTGTGATTCCTAGAGGTACCTGGTAGCATCAAGGGTAGCTCTAGGAATCACCACATCCCTATGGTAAGATTACCATAGAGTTATAGTAAAATTACCATAGAGTTGCTACCAATTCCTAGAGATACCATTGTAACTAGCTCTAGGAATCACCAGGAACTCTGTGATGCTGTCCCCCCACAGCCCTCCCAATGGTAACCAAGCACTGTCTGGCAACCCTAATTAAAGGCATTCTCCTTGGTGTCACAAACTCACTGCCAGGCAGAACAATACAAACACCTTTAGTTAGTATATACCAAGTCCAGCTTTATTTAGTTTTCTTCACTCAGGCTCTACCCCACCCATCTTCGGCTCCCTTGTTTAGTGCTGTACTACTGCCCCTTGAAAACAGACATTGTGCCACTGGATCAATCTGCATATGTGTTTACACCAAATACCTTGTCTGTCTAATCATGCATCTAAAGATGCAGAGACATGCCTCTAAAAGTATGCAGTAATAATAGGACACAGAGTAGCTGTGATTTATAGAGAAATGTGAAAATATATTATGGTTTAGGTTAGATATTGTTATTTATTGATTTATACCTCACTTGTCCTCTCAATGGGGGTTACAGTACACCATGGAAAGTTTTTCACCTGAATACTTAAGATAATTTATTAGCTGGATGTGGCTTACAATGTAATTCTCCTATCCTCCCTTATCCCCACAACAACCTTGTGAGGTAAGGCAGATCAAGAGAGTGTGACGAGTCCAAGATCATCCAGCAAGATTCCATGGCAGAGTGAGGATTCAAACCTGGGTCTCCCAGATCCTAGTCCAACACTCTAACCACTACACCACATAAGGAAATACTTCAGGCACTCTCAGTGCAGGACACAGTAACAGAAAAATGACCACCAGATTCAAAAACACAAAACTACCAGAAAACCTGAAATTATGGGGGAAATAGAACTTCTGTAGATTGTTATAGATGTTATGAGGATTGTTAAAAGGATTGTTTGTTTGTTTATACCTCTCTTCTCTTTCCAATGGGGATCACTTTTCTACCCAATGGAGATAACAATCCACAACAGAAAGCTTTCACTTAAACCCTAATACATGTTCACAATGCGCTATAAATTACAGCTACTACATAATCCGCTATTCCAGTCATGTAGATTACGTTCTTTTCCTGGTTAGTGGATTACAGAAACAAAATCCTGTTGTATTGCAGAGGAAGAACTTTCTGTGATTGTACAGATTACCGTGTTTCATAACAAGAGCAAACATTGTGATAACAAAGACTCCATTTATCTTTTGACAAATAACTGTAAAGTGCAGTGAAGCCAGAATCCCTAGAGATGTTCAAGCTACTTTATTAGCCTTAAGTGGTTTACAATATCATTTTCCATCCCTCTGTTATCCCCACAACAATCCTGTGAGGTAAATTAAACTAAGAGAGAGCAATTGGCCTAAGGTCATCCAGCAAGCTTCCATTGAAGAGTGGGGATTCAAACCTGGGTCTCTCAGATCCTGGTCTGACACTCTAACCACAACTTCACATGGACTGTCATTCAGCATAAACTCTGTTTTTTCCTGATGCCCCTAGTTTCTTTCAGGTAAGTAGTAGGACAGAATGGTTTATATTATAAGTTTCAGCCAAGAAGCTTCTAAGTATCCCCTTACTATGGTGGAGATTTGGACTCACAACCAGAGAAAGAACAAAAGATTCCACTTATCAGTTAAAGGTTACATTTCACTTTTTCTTCCCTACTGGCCAACCAGAACAAAGAGGAGTATCAGGGATCTCCATGCCTGAAAGCCATACCATAAGGAAATACATCAGTCACTCTCAATGCAGCACACAGTAGAAGAAAAATGTCCACCAAATTCAACAACAGAAAATATTGCATAAAACTGCCAGAAACCCTGGGATTATGGAAAAAACAACTTTATGGATTTTTATTTTAATCTCGCTTTACTTCCCAATGGGAACCGCTTTTCTACTCAATGGAAATAAGCCACCATAGAAAGTTCTCACATAAACTCTAACATATGTTCACATTTCTTGATAAATTACAGCTATTTTATAATCTTCTGTTCCCAGTCACATAGATGACATTCTCTTTCTGATTAGCAGATTATAAAACAAAAACCCCTCCATACTGAAGGGGAAGAGCTTTCTGTGATCATACATATTACTTTGTTTCATAAAATGAGAAACATCCTGATAACAAAGAATTTGTTACATAAAACTACCAGAAACACTGAGGTTATGGAGGGGGGACAGAACTTTTAAAGGCACAGCTGGATCTCAAAAGAATGATGGATTTGGCAATGAGCCCTCCAAAAATTTACCTCTACTTTGGTGAACTGCATGAAATTTACATTAACTTCTGTTCATTTCAGTGCAATACATTGAATAGCCCCCAACTCCCTGCTGGCATTCTACCTTCATAGGCCCAGGTATCACGGGCCGGATATCGCGGGGGGGAGGCGTGGCTGTTTGCCCCGGAGCGAACTACCGCACAGCAGCCAGATCAAATGTCCCGTCCGACGTCCCGTGGTTGGGGGAGGTGCCAATCATACCTCACTCCTGCGGCACGGCAAAGAAGCGGAGCCGCGGGGGTTGTGTTGTTTTTTTAAACCCAAGTGTTCGCATGCGCCGTTGGGTGCTTGTGCGCACCCGTGGAGACTTGACAAAAAAAACACTTTTTGCGACGGGACATGGGCGGGCACCGGATGCCATGAGCTAACACCGGAAACATGATCTGACGCCCGCCCTTGCCCCGCGGTTTCCGGAAAATAGTACCTCGGAGGTACTAGTTTTTTACAGTGCATATTCAAAGCCTTGGGTGAGCCACGGGAGCTCTACGCTTGCCAGATGTGTCAGTGAGATTGCGCCCGGAAAATCCGCCTATCTTCCATCTCTCTAGCGTGCCTAATGCTCCGTGTGACCGGGGCCATAATTGCCTTTTTATTATTTGTGGTTTTTTAAATCCCCTTTTAAAATAAAACTTCCTATTTATGTAGATTTGTTTGTGGAAAGTCTGCTTACTATTAGGGATGTGGAGAGACTAGTGCCCTGGCTTCCTCACCCTGCTGCTGAACTTGCACATCTGCTAAATTCTCCTGTTTATTCCCTTGTTCCAGACACTTTGTCACTTGAGATGGGACAATTCAGCACTGGAGTAGGCCTGCTATGTCATATATGTTAAAAATATCTCTTGGTTTAAGTATTAGGGTGTGGTCACACAGAAAGCTTACTGTGATTTGTTCCCACTGTAGATTTGATCAGGAATTTTTTTTCAGATTGGGATGACCACACATCCCTCCCTTGCATCGTGCAACGAGGCTCAGGGCACCGTTCAGATAGCTGCGCCGCCACTTGGGTGGCACAGCTTGTTTTTTTTTTAAAAAAAAAAAAGGCTTTCTGCATGCGCATATACACATGGCCGAAACACCACTCCCACTGGGACTTGCCGTATTCCCTTATTCTTGCAGGTCCCCCCCACGAACAGCAAACAAAATTAACCAGCGACGTACAACTGAGCCCTGGAGTCTATATGTGCACTTGAACGTTTATACATTGAATTTATTCAATGCAGGATTGCTCATGAGCACAATGACGGAAGCTTGTAAGAAAAAACATAGTGAGAAGGATGTTCAGATGACCTAATGGTAATCATTGTGAGAGATGGCTGTCCAGATTGGTGAAATCGTGGATTCAAAGCGCAAATATCCGGAAAGTACTTGATTTTCTGGGTGTAGGAAAACTCGCTACGGAACTGGGAGGATTGTGTGAGTGAGCTCACTTCGGTGTGGGAGACGGATGCGGCTGTCTGATCAGCAATTTTAGATGCAAGAGGGAACAGCAGTGAAACCCGATCAAAATGACCATGTGACCACGGCCTTAGTGGGGCTGTTGCTTTATTCATTTCACCAAGCTCTTTTGAGGCATGTAGGCACTCTGATTTTGAAACAGAGACAGGGACTCTTCCTCTGCCCCTTCTGTAATTTTCCCTGTATGTATTCCCAAAATCATTTCCTTTCTGCATATCTGAAGAAGTGAGTTTTGATTAATGAAAGCTCATATTGAAATAAATGTAGTTAGTGTTTAAGATGCCACTGAACCTTTGCTTTGACTCACTAACCACTCTGCAAGAAATACCAGGTGTCATTGTCTGTGGGACACACGAGTTTGTTTTTCAGGTTCTCATAGCATTCAGATTATACCCTGAAATGAGCCCCCAAAACCAGCAGTGCCACAATACACAAACAAAGCAAAATACTTAGAACAAAAATAAATATTTGATTTGCCAACTGCCTGGCGAGAAAAAATTCCTGTCCCTGTAATGGGGGCTTATTTATCAAGTGATATTATTTACCTCTATGCCCTGAAAAGCTTCAGATGCCCATTTCCACACATTAAGACCCTGTTAAAGTGTCACAGTATCCCCACACTCCAACAGGGGTGGTCTTTCCATGGGAGAAATGATACCCCAACACCCAGGAAAAACCTCTGAACCTCCTAACAGTGCTGTAACCCACTAGCCAGGTTTGGCCTGAGAGATGACTTGCTAAGGAAACTGAGAGACATTGTGCTGAGGCTCATGGTTGCCACATTCCTCCAAGTATCCCCCCTCCTTTCTCTCTACTCCTCTGTAGAACAAAGACTGGATAATCACTGCCTCTGGCCCTACGGTTTCACAACTACATGGCTAAGATGCTATTGTCTTCCAGGATGCAGAAAAAAAGGACAAAGCATCTAGCCCATCTCCTCTGGCATGAATGGATTATGTTTGTAAGCAACTTCCTGTCTCAGATACTGTCACACTATGGACTCAATGGTATTTCTCCTTCTGACTAATAACTTCATTCCTGTCAGAATATTCCAGTTGTTTGTCCTGCATCTGCATTTCCCCCTTCTTTATTCCAGGCTATCAAGAAGAATATTAACTTCCGAGTTCAACTGAACAGTCACCATCTAGCCTCATTCTCACACCTATTAGGAAACATCTCACCTTTTGTGATGTACTTGGGAAACTCCAAACACTTCTTTTGTCCAGCAACATAAATCCCATCCCATCATTGACACACTAGCTCATCATACCCTCAGGATACATTTTGGCATATAGATATACCCAGACCTCCACATGCCCAGTGTGATTGAGCCTGGGACCCAGAGAAGTTATCACCCCCTAATACATATCAGGCCTTTGTGCATGACATACTGGTCACTGTCACACTCCTCCTTTTTCCAGAACCTCAGGCTTAGCCAGCTCTCCAAGATCGGTAATGCATCACCCCAAACCTCCCCATCCCGTCCTATTGTCCACTACCGCATTTTCTTTCCAATATCCTGTGTGTATGCTCTTCAATCTGTATATATGTTTAAATTCTGTTATTTTTCTACAATAAACCTATTCTCTTTTAATATTGGCCTGGTTCTTGACTCCAAAAAAGGGTTTAAAAGGACAGATCTCCGTAAACACTGGTAGCCAGATCTCACTTAATATCCCACCTCTCACTTGCCATTGAGCTAAATTCCCCCAAGAAACTGAAGGAATTTCTAACATTCTGCTTCAATGCTTTGAAAATGTCTCTACTTCTTTTTTTTAAAGTACACAAAATATGGGGTGTATCTCCATTTCTGCAAATTATAGAGCCAAACTAAAATCATCTTTTCAGAGGCAAGAAGTATGTCTAAGACTAAAGTTACTTTCTCCACAAAACTTTCTCCACAAAATCCACCAGTTTGTTCCTCTGTCTACCACCACTCATAATCAGAGTCCAGATTCAGAGTGAAGGATACTATGTGGACTGTGTTTGCCCCCTGCCCTCTTCCAAGGTGCTCACGGCAGCATGTGCCCTCCATTTTCTCCTCACAACAAGCCTGATTAGATTCAGCTGAGAGCTCAAGATCACCTGGTGCCTGGAGGGGAAAAAATGTCCTGCTCCTTTAATGGAGGCTTAATGGGATGTTATTTGCCAGGTGATGTTATTTACCTCCATGCCATGGAAGAATTCAGCTGCCCATTTCTACTCAAGAAGCCGCTATTAAAAAGTCAGGATGTTTTTTTACAGGCCTGATGACAGCCCTGCCTAGTGAGCTTCATCGCTTAGTGGGGAGTTGAAATGAGATTTCACAGATAACTGCCTGTTATCTGAAGCCAGTCTACTCAGAATCCTACCCTATTCTACTAAATGGGGCTTACTCCCAAACAAATTTTCTTAGTATTGCATTGACTACAGCACCATCTTAAGCAGAAATACACCCTTCTAAGTCAATTGAGGTTAATGGTGGAAATCACCTGAATGCATTAACCAATGATTTTTTGTAAATAGGCCTCAGTTTCCCGGGCTTTCTTTCCATTGGCTTTCTGCCAGATTCCCTTCCAGGTCACTCTAAACAATAGCACACAAGGTAAGCACATTAACCCTATAATGACTGACTTTAGACCTTGCAACACACATATTTCCAACACTTAGAAGAGAGTAACTCTGCTTTGAATCAATTTCAGAGGGTAACTATGTTTGTCTGCAGAAGAACTAGGGTTGCCAAGTCTATCTTCGCCGGGAGCGGGGGGCTCCTGGCTGGCGTCTTGTGCGCGCGCGTAAAGCACGTGCGCACCATGCACACGTCACCCGAAAGTGACAGGAGGACACCAGGCACGTTGGGGGCGGGGCCACAGCCATACAAGGGAAAACCATACAGTTTTCCCTTGTATGGCCATGGCCCCGCCCCCAGCGTGCCCGGGTGACGCGCACATTGGGTGGAGTTCCCCCCGGGGCCCGATCCGGTGGTGCCGGGGTACGGGCCTCTGGTGCGGGGTTTCCCTGTCCCCCATGGGGACTTGGGATCCCTAAGCAGAACACCTAAATTCAAGTCCATTAGCACTTTAGAGACCAACAAAAATTTTCGTGGTATGAGCTTTCAAGAGTCAAAACTCCCTTCATTAGACATGAGTTGGAATGAAAATTTCTGAGTCCTTATATTCTAGTCAGGAGGTAGGAGGGGTGTTGCAAAGGGAACTCAGGGTGCAGAGGTACAATGTGCATTATAATCAGTTCGATTAGAGCTTGAGGGCAGAACATTAGTGTCTGTAGTGAGATAGAATCCTATGACCCTATTCAGCTTAGAATGGCACTGCACTGATCTAACTGCTCAGCTGGCTGTCTGGGGATCAGGGGACTGATAGACTCCATTTATCTACAGCAAGAAAGAGATTAATCAAGATGGGTAGCTGTGTTAGTCTGTTTACCTTTTAGCAGTAGAAAAGAGTAAGAGTCCAACAGCACATTAAAGACTAACAAAATTTGTGGTAGGGTACGAGCTTTTGTGAGTCATGAAAGTTCATACCCTACCACAAATTTTATTAGTCTTTAAGGTACTACTGAACAAAGAGATTAGTTTACCTAAATGCCACTTTAATTCCATGGACACCCCTGAATTTCTACGGACACATAATTTATACATACCTGACATTCTTCCCGGCCCCCCGGGGGAACATGGGATCCCTAAGTAGAACAGCTAAATTCAAGTCCATTAGCACTTTAGAGACCAACAAAAATTTTCGTGTTATGAGCTTTCAAGAATCAAAACTCCCTTCATTAGGCATGAATTGGAATGAAAATTTCTGAGTCCTTATATTCTAGTCAGAAGGTAGGAGGGGTGTTGCAAAGGGAACTCTGGATGCAGAGGTACAATGTGCATTATAATCAGTTCGATTAGAGCTTGAGGGCAGAACATTAGTGTCTGTAGTGAGATAGAATCCTATGACCCTATTCAGCTTAGAATGGCACTGCACTGATCTAACTGCTCAGCTGGCTGTCTGGGGATCAGGGGACTGATAGACTCCATTTATCTACAGCAAGAAAGAGATTAATCAAGATGGGTAGCTGTGTTAGTCTGTTTACCTTTTAGTAGTAGAAAAGAGTAAGAGTCCAACAGCACATTAAAGACTAACAAAATTTGTGGTAGGGTACGAGCTTTTGTGAGTCATGAAAGTTCATACCCTACCACAAATTTTATTAGTCTTTAAGGTACTACTGAACAAAGAGATTAGTTTACCTAAATGCCACTTTAACTCCATGGACACCCCTGAATTTCTACGGACACATAATTTATACATACCTGACATTCCAGGGTTTTTTAATGAAGAAATGTGTTTTGCACACTAAAGCTTACACTTTGGATAAAACTTTGTTGGTCTTAAAGGTGCCACTGGACTCAAACTTTGTGCTTTGTGAATAAATGTTACAGATAGAATAACTGCAGCCCATTAAAATCAAATGGCTTAAGATCTATGATGGAAAGCACCAGATGACATTCACTCAATTTATAAACTATTTTAATGCACTTCTATAAAAGTTGCAGGTATATGACTGAGTCTCAGAATAAATATGTACATTAGGGAGAAGATGAAATGCAGAAACTGACTTCTACTTTGTAGTTACCATCATAGAATTTAAAATAAAATTTAAAATACGTTTCAGAAAGAAGCCATGATTATTCCTTAAAGTCATGTGATGGCTTCCAATTTGTTTCTAGGCACAATTTAAGGTGCTGGTCTTGTTCTTCAAAACCCTATATGGTTTGGGACCAACATACCTGAAGGACTGCCTAATCCTTTATGAACTCACCCAATCATTACGGTCTTCTTTGGATGACCTGCTTTAGGTGCCTCATGATCTGAGGTTAGGTGGGACAGGGCCTTCTCAGTCATGGCACCAAAAGTCTGGAACTCTCTCCTTGGGGAGATTCATCTGTCCCCTTCTGCTGCCACCTTCCATTCATAAGTGAACCTTTTTTGTTGTTGTTTGGCATTCCCTCATGATCCCTCCTTCCAGATCACGTTTTAAATGTTTTGTGTGTATTTTAACTGTTTTGTATGTATTTTAAGCCTGTTTTTAAACTCTTTTAAAAATTGTTTTAATGATGAATGTTTAGGAGGGAGGTTAATTTTAATGATTTTATAATGTATCTTTTACAAAGCCCATGAACCACCAAAAATACAAATAAGTGGGTTGTAGATCAAATCAAGCTTGAACTGACAGAGCAGTGCCTCAGTGGAACAGGCTTCCTTGTGAGGTGGTGGGGTCTCGTTCTTTGGAGGTTTTCAAACAGAGGCTGGATGGTCATCTGACAGCAATGCTGATTCTGTGAACTTAGGGAGATCATGAGAGGAAGGGCAGGAAGGGCTGAGTCAGTGCTTAGTTCTTGTGGCCCTTTCTTACATGCCCAGGGAAATGCTGATCACCACTTTGGGGTGAGGAAGCTATTTTTCTCCAGGCCAGTTTGGCTGGAGATCCTGGAGGTTTTTTGTCATCTTCTGGGCATGGAATAGCAGTCACTTGAGAGTGTGTGGGGGGGGGAGGTATCTGTGAATTTCCTTCATTGTGCAGGGGTTTGGACTAGATGACCCTGGAGGTCCCTTCCAACTCTATGATTCTATGATTTTAATTCTCCTTAGAACCTAAAATGACTAAAGTGAGGCTATTGCACTTTGATCACATTATGAAAAGACAAAACTCACTGGGAAATACAACAATGCTAGATAAGGTTGAAGGCAGAAAGAAAAGAAGAAGATCCAACATGAAATGAAGCCACAGCCCTCATTTTGCAAGACCCGAGCAGGTGATAGGAGGTTTTGGAAGTCATTAATTCATAGGGTCATCATAAGTGGGAAGTGACTTGATGGCACTTAAGCCTTCTGCATTTAACACTTGTGAAAACTACAAAATTACTTAAAGAAAGTACCTCTGTCCCTCACCACTGAAGTACTGCAACCTCCTTTTACCAACACACAGAATTAAGAAGCAGGGGTTACAGAGTGATGACATACTTACCTTTCTTGTTGTGGAACGTTCCTGTTACCTCCTTCTCCACACCAGGACTTATCCCAAGAGTCTTTTTTGTCAGTATCAGAGCTGAGTCTTGAAATAAAGGAAGTACCTCTGAGAATATGCAGGGTGCTTCTTCCTCACCATTGAATAACTGCTGTCTCCTGCTTTCTCACATTTAAAAGTCAGAATCAAGTTATCTCTGAGCCAAGTGTTTTGTTTGGGGTTTTTTTAAGAATAAGTTTCCCTCTTGCCTATGAATTATAGTCTTTGGCCATCTCGCACCAGGAGGTCTCCCAAACCCTTTCAGGAGTTTGTTTGATGGAACCCTCCAGAAGATGATGCCATCCAAGAGTCTATGCCTTTGATTGTACAGGTAAAGAAGGAAGAAATGCTGTAGAGAATGTATCACTAGAATAGTTCCTTTCTTTTATAGGGAAGTGTCAAGGACCCAAGCCTGGGGCCCCCTGAGTCACTACCCTTTGGGCAAGTAAGCTGTGCTCAGACTTGTGAGTCCTCAAGGTTAGATGCACACAAGAAACCAGACCTTTGTAAAATGTATAAAGGTTTATTAAATACTCAATAAAACAAAATATCCCTGGGCAACACAATCTGCAATCTAATAGCAAGAAAACAACAAAAACTAACTTTCTACCTAATACTTCAATACCTGGTATTAGATAGCACACTATATCAATCCAAGCTAGAGGCTTAAGCATTCTCTATGCAGCAATCCATCACAATGAAGCACAACATAGAGCCACTGACCAGTCAAATCACAAAGTTAGCATGGTTTCCCTCTTGCCTATGACTTAATTATCGTCTTTGGCTATCTGACACCATTTGGTCTCCAAAACCCAATCAGGGAGCATGTTTGATGGAACCCTCCAGAAGACAATGACATCCACTCCTGCTTCCCCCCTCCCATCTAGTTATAGGACTGAGCACAGGTTCTCAAAATTAGCTAATTACCACATTATTGAATCCGGCCTTGAAAAATATTCTAGTTATAGGACTGAGCACAGGTTCTCACAATTAGCTAATTACCACATTATTGAATCTGGCCTTGAAAAATATAAAAAATAAAACAAAATATCCCTGGGCAACACAATCTGCAATCTAATAGCAAGAAAACAACAAAAACTAACTTTCTACCTAATACTTCAATACCTGGTATTAGATAGCACACTATATCAATCCAAGCTAGAGGCTTAAGCATTCTCTATGCAGCAATCCATCACAATGAAGCACAACATAGAGCCACTGACCAGTCAAATCACAAAGTTAGCATGGTTTCCCTCTTGCCTATGACTTAATTATCGTCTTTGGCTATCTGACACCATTTGGTCTCCAAAACCCAATCAGGGAGCATGTTTGATGGAACCCTCCAGAAGACAATGACATCCACTCCTGCTTCCCCCCTCCCATCTAGTTATAGGACTGAGCACAGGTTCTCAAAATTAGCTAATTACCACATTATTGAATCCGGCCTTGAAAAATATAAAAATAATGTAGGCAGGGAGGCCCAATTACAGACACCTGCAAGCCAGAGCAGGCCTGCTCATATTCATGTTAACCCTTGAGGGGAAATCAGGGTGCTTTGCCTCACAGGAAGACTTTGAAATAATTGTCCAGGATAAGTGTACCTTTCACAGTAATGGTAACCTCAGGAGGGAGAGAGCCACTTGATAAGCTTCTCTCTCCTAGGGCAAGACTGAACAGCAGTTTCTATGATGGGCAATGCTGTTTGCAATGTTAGGTCAGAAAAATGTACACCCACTTTTCTACTCTGTGTATCCTCCTTGCTAAAGCAGTTCCTCACTTCCTGCTGCTGCCATTGCTGTTTGTTTACTGAAATTATTTGTATTCAGATGATGGAGGGGAGGAGTATCAGCTGGAAAATTGAGTTGAATTTTTTCTGGAAAACCAGTAATGTACTTAGGAGGTAGTTTCCCATTAGACTGGCTGATGAAAAGGCAAAAGGTGTGTTGCAAAATGTTAGCTGACACTGGCATTAATCACATGGCCCAGCAACAAAAGCTGGGCAAAAGACTTGGCAAAATATTTATTTATTTGTTTGTTCTATTTCTATTCCACTCTTCCCCAGGATCGTGGGGCTTAGAGTAGATTACAACATAAATAGACAAACAGAAACAATTCATCAATTAACCAGATGGCAAAGAAACTATTCCACTGCTCCACTGTTTTGGGGGGAAGGAAAAAACAAAGGCAGTATATAAATAAAACTCCCTGGTCTCACCCATACACCTGGCGATACAGGTCCATTTTGCATGTCCTGCAGAATTGAGCTAAGTCCCGCAGGGCCCAGGTCTCACTTGGAAGTGCATTATATAGAGCAGGAGCTATCACAGAGAAGGCTCTAGCTTGAGTTGAGGCCATGCGAATGGTCTTTGGCACTGGGACTGTCAGCATGTTGTTGCCAAAGGAGCATAAAGCCTTCTGGGGGGTATGCCAGGAGAGGTGGTCTCAAAGATATGTTGATCCCAGACTGTGAAGGGATTTAAGCAAATATCTTGAACTTAATCTGGAGCCAGTACAGCTGACAGAGCACTGGCTAGATATGTGCTCCAATAGGGATTCCAGTTAGGACCCTCACTGCTGTATTCTGAACCAAAGAGCACTGGCTAGATATGTGCTCCAATAGAGATTCCAGTTAGGACCCTCACTGCTGTAATTCTGGACCAACTGAAGTTTTCAGGTCAGTCTCAAGGGTAGCCCAACGTAGAGTGAGTTGCACTAATCCAGTCTGGAGGTGACCATTGCATGGCTCACAGTGGCTAGGTCCGGTTGAGATAGGAAGGGGGCTGAACCTGGTGTAAATAAAAGAATGATGACCTGGCCACATTCATGATTTGCATCTCCATTGACAGGGAGGCATCCAGAGTCACATCCAGGCTCTTCGCCATTGATACTGGTGTTAGGGGGGACGTTGTCCAAGATTGGAAGCTGGATACCCCATCCCAGGACCCCCTATTCCAGCCACAGGACCTCTGTCTTTGATGGGTTCAGCTTGCTCTGTTTCAGCCATCCAGCCACAGCCTCCAATCCCCTTGCCAGATTTTCTGGTGCAGCACCCATCCATCAACAGATATAGCTGGGTGTCATCAGCATACTTGTGACAACCCAGCCTGAAGCTCTGCACCAGCTGGGTGAGGGGGTGCATATAGATGTGGGATAACATTGGGGAGATAATAGCACCTTGAGGGACACCACACGCCAGTGGGTATCATGGTGAAACTCTCTCCCCTAGATTTTCAGATACTGTTCTGACTCAGCTTCCATTACTAGACTGGATAGTCTTCTTAAAACTCAAAAGGGATACTCTGAAATGTTGCATCAGCACACAAAACATTTAGTGCTTTGGATTGTTGCCCACATATGTATGCTTTACTGCAAATCAGCTTCTCAGAGGGATCACAGTCTGTATAATTAATTTTGATACCTTCCAAAAAAAATTAAACATCAGAAAGATGTTACCTCAGATACTTATGAGGTTGTCTGGTTTTAATATACCCATCCAGGCTGTTTGACATCTGGCTATTAATCAAGGTCATGGCCCAAATATACATAGTGATCATCTTCCTTCAAAGCTAATAAGACATAGTAATGGGTATGTAATAATGCTACACATCTGAATGCAGCATGGTGCCACTATATGTTCTGTACAGCAATTTGTTGTAGTGAACCCATCAGCTACACCTGGATAGCAAGCCTATTTTGGCAGGTGCAACACTGTTTTAACAGCCATAGAAAGTGATCAAAGAGGCCCCATTCATCTTTAATTCAAGGTTTATGACACATAAAATTTTAATCAAAATTAAATGAACGATTAACATTTATCATCATAATTGTTCTGCAACCAATGAATCTGAAACATAGTGCTATGATAATAAGAATCTTGAACAAAAATTAATTGGAAAATAGAATGAGAGACAATGACCATGTACAAAAAAAGCTAATATCTTGGCCAACGTCAGATAGCATGCACCTTCTATACAAAAAGAGTACATGAAAGACCAAAATAATGGCGCAGGACATACCTAGGTGCTTTGTAACCAAAGAAGTTACATTGCAGGGCAAACTAAAGCTGGGCATCTGCTTCTTCTTTACTGTTTAAACAACTGCCTGTCAAGCAAAGCAGTGGTGTGACAAGGACTGGGCGGGGGAGTAATGAATGGATGTATGGATGGACTCCATTGAGCTGTGTGAGAATGTACATGTTTTCGTTAACATCTCTTAATGTTTTATGGGTTTTTTTCTGTTTTACTTTGTAAGCTGCCTTGGACAGGTTCTTTGGAGAGGTGGCACAAACTTGCTTGCCCAACTGCTAGGCAATCCCCCCTTTTCAGGTTTTTTACCAATAAACAACAGTTAGTGTTCTGCTGTCTGGTTCAATTGCTGTGCTATAAACCAGAATATTGCAGTTATCCGCACATTCTAAGAACAACCAGATGACAAAAATTACTAAATCTATGCTATTCATTTGTCCTAACAGAAATTAAGACAATTTCACAGTATCATTGTGAAATAACATTGTCACACAATCAATGCCTCCTACTTTGAAATCGAAACCTGTCCTTTGTAGTCACGGGATGCCACCATTATCCCATAATGATGTTCTTCCATTCAAACCTGATTTTTTTGCCCAAGGTATAGGGGATTCCTGCAGCTGGATTTGAACAGGAAATATTGATATACAGCCCCAACACTTTCATTATTTATAATCTCCTCAAAAAAGCCCAATTAACTAGTAACAGAGAGTGCTTCTGTACTAGGTTTCTCTTATATGAATCAACTTTTGAACAGTCACTTTCAAGGATTTGAAATAATAGGTTTTAAAGCCATAGCAAGATATGCCCAGTGCGAACTACACAGAGTTATGATTTGGGGTGCCTGTCAGATATACTAATGGGATGTCTGTTTTCCCTCCAGTTCAGGTTCAGTATAAAAGAGTTAAAGGGGGCAGGGCGGGGTGGGATGTACAGCCTACTGAAGTAAGAACGTCAGCTTAGAAAAAGCCTTACCCTCCTGTTGTTGCTGAGAACCAGTTCCTTTTATGTTATTTCCATATCTCTCCATATGCAGTTGCTCTCAGTGCCCATCTTCCCTGGTCCTTTGGCTAAATCCCTGGTGAGCCCATGGCTGCCCTCCTTCCACTCTGTACCTCATCAGCATCAAATACCATGGTTGGTTTGATGGCTGGAAGATGATGATTATGATAGACTCCAGTGGGTGAAATGCACCCCCGCCAGGCACTTTATCCCCTGCCAGGCAAGTATAGGCTGAAGGCCAAACATAGGCTAATGGCAAACCAAACGTCAGTAGTGTGATGCAACACAAAGAATACCTAATGCCCTCTTTCAGCAATAATCTGCCTTTACTGGAAGAAGCAAAAAATCTGGGCACTTTGCTTTATTTATACCTCACTTTTCTCTCCAATGAGGATTCAAAGAGGATTACAATATCATTCTTCCCTCCACCATTTTGTCCACAGAACAACAACCCTGTGAGGTAGGTTAGGCTAGAAAGAGTGATCAGCCCAAGGTCACCAAGTGAGCTTCCATGGCAAACTGGGGATTCACACGTGGGTCTCTCAGATCCTAGTCTCTTACCCACTACACCAGACAGGCTATTGGCACCAGATTTGCCTTCTGACTTCACCATTCTCAGGACAGCTGGGGCCATATGTAATTTCTTCCTTTGACATTCAGCCCTGGTAAGCACTGAAACAGTCCTTAATCCCCAAGGTTTCTTCTTTGAAACTGGGAGTGCCCAACAGCCCAATGTAACAATAAAGAAGCTGTAAGAATTCTGAGTGACAAATTAAGCAGATGCTTCTCACTTGAAACCATTTATAACCCCATTTTATTATTTTTCCTTATAAAACTAAGTGCTCTGTGCCTAAATACAAACTTTCATTTCTCACAGCTGCACAAACTATCCAGTGTTTTAATCTTGTTCCAGTCCTATCTCTGGTTCCCCATTCAGCACAGCAAGCCAATCCATTCCTATAGTGACTTTTGGAAGCATTTTGTTGTTTCTCAGGCCGGGAGGCTTGAATCCCAGTGTTTTTCTTCTAAAGATTCTATCAGCATCCCCTTGAGATCTCAAGCTGAAGAGCTTTTTCTTAGACAAATATTTGTCTACATGAAAGTACATGTGCAAAAGCTTTCTACGGTGTGACTTCTGACTTACTTTGGGCCAAAAATAAACAAACAAGCTTGCTCAATTATAAAAAATTATAAAAACATGCTTGTGGGGACTGTTCTATCCTTACATATCCTTACAAAGAAACTAATCAGCATTTCCTGATTAACTGTCCACATACAGTTCCTGGGATCCACTTGGAAACATTTCATTCCTCATTTGGCTCCCTCTTGTTGGTTGTCTGGTAAAGATTGGTGAGGCAAATTTCACCAGTGGGCCTCAAGGCTGGCTCACCTCTTAGCTTCATCGCATCCAGCAGTGATCTGCACATGTGCAATAGCCACCACAAGTCAAACAACAAAAACAGAACATTTGTGTCACTTCATCTTAAAACCATGCATTTTCAGTGCAGGTTGTTCACACAGTCAGCTGTTCCCTCATCTTGTTCTGAAATCAAGTAGCACATTTACACATGCTATGGAGTTGGCTTATGAGTGAAATATCACAGACCAGTTCATGCCTGTACAATGCTCATTGTGTGGTGGGCACATGGCACTCCTTTCCACAATATACCTAAAGTAAAATTAGAGGTGGCGATTTCTTGTGTGATCATTCCCACCTTTTCTTGAGGTGGAAAATAATGCAGATTAGGCAGCAACAGACCCAGTTCACCAGACAAGCACGCCCAGTGGCCATTTGGCATGTCAAACCAGCAGGGGGAAGCAACAAGTGAGGATTCAACAGCGAGCACATACCTCTTTATATGTTGTTGCTACCTCCAAACTATCTATAAGAACAAAAAAGAAGCCATGTGAGATCGTGATCAGCGATCATCTAGTCCAATACTCTGTGTCACACTGTGGCCAAAACCCAGGTGCCATCAGGAGGTCTACCAGCAGAGCCAGAACTCCAGAAGCTCTCCCACTGTTACACACACACCCCAAGCACCAAGAATACAGAGCATCACTGCCGCAGACTTAATGTTCCATCTACACCTTGTGGCTAATAGCCACGAATGGATCTCTGTTCCATATGTTTATCCAGTCCCCCTGTAGCCACCACCACTTCCTGTGGCAGTGAATTTCATATCTTAATTACGTTTTAGGTAAAGAAGTACTTCCTTTTATCTGTTCTAGACCTACTGTTCATTAATTTCACTGAGTGCCCACAAGGTCTTGTATTGTGAGAAAGGAAGAAATGTACTTCTTTCTCTACCTTCTCTATTCCATGCATAATTTTGTAAACCTCTGACATGTCACTCCTCAGTCAATGTTTCTCAAAGCTTAAGAGCTCTAACCTCTTTAACCTTTCTTCATAGGGAAGGTATTCCATCCTCTTAATCATTTTAGTTGCCCTTTTCTGCCCCTTTTCCAATGCTATAATATCTTTTTTGAGGTGTAGTGACCAGAATTGTACATAGTATTCCAAATGAGACTGCACCATAGATTTATACAGGGACATTATGATACTGACTGATTTGTTTTCAGTCCCCTTCCTAATAATCCCTGGCATAGCATTTACCTATTTTATTGCGGTTGCACACTGAGTCAACATCTTCATTAAGTTATCTACCATGACTCCAAGGTCTCTCTCCTTATCAATTACCACCAGTTTGGATCTCATTGACATATATTTATAGTTAGGATTTTTGGCTCCAATGCGCATTACTTTATATTTGCTCATATTGAACCTCATTTGTCACATTGACGCCCAGTTGCCCAGCCTCAACAGATCCCTCTGGAGCACCTCATAGTCCTCCCTGGTTCCCACCACCCGGAACAACTTAGTGTCATCCACAGACTTAGCCACTTTACTGGTTACTCCCAACTCCAAATCATTAATGAACAAGTTAAAAAGCATTGGACCTAGTACCAAGCCCTGCAGTACCCCACTGCTTACCACCTTCCACTGTGAAAACTGCCCATTTATACTAACTCTCTGTTTCCTGTAAATTAACCAGTTTTTAATCCTGAAGAGGATTTGTCCTCTTATGCCATGACTGCTGAGTTTAAGAGTGTTTAATGAGGAACTTCAAAAGCTTTCTGGAAGACTAGGTAAACAACACCTACTGGGTCACTTTTGTCCACATATTTGTTTACCCCCTCAAAGAACTCTAAAAGGTTAGTGAGACAAGAATTTCCCTTACAGAATCCATGATGATTATTCCTCAATAGCTTTTGTTCATCAATGTGCCTACTAATTCTGTCTTTAATAATGAATTCCACCAAGCCATGCTACACAGGAAGCAGCTTACACATTAGCCCACCTTGGACCCTGCAGGGGACAACGGGGCATTTGGGGGCAGCTCAATAGTTTCATCTGGCTCTGGAAAGCAAATCAGACATCTATTAGCAGGACCTATATCATACTTTACAGGTTAGTAATTTAATTATTATTTATTCATTTTAAAAATTTTACCCCACACTCACAATGAAACAGGTGTGGAGGTGATTTACAATCCAGACAATAAAGCAAGTAAAATGCCACAAAAATTCAACACAACAATAGTATAAAATATCCATACTTGACATGTATCAAATAATCAGTCACTGGAAAAATAAACAGAATTAAAACCACCACATAGCAGCACCACAAGGAGAAGATAATATGTAATAGTGCCAGAAATATGAATTGTTTAAAGCCTGAGAAAGTAAGTGCCAAGTGAATTCCTCAGACAAGTGGCCAACCCAAAGGCAGCCTTATCTGTTAATTCATTAATAAGTTACAGTGCAATGCTAAGCAAAGCTACAAGTTACATCCTTCATTAAAGTTAATAGGCTTAAAGGGGAATAATTGTTCTTAGGACTGCACTGCTAGATAACATATATGTCACAGAATGATTCCACATACCCACAACTAGATCCTCTGAGAGCCAATTTGGTGTAGTGGTTAAGTGCGCGGACTCTAATCTGGGAGAACCAGGTTTGATTCCCCACTCCTCCACTTGCACCTGGCTGGATGACCTTGGGCAAGCCGTAGTTCTGATAAAAGCTGTCCTTGAAAAAGAGCAGTTTCTGTCACAGCTCTCTCAGCCCCACCTACCTCACAGGGTGTCTGTTGTGGGGAGGGGAAGAGAAAGGAGTTTATAAGCCGCTCTGAGACACCTTTGGGTAGTGAAGGACGGGGTATAAATCCAATCTCTTCTTCTTCTTTTTCTGAGAGGGCAAAATCCTCCAGCAGCCACCCCAGGTTTCCACCTGGAAGCATACTGTTCTCCTGAGCCCATAGAACTCCCAGAATGGTTCTCCACTTCTGTCTAAGTATCTACACTGTCACCAGCCGGTCATTTTAAAGTCTCTACCACCAAGAGGGCCACCATTCCCAGCACTCCATACGCGTCACCATTTTCAGGCTCCACCTAGTGCCTATTTCCTAGTCTGCATCTAGCATTTGCTCTGCTGTTATACCAAACCCACACTGGAACAGAAATTCCCTTCTACATTGCATGCCACTTTCACTTTGATTAAGTGTCGTATTTTATGGCAGTGTCCAGACTGCATGCTGCTTTCACTTTGTTTGATCTCTGGTTTTATTGTAGCTGTTTGCATAGATTTATGCCTGTTTTACGGCCATTCATGGGTGACTCTGCAGTCAGTACGGTGTTGGCCCAGGGTAGCTGAATGTGGTTTTGAACAGCATCTTTTTCTGTTCCAGTGTGGGTTTGGTAAAACAACTGAGCAAATACTAAATGCAGATTGGGCCAATGTCTCCTACTTGCTCCAATTAGCTACTGCAGGGACTGCAGCCCTCTGTCTGTCATCTAAATATTGCCTGACTGTTGTTATTCTAAGGCAGCTATCTTCCACATAATTGTAATGGTGGCCATCAAGATGGAACACCAGTAAGGGAGGTTTTTTCCTTCTAAAACAAAGTTTGAGTCCAGTGGCATCTTTAAGACCAACAAAGTTTTATTCAAGTTATGAGTTTTCATGTGCATGCACAGTCTGAGTCTTAAAGGTGCCTCTGGACTCAAATTTAGTTCTACTGCTTCAGATCAACAGGGCTACCTACCTGGTTCTTCCCTACTAGTTATCCCCCAGATGGAATCAGCCAAAATAGACCATATTCCCTTTGTGTCAAGAGAATTTATCTCCTCCTGTCTTCACCAGGATGAGATACAATCTAGCATTTTACCCCCCTCCTCGTCTCTGTCTCCTCTTACATGTCACATTACTGTCAAGGTCTAAGATGGCCCTTTGATTGGTCTCTGCTGGCTATAAGTATTTGCATAACCAAACCTAAAGTACTGTGTTTCTTGTGAGAACTATCAGTAGGGGAGGCTTGGGAATAATTAATTTCTGTCCCATTTCCTGTCCTTTTCCTGACAGAGAAACTTCTTGGAACTCATGTGGGGGGTTTGCAGCCCCAAAACTCCTAACAGAGTGAAAAAGCCCAAGGTGGAAGGCTTTTGTCTACAATATATACACTGACTTATAACTAAGAGTCTACAAGATTATTTGCACCACAGTAAAATATAAGAAAAATAGATACAGTAAAATTCAGCTTAATCCAGTAGAATTAATAAAATACAATAAAAATCCATAAAATACAATGTTCCTATAGTGCTACTCATCTTGTCATACTATTTCTTATTAGCATAATGTCAGAAATGAAAGGTCTTCGAACCCATTTAGAAGGCTTTTAGAGAAGCACCTGTTCTCACTTCTATGTTTTTTCCCCTCTCTATTGTCACCTGAAGAGTTCCAAAATAATTATATGTGCCACAACATTACCAGTATGTTATTAGGATATGCATTCCCTGTAGTGTTTACAATTATGGCACATCTCTTATTGTTATTAATATTTCTGAAATAAATAAGAAACCATTCCTTGAAACAGGATTAACAATCTTATCATCTCTGGTACTCACCTCTGTACCACCTCACCTCTGAAGGTAGAATTACCCAGATGAGTGGGGGAAATAGGCACATTTTTTTTTTTCCTGCTCCCTCCCATGAATCTGAACTGAGCCATAGGTTAGGGTTACCAACAGGCCTGGAGAAAAATGTCCTCTCTATTTAATGTGTAGAATTGGGAAACTGAAGCTTTTCATAACATGGAGGTAAATAACATCTCATTAAGGACTTTTTTTTCTCCAGGGAGTTGGCAGCCCTCTTATACCCAAAGCACACAAAGAACAAACACCTTTCATTTCTTGTTTCTCCCTCTGGTAGAAAATTGTGGATATATATATATATATGTTTTAAAGGCAAACTGAATGATTCTGCAATTCAGCATAACTAAGAGCAGTGGGTAAGGTTACCAAGTACCTACCGCGATTCAGCGGGGGACACATGATCCCCGGCCAGAACATTCCTCCCTGTAACGCACCCGTGCTGCACCATGCCATCACCAGGAAGTGACGCTGGGCGACGCTCTGACAATGGGGCTGAAAACTCGATGGTACCATTGAGTTTCCAGCCCCATTGCCAGAGCGTCACCTGGCGTCACTTCCTGGTGACGGCATGGTGCAGCACGTCTGTTTTCCACGTGGGAATGGTCCTGGAAAGAAGTATGTGTCTCCCACCGAATCACGGTAAGTACTTGGTAAGCCTGGCCGGGGGGGCTACAGAGGAGTGTTATTCACAGCCTCCTGACAAAGTGAATAATGCCCACCCACCAGCCCCAAGTTGTTTTGACTGTCAAAAGTGTGGCGGGGGCAGGAGCCCCTATTCTCATTGTGCCATGGTCTGAATCAGAATTGTACTTTTTACACTTGAGTTGCTGCCAGGACTTGAAGCTACAATATGGTTGCAAGTCCTTGTGGCAAACTCATGTAAAAAGTAGGGTTGCAAGGTCTGGGTTGGGAAATACCTGGAGACTTTGGGGGTAGATCCAGGAGAGGGCAGGGTTTGGGGAGAGGAGAGGCCTCAGGGCAGTATAATGCCATAGAATTCACCCTTCAAAGCAGCCATTTTCTCCAGGGAGCTGATCTCTGTCAGCTGGAGATCAGTTGTAAAAGCGGGAGATCTCCAGGCCCCACCTGGAGGCTGGGAACCCCAGTAAAAAGTAACATCTAGTTTGGCTGTGTGAGAGAGAGACACTGCAGGACAAGATGGAAAAGACTGTCAAATGGCTGAGTCTCCAATTTTGCAAGAGGCAACTGTGGACAAAAAAGTCAAGCACCATCATTGTTGAAGTCAATACAAATCTCCCAAAGATGCTAACTTTAATATATGCGAACCCAGCATTCTGAGTTTAGAATAATTGCTTTTAAACAGCATAATAATTTCAAGATGACACCAAACCCAGCATTCTGTGCCATTAGAGATATCACAGTAAGCAAACATGGCATTTCAGAAATGCAGTTTCTGCAGGGTCTTAATGGAGGTGTATTCCTACTGACTACAGCAACTTTCCACAGGAAGCAGATCTTAAGACCAACAGTCAACTTTAACTAGGGCAATTCTGCAATGACTAAAAGAATTTTTTAAAATTAATCTAGAAATAGAAGAGACCAACAAGGTTTTGGGGGGTATAAGCTTTCAACAAACTCCCTTATACTCCCCAAGATCTTGTTGGTCTCTAAGGTATTACTGTACTCGAAACTAGCTATTCTACTGAAGACCAACACAGCTACCCTCTGAAACAATTTAAAGGTTGTTGGTCCCAGGTAAAATATGCCTTGCTGTAATGCAGTTACACAGCACTCTTGATTATAACTGGTAATGGCTTATGTTTTGAGCACCATAAAAATAATTAATACACTAAATGCAATACAAAAACATGAATATGTGTATGGGCAAAAATATACAGTAATCTACAAAACGTATGTATATAACACATTAATTATAAGGAGTAAGACAAAGAAGCACAAAATTACAAATAATATTTAAAGAGTTCACAGAGGAGCAGAACTTCAACTACAACTTTCTGAGGAAATCAGATGCTATTTCATCTTCAGCTTGGCTTATGTTTGAGACCCTTTTTCTTTCTTAAGTATTTTTTTTTACTACAAATTATTTTTTGCCAGGGTTATGCTTAACTTCTGTTTCAAATTCCTTCTTGGTCATAGCACCAAAGCTCTGGACCTCTCTCCTCAAGCAGATTTGACTGTCCCCTTTGTTGCCAATCTTCCATCAGCAGGTGAAGACTTTTTTGGTTTTTTTGGCATTCCCTCAGTGATCCCTCCTTTCTAACCATTGTTTAACTGATGTTTTGATATCGTTGTACATATTTAAAGTTTTTTAAATTGTTTTAATGATGTATGCTGGAGGGTTGATTCTAATGGTTTAAAAATGTGATTTTATCATATAAAATTGTCAGGAAACAGCAGCTTCAGAAGAGGTTCTCCATTGAGCTCTTTCTTTTCCTCAAACCCCACCTTTCCCAGAGATCACCCCCCAATTTCCCAAGCCAGAGTTGGCAACCTTTCCAATTTTAAGGCTGTGGAGAAATGCATTTTTCTTTGGAGTTTTGTACTCATCAAAACCTTTACCTTCAATTCTAAAAGGTTTTTCACTCTATTGGCAGAGAACAGGTGGGAGGGGTCCATTCAATTGTCCTCTACCAGGCTTTAGACATGTTAATAGCAGGCCTGGCTGGATATGAGATGGTCAAGTCATAAACATACACACAAGCTAGAAAGGTGATATCTAGCAAGGGACAGAGGTTTGGAGGTTGAAAACCCTAAAGATGTTGGTTTTTTTCCCTGAAGGCTTCAGGAAAAGCTTCTTTGACCTGACCACAGCTGAACAGTTGGTAGGCAATCAGAGATCTCTTTTTTGTGCTGAGGCATGTACAGAGGACAGAGGATGTGCATGTTTATCATTTCCTTTTGGATCCCTTGCTCAATCTGTTGCTGTGCTGAGAGTATGTATGTGGGCATTTTCTTTTTAACAAATATTTTATAACTATTAACACTGGTAGAAGTTTTCTGAACTGCATAGACCTCCACCATTTTGGACACACTATTTGAAAGGAACACCAGGAGAAGAGGAGGCAGTCAACTGGCAAGTTGCTACTCCCCCAGTGGTGCATGAGTGCAGTAAGCTGTTCCCATATAACCAGATGCTGGGTAGCAGGATACACAGGCATGAGGAAAGGCCTTAGAACGGCAACACAAGGAAGAAAAGCTGGGAGCCGTGGTCCTCTCAGCTGTGAGTTCCTACAATGGCCAGGTGGTAGCAGGTGGTGAACCAAAAGAGGGACAGAAAAAGCCCAGGGGGTGTGGCAGAACAGGACCTGCAGTCCAGTGGGGTTGTTCCAAAACAGGCGACCTCACCAAAGTGTTCTTCGGTGGGCTCAGGTCCAGTCACAGCTATAACATAATGGGGATAGTCATTTGCTCATGGCAAAAAAATCCTGGAATGTAAAAAGATCTCTTGGACTATGGTGGAAATCCCCCTATATATCGGGGGGGGGGGACATTACATCTAGAATAGATATTTCATAGCATGAAATCTGCACAAACAGAGTTACTGGGATTCTGTAACAGTGAAGATTTTAAATGAAGCAGATAATCAGTTATAGCAGCTCAGATAAATGACTAAAATAACTTCAACAGATTGATCCCTAAAGTAAAGAGGAAAACGTAAACACAAATCATGAAAATATTTCACACAGGCTATCCTTTACACTACAAATGAAAATGAGGCCAAATGAGGGACTACAAAAACAGTCTGGGGAAGTAGGCTGGAGATGTAAGAGAACTCAGGTCCACCTTTGCAGCTAGAAGTACATTATCATTTTAACTACTACAGTCTTGTCTCCAAAATACACATTTTAAATTAGGTCGATGAGAACCTCAACTTTTTAAATGGGGAGGGGCTGCAGCTCAATGAAAGAGCTTATGCTTTGCATGCAGAAGGTCTCTGGTTCAGTACCTGGCTTCACCAGTTAAAAGAACCAGGTAGTTAGGTGATGTGAAAGACCTCTGCCTAAGACTCTGGAGAGTCTCTGCTATTCTGGGTAAACAATGTGTCAATGGTCTGATGTGCCAACGATCTGATTCAGTATAAGGCAGCTGTATGTTCATATGTGTAACTAGTTCTTCCCGCAAGTGTACATACAGTTCTACTTTAAAAAAATTAGCTCCTGTCTCTGCTCCCACTGAACGGATGACAAGCCAGATACAAGAGGGATTGCATCATCCCTACGCTTCAGAATCACTGTCCCAAACAATACCATGTTACCTAATAAATCCAACACTATGCTATCCTTGGACGTGCTCTTAGTCCACTATATGGTTTTATTGGAGATGAGGATTAAGGGGTTACACCACATGCATCATGCATACCTTTTGAGGAACAGATAGATTCAAGTCCAGTAGCCCCTTAGAGACCAACAAGATTTGGGGGTATGAGTTTTCAGAAGTCAAAGTTTCCTTTGCCAAAACTCACTTATACCTCCATAATTTTGTTGGTCTTTATGGTGCTACTAGACATTGAGAGTCAGCCTGAGCATGGAACAACTCAAAGAAACAGTATGAGATGGAAAACATGGAGAGAGCTGGCCCATAGAATTTGCCAACAGTTGGACACGACTGAATGGCTAACAACAACAGACTCAAGTCTAGCTATTCTACTGCAGATCAGTATGGCTACCCTTTGAAACCTTTTGAGGAGGTTTTGAAGGAAAATAAAGAGGAAGCAAAACATAGACGTTTTGGAAGAGAGTTTCAAACAGGGCTGCACAGCTATACAATTCCAGGGCCCAGGTTACAGATGGGGATCAGCAAGACTACAGAGACTCATGGGGCAACATGTCACTATGGAAATAGTAGCAGTGAACCATTTCTAATCAAGCAGTATCCTAAATCTGGTCAAAGGGGATATTTGCAGCAGGACGCAGGGGCTTCTTAGCACCCTTGGTTTCAGACACTGAGGAAAGCAAGATAGAATGGATAGAGTCAGGGCTTTAAGAGGGGAAAAAAGAGGTGCCAGAACTCACAAGAGGGAAATGAAGTTTTCAGTCCGTATACTTAAAAACTCATGTACTTAAAAAAAAATTAAAAGAATTTTGTCAAAGAGGTTCTGGAACTCTGTTCTGACACGTTCTCCCGGGGGGGAAAGCCCTGGATAGAGTCATTTCACAGAGCAGACCTTAGGGTAGCCGAGGTTACTGAGCTGGAGGAGCAATGTTCACAGGAAGGGAGATGTCAGGCAATATGGGCAGATAGATGGGACAGCAAGTCCATGGAGAGATTCAGATGTAAAGACAAGAAGTTCATACTGCACATGAAGGAGATTACGTGTCCAACTGATGAGAGAAGAATGGCTTTGGCAGCTCAGAGTTCTGGATAATACTGAAGGGACTGAGGTGTGAAAGGAATCAAAGAAGTAGGCAAAGACTAAACAAATGTATGCACTTGACGCACAGTGCAAGCATAGCATTAGGAATCCATAAATATTGGATTATTTTTGAGTTTGCCAAAAGTTGTCAAGGTCTTCTGGTGCCCACTGCAAATTATAAGCTTATTAATGTATTTCAACCAGCCTTTCTTTCTGAAAATAGGACTCAAGGAAATGACACATTTGCAATGAAAATGAAATTTCTAGCAGCAGTGGAACCTGGGGCTAGAAACTTCTCATCTCAACAGCAACAAAGCAACAAATATGAAAAGAAGTATGACTGTAACACTATGAAGAGAAGTATGAAAGCACACATTTGTTTTTGGTGGATGTGGCCTGGACACATATGTGTAGTATTCACCATGCTTATGACACCCAGCTCTAGCTGATGTTAGGCGGCCAGTCGGACTCCAGACCAGATGATCTGGATGGCGCTTTGCAGGCCATGACTGTGTGGTTCAGACTGAGTTGGCTGAAGCTGAATCCAGTGAAGATGGAGGTCTTGTGCTTTGGTCAGGGTGGTTCAGGGGTGGGGATCCCACTCCTGACCTTTGGGGGGGCTCACTGGTCCCTGTGCCAGAGGTTCGGAGTTTGAGAGTGCTCCTGGATCCCTTCCTTACCATGGAGGCCCAGGTAGCCGTCACTACCAAGTTGGCCTTTTATCATTTGAGACTGATTAGGCAGTTGGTTCCCTTCTTTGACCGTGCTGACTTGGCTACAGTGATCCACGCGATGGCCACCTCAAGACTGGACTACTGTAATGCTCTCTACATGGGGCTGCCTTTGTTGCAGATTTGGAGGCTGCAGCTAGTGCAGAACGCCATGGCCAGGCTGTTGTTGGGTCGCCCTAGATGGGAGCACATCCAGCCTGTGCTGAGGACACTACACTAGCTGTCAATAGCATACCAAATCCGCTTCAAAGTGCTGGTTCTTACCTTTAAAGCCCTATATGACCGGGGTCCAACATACCTATGGGACCGCCTTTCCCCGTTTATACCCCAGAGAGCACTACGGTCTGGGTCTCAAAATCGGCTGACCCTCTCTGGCCCAAGGGAGGCCAGGCTAGCTGCTATTAAGGCAGCCTTTTCAGTGGTGGCCCCTACCTGGTGGAATGAGCTCCCGGAGGAGATCAGGGTCCTGCGGGACCTCTCACAGTTCCGCAGGGCCTGCAAGACGGAGCTCTTCCATCAGGCATACATTAGGGGCCGCCGCCGCTGCCCTAGTGCATGGCCCGTAATGTTAACATTGAGCAGCTGCCTTAAGAACGAGCAAAATAACATCTAAACACTTTACGTGGAATAACAACGAAGCACTCTGTTTGAAAGCACTTTATTAATTTGATTTTAACTGCCGCCAGTACTCTGATATTTTGTAATGTACTATTTAAATGCTGTGTTTTAATTCTGTATGTTTTTATTCTGTATTGTTGTATTGTTGTTGGAAGCCACCCTGAGCCTGATTTGCGGGGAGGGTGGGGTATAAATTTGACTATAAATAAATAAAACTAAAATATATTCCAAGCATTTGTTTTCAGAGCAGAGACTTAAGTTACCATCATTTCCACATTTGTCTTCAGCCCAAGAAACAAACAATGCAACCCTATGCAGAGAGCAGGAAACCTTAGGGCAGCTGAGGTTATTGAGATGGAGAGACAATGCTCATAGGCAGGGACACGTCAGGTGGTATAGGTGCATGGGATTGGCACTTCAGAGCACTTCTGTAACTCATCAGAAACAACTTATTAAAGCACACCTGTCCAAACTATAAATACAACCAGTTTCCATTCCAGAGTAATAAGGTTATCTGATACAGGCACAGAAGTTATGCCTAACATTTTAGACTATTTTCAGGATGAAAAGGGTGCTCTGTTCTTTACTTCTTTTTTAGAAATAAAGGTGTCATTGAGAGTCAGCAAATCAAATATGAGAGTCAGCAAAGAAATCAAATATGGAGAAGTCAGCAAGTCTGCATAGAAGGCACATGAAAGAGTGGAGTAACAAAGTTTTAACAGGTCTCCGAGGCTGAACAATTTGTTCTCTCCAGGATATTTCTCTATGGAAGTCCAGCTCATATTACAAGTGACAGAGCACCCACAGAGCAAGTAATAAGTGTGCCTAAAATCAATCAAAAGCAATTATTTTACTGCAACTATATTTTCTATTGTATTTTCCAAAGATTACAGCATTTTATTAGATATGTTGCCTCTATAAAGTTGTTTTACACAGCACACTGGTTACACATACAAGTCTGGCACTTTCATTCGTCTTTTCTCCATGTTTCTTCTTGCTTTATTGCCTGTTACTCTTCTGGAGAGTTAGTTACAAACCTGGAAGTCAGAACCTGCTTGTCCATCTCAAAAACCT
>NW_015166418.1:1465287-1468118 GCF_001447785.1 Gekko japonicus | reverse complement strand
TGCTGCCATAATGTTTTCTCCATTTTTATTTAATTTTGATAATAAGAAAAGATGGAAGGTTGGAAATGCTACTAATACCTTCAGCATTATAAGATTCTCTATTAGGAGTTACCTTGGTTTAAAATACATTATTTAAAATAACATATGACTTGGGGACTTATATACAACAGCTTCTCCAGCACAGTTCTTTTGCAGGCCAAGGACCAGCACATGTGTTTCTTCTGAGAGATATACTGGTATATTTTCTGATATACAGACTGGAGGGGAGGTAGAGGACAATCTCCTGCTAGTTTTCTGCCAAGTAAGATTATTCTTCCTTGTTGCCTCACAGTGGAAGCAATGGGGGAATACACATGTTTGGCAATTACACATACACCTCCTTATACAGACTTGGGTTTCAAAGTCTGTATACACAGGTCTTGGGGGGAGAGAGAGAGATGGGGGCACAGAAATTCCTTATTAACAAAAAAAATCCTTCCCCGTATTAACAAAAAAAACATGTCTGTTATGAGACGAGAGAGAGAGAGAGACTGGGTACAGCTATTCACAGAAAAAGGCAAGAAGGGACAGTCCTAAGGTAAAACTGAATCCTAACTTGAATGGGTCAAAAGGGAGGCCTTTATCCCTACAATCCACACCTTGTTCTGCCACAAACAAGGTTTCTGTCTCTTGTGTTACTCTGAGGGAAATATTAGTGGAGTAAGAGATGAAGTTGTCTTTGCTATCTGAGTGTTTTATTGCTTTATCTGGCAGGCAGGTAAGATTCTGGATGTTCCCCGAATGAAGTGGAATGTCAGATTATTGCCCCAGAGGTATTTGTTATTCAGTTTGCTCTGGTTGTGGGAAGATTCCACAAGAGTCACAAGGTATGCCCTGATGGAGGGGTGTACCATTTTCTAACTGGACCGTGGCTATCTCATGATGAGATTGCACTTTTATTTCACTCAGTTCCAATCATGATTTCTTGGCTTGATCCAAGATGGAGTATGCCTACCTTTGATTCTGTAGGCCCCAGGAGTATAGTGGTGCTGAGGGTTACATCAATTAATCTATTCTATCCCGCTCTCTTTCCCCCATTTAGGAAAATGGTAGGCATAAGATTGATTTCCTTTCCTTTCACTATTATTTGCAGTCTACCAAACTTATTTATTTATTAAAATATGTATAGTCTGTCTTTCCCCGGGACTCAAGGTGGATTATGATACTAAATTACAATAATGCAGAGTACAATCTCTCTCTTTTAAGTGTTTTCATTTTCTAGCAAACTTTACATGATTTGAAAGAAGCATAAGAACATAAGAGACACCAATGTTGGATCAGGCCAAAGGGCCATCCAGTCCAACACTCTGTGTCACGCAGTGGCCAGAAATACCAGTGCCATCAGGAGGTCCACCAGTGGGGCCAGGACATTAGAAGCCCTCCCACTGTTGACCCCCCCCCCAAGCACCAAGAAGACAGAGCATCACTTGCCCCAGAGCCCCTACCTATACCTTGTGGCTAATAGCCACAGATGGACCTCTGCTCCATATGCTTATCTAATTCCCTTTTGAAGCTGCCCATGCTTGTAGCTACCACCACCTCCTGTGGCAGTGAGTTTCTTGTGTTTTCTAGGCATACAGGGTTTGAAGCTCTTGTTAATATTTTTCATCAAATGCACCAGTGTTGTTCTATTGTCTCTCTGTAACACTTCAAGAAAAAGCATTTGCGAGCTAGAGTTGAAACTCCAGTTTCCTTTCATCCTAGGGACTTGCATTTATGATGAAAGATATTTGCCATTTCCAGCTGCCAGAAGGGTTCCAAAGTTGGGGTAAGCATTCCTTTTTGCAGTGTGATTTACACAGACTGATACCTAGACACCCTTTAGGAGCCTATTCTGAGCTATTGGAAATGGACTATGATCTTATCAAGCTAAGAAAAGCTAGGAAGTCATTTGCAATATTAGCAGAAGCCACAGATTCTCACTGTATAGCAAAACACAGGACTGGAGACCAAGACCTATGAAGAAAGGCTGAGGGACTTGGGAATGTTTAGTCTGGAGAAGAGGAGGTTGAGGGGGGACATGATTGCTCTCTTGAAGTATTTGAAGGGCAGGGAGCTTTTCCTGTTGGCAGCAGAGGATAGGACTTACAATAATGAGTTTAAATGAAGGGCAGGAAGGTACCAGCTGGATATTAGGAAAAACATTTTTACAGTAAGAGTTGTTCAACAGTGGAATCCTCTGCCTAGGGATTCTTTAAGCAGTGGCTAAACAAACACTTGTCAGGGATGGCCTAGGCCAGGGGTGTCAAACATGTGGCTTGCGGGCCGCATCAGGCCCATAATGCGCTGGCTGTTTCCTACTTTCATTTGCAGTTCTGCTGCTGCTGCCATGTTACAGCTTGCTTTACCAGGCTCTCCTATGCAATTGAGGCTCCTCCCCCTCCTCCTCTCAGGGGGAGAGAGGAAACAGCCAGAGGTTGCTTCCTGGCCAGGCTGCAGGATAAAAGGGAAGGAAGCCTTTCTTTCCTTCCACTGGCTGAGGCTCCTCCCTGAAGGGAGGGAAGGAATGAGGGAGAGTTTGCTTTGCTGGGCTGCCTCAATTGCACAGGAGAAATATCAAGCACCTTTAAGACCAACAAAGCTTTGTTCAAGGTATGAGCTTTTGTGTGCCTTGCTACACTGTGTGTGTGTTTTGTTGGGCTTCTTATGCCAGGGCTCTCTTGGGTGCAACTGGGTTCCATCTGCCTTTTCACTGTATTCATGCCCTCATGATCCAGTCTTTCTCAGTAAGAAACCAATGTGAACTATTTTAGAGGAGGAATAACAACAAGCCAGTGAGGTGGATTAAACTG
>NW_015166418.1:1423517-1462732 GCF_001447785.1 Gekko japonicus | reverse complement strand
GTCAAATAGGCCTTAGAAAGCATTAGTAACAACAAAGCTAGTGGAAGTGATGGTATCCCAGCTGAGCTATTCAAAAACTTAAAAGATGATGCTGTTAAAGGGCTGCATTCAATTTGCCAGCAAATTTGAAAAACACAACAGTAGCCACAGGATTGGAAAAGGTCAGTATACATTCCAATCCCAAAGAAGGGCAATGCCAAGGAATGTTCAAACTATCGCACAATTGCACTCATATCACACGCTAGCAAGGTCATGCTCAAGATCCTACAAGCTAGGCTTCAGCAGTGCGTGGATAGAGAACTGCCAGAAGTACAAGCTGGGTTTCAAAGAGGTAGAGGAACTAGAGATCAAATTGCCAACATTTGCTGGATCATGGAGAAAGCACGAGAGTACCAGAATAAGATCTACTTTTGCTTCGTTGACTATGCTAAAGCCTTTGACTGTGTGGATCACAATAAACTATGGCAAGTCCTTAAAGAGATGGGAGTACCAGACCACCTCACATGTCTCTTGAGAAACCTGTTTAAGGGTCAAGAAGCAACAGTTAGAACAGGATATGGAACAACTGATTGGTTTAGCATTGGAAAAGGAGTACGACAAGGATGTATATTGTCCCCATTGCTTATTTAATTTATATGCAGAGTACATTATGCGAACTGCCAGCCTCGATGAATCACACACCGGAACTAAGATTGCAGGGGAAAACATCAATAACCTCAGATATGGTGCTAGAGAAGACTCTTGAGAGTCCCCTGGACTGCAAGAAGATCAAATCAGTCAACCCTAAAAGAAATCAACCCTGACTGTTCCCTGGAAGGCCAGATACTGAAGCTGAAGCTCAAATACTTTGGCCACCAAATGAGAAGGGAGCACTCACTGGAGAGGACCCTGATGTTGGGAAAGATTGAAGGTCAAAGAAGAAGGGGACAGTAAAGGATGAGATGGTTAGACAGTGTTATTGAGGCAACGAACATTAAATTAAACAAACTCTGGAGCACGACGGAAGACAGGAGGGCCTGGCGTGATGTGGTCCATGGGGTCACGAAGAGTCAGACTCGACTGTGCAACTGAACAACAACATTACTTTGGTTATACTGGTTTTATTGATTGAGATTTAACTATTAATTTTGCATACTATAGGTTGCCAGCCTCCATTGTTTGGGTGTGGTCCTTGCATGCTATTTAAACAGGGCGGACGCCCTGGAGTTTGTCTTGTAGTGTTCCTGAAGGCACTTAATAAAGTAGAGCTGTTCACTATAATGTGTCTTGAACCCAGTATTTAACATCATCCTTGACCAATATGTGCCTAGTGGAAGAACTCCATTTTACAGTCCCTGTGAAATTGTTTCAAGTCCCACAGGGCCAAGGTCTCTTTGGACAGAGTGTTCCACCAGGTTGGGGCCAGGGCTAAAAAGGTTCTGGATAGCCGAACAGCCTTTGGGCCAGGAATCACAAGCAAGTTGTTATCAGCTGAGTGACGCGCCCTTTGGGGGACATACCAGGAGATGCAGTCTCTCAGGTACATTGGTCCCAGATCGTTTAGGGCTTTGAAGGTCAATACCATAACATTGAACTTGAGCTGGAATTCAACTGGGAGCCAGTGCAGCTGCCAGAGAACAGGTTGAATATGTGCTCTCATTGGTGTCCCCATAAGGACCCATGCCGCTGCATTCTGGACCAGTTGGAGTTTCCAGGTCAGCCTCAAGGGTAGCCCTGTGTAGAGAAAGTTAGAGTATCTATTCTGGGGGGTGACCATTGCATGGATCACTGTGGCTAGGTCTTGGCAAGACAGGTAGGGAGCCAATTGTCTAACCTGGCATAGATGGAGAAACGCCAGTCTCATTACATTGGTGACCTGTGCCTCCATTGACAGGGATATGACCATGACATAATAACTTTTAAAAAATCCAATTAATTCCAATATATATGCTATACTTTATTTTTAAAATCCATATACAACATTGTCATACAGTACATTAGATATACTACCCAGCAATGATACAATCCGTATTCATACACAACTATAGAAATTCCAATTAGACGACCAAAAGTCCAAAGGCACCACATTGTGATACTTTTTCTTATGCTGAGATGTAGACTGAAATGATATTCATACAAAGTCAGTCATCTTGAACAATCATCCTGGCTATGTTGGCTAGTTTCAAGATGAAATTAATCATATTAAGACTGTACACTGCCTTGAGCCAGTTTGTCTTGGCAAGGCGGGATACCAATCTAAATAAATAAGACTTCAATCGACCAAAAGTCCAAAGACACCACATTGTGATACTTTTTCTTATGCTGAGATGTAGACTGAAATGATATTCATACAAAGTCAGTCATCTTGAACAGTCATCCTGGCTATGTTGGCTAGTTTCAAGATGAAATTAATCATATTAAGACTGTACACCACCTTGAGCCAGTTTGTCTTGGCAAGGCGGGATACCAATCTAAATAAATAAATAAATAAGACTTCAATGTTCCAGCTGATGGGTGGCTAGCTTGAAATCCTGTTTCAAAGTTGGAACGGCATAGCTAAATCATATTCAGAATCTCACATCTCACTGTATCAATCCTCCTCTTTGGGGTTTCTCCTCTTACAAAAAGAAAATGGCTACCTCCTTGTTTGAAGCAGGAGGGCTAAATACCCTGAGCGTAATAGCCTTGTGTTAAAAAACACACCCTGGATTCATCCTAATGTAATGCATGGGTCAGATTCTGAAACCGGGTGGGACATAGGAGCTTTAAAGACACAGTGCACTAGTTGTTTGCTTCTTTGGTAGCCATTAAAAGTTCTCTAAGTGGCACTCCATCAAGAGGGAGAAGTTGGCATCCCACCCATCATCACCTCGACCCAGCCACAGGACCTCCATCTTCAATGGATTTAGTTTCAGTCAGCTCTGCTTCAGCCATCTGGCCACTTTCTGCAGTCCCTCAGCTGGGGTAGCTAGAGTAGTTACCACCTGGCCACTCATCAACAGATATAGCTGGGTGTCATCAGCATATTGGTGACAGCCCAGCTCAAAGCTCTGTACCAGCTGGGCAAGGGGGTGCGTGTAGATGTTAAATAACATTGGGGAGAGGAAAGCCACCTGAGAAACACCACATACCAGTGGATGCCTCGAGGAGGTAATCTCCTCTATCGTATACTACCTTGAGGACTTTATAGTTGTGTGAGGCAGTATTTTAAAGTAAATGGGTTTTTTTAAACAGGCCATCCAGTATATATGCATATCCCCAATCCAGCAAAAGCAGATTTTTGTGCACAGAATGAGGAATTGCATGCATAGACAGATGCTGTGGGCAGGACTCTTCCTTCTATTCTGCTACAAAGTCTGCACATGCATAGGCCTGTTAGAAAATCAGCCATACCACCAATCAGATCTTTGAGAAAGGGAGTGAGGGAGTGATTCATCGTTCCTCTTTCTTCACTTCCTGCTCAACAGTTGATAGGCTTAACTGTCAACCATTTAATAGGCCTAGGCATGTGTGCCAGTCCCTGCTTTCTGAACATACATTTGGATAAGATCTATGATGTGAAAAATAAACATTTGACTTCTTGTAATTTTTAGCCTAGCAGTTCTGTTCTTGCTTTGACTCCTACATATTTAACAAAATTATACAATTCTGTTCAGCTCTGATCTCCTCTCAAATCACAGCAGTGTAATAGCCTGCACTGCATTGTGTGTGGCTGTCCAAGACACCCAGGCTCTCAGGCTCTGGAACAGAGGCAGACTTGCAGCTGGGGAGCTTACCCGCACAACACAGCTAGAGCTTCCTCCAACTCAGGAGGGAGAGCCAGGTGGGATGATCTACCCTTGTGAGGCAGAGGCCAGCTAGGGGTTAGGCCAGGTGCAGAGGATGATAGAGGGAAGGGTAAGGAATCAGCAAGGAAGAGTTGGAATATACAAGGTCTATAGTGCACTTACTTGAAGAAGATCAGAAGAACAGCCTATAGGGGATGGCTAGGCTTGCCAACCCCCCGCTGGGGGCAGGCAAATTGCCGCCAGTGGATCGGGCCCCGGGGGGAACTCCACCCCCTGCCGGAGGGCGTCCCCAGCATCATGCTGGCCACGGTGCCCTGCCCCCAACGTGGGCGACGCGATGATGTCACTTCCGGTGATGTTGTCGCACGCGCGCACGGGGAGACTCCCGACGGAGCCTGGAATCCCCCCGCTTAGAGGGTAAGTCGACTTGGCAACCCTAGGGATGGCTGAAGGACTGCTAGTTAGCACAGATTAGGGACCTCCCACAATTTCAAATTATGTCCTTCCTGTCTCCTGATTGTCTCTTTGGAGACTCCCTGCTCCAACTGTGCCCTCCCCCTTTGTTCCTGTTTCTCACAGCAGTTAGTCAGTTAGTGAAACCTCTCTCCCTCTCCTCTGTTCTATCAGAGTCTATTTCTCCTTCAATAAACCATGTTATTTGCTTTAAACGGTGCTCGATTCCTCTGCATGTTTAAACTCTGCCAACATGAAAGAGGAGGAAAGAAATAGGTTCTGGCTCAAGGGGCTTGGATGGGGAAAAGCAGGAAGGGGAGGAGGTGGGATGGGAGAGGAGGATAAAAGGAGAGCCTATGAAGCTGGCTGTTATGTATCGCGATGGAACTGTTCTTGCGAAAGGGCTCGCTAGCGAACATGCATAACAGCATAGCTTGTGGCACATCACAATAGAAGGCTTGGATCCTAGAATGAACCAATAGAGAGATCCGGATCCTAATAGTAGCCAATTGGTAAACAATACTCTGTAAATAGCCTATTGTAGGATGTGGGGTGTGTGTTGGGTGTGGTATGCATCATGAATATAAGCAGGGGTCTGACCCTGCAAGTTTGTCTTAGTTTTGGAGCTGAAACCACTTGATAAACATGAGCTAATCACTCTACGTGTCTGAACCCAGTATATTTCACTGGCGATGAAGGTTGGATCCCGATGAGTGAGCGTGACCCGATCTCTGGCACTGACTCCGGCACCAGCACCGCACCGCGCAATGAGCCCCAGCCCTCCATGCCTCGCATCGCTTCCAGGGTCATGGCTGCCGCTCCGGGACATCTTCCTGAGTTTGACTCCACTCACCCCGAGTTATGGGAAACCTGGGTGGAGTGCCTAAAATTCTTCGTCAGGTTCCAGGGCATCGCCGATGCCGAGAAAAAGAAGTCACTCCTGCTCAGTGCCTGTGGCATCGCCACCTTATGCCTAGTCCAGACCCTCATCGCGCCCAAGACCTTGGATGAGGCCACCTACAATGAGTTGGTCAAGGCACTCACTGACCATTTCGTGCCTCAACCGACCAAGATGGCGAGGCACGTGGACTTCTTTGCATGCCAGCAGAATTCCGAAGAAGCAGCCACTGACTTCATGGCCAAACTCCGCAGGCTGGCCATCCACTGTGGATTCCTTGACTTAGGAGATGCCCTCCTTAACCAATTTGTCACGGGCATCAGGAAACAGAAGCTCCGCCGTAAACTCATCAGCCACGTGGAGCTGACTCTTTAAAAAGTGATGCAAGAGGCCACAGCTTTTGAAAAATCTCAACGCGACCGCCGAGGCCACGCCACACACCAGACCTCAGCCTCCATGGTCTCCCATGTCTCAGATGAGGATGAAGTGCACCAGGTCCATCCCCCAGCTTGCCACAACTCATGGCCTTCTGCTGCCGCCAGAGCGCACCCCACGCAGCCCTCTGCTCAAATGCCCTGTGCCAGTTGTGGTGAGGACCACAAACGACGCTCCTGCTGGTTCTGCGATGCAAACTGCTGGACCTGTGGCAAGGTCAGCCACATAGCACGTGCCTGTCACTCCCGAGGGACCAGACGTTGCTCCGCTGTACACCAGGAATCAGCAGAACTCCACACAATGGCCGTTCACCAACACTTGCCCCAGGACACCCCCAACAAAATTAAAGTAACTGTTTATATTGAGGGGGCGCCCTGCAAGATGGAGGTGGACATGGGGCCCTTTAGCTCTATTACCTCCAAAGAGACTCTCCTGAGGCTCTGACCACAGAGGGGGCCCTGCTTGAGACCCACCGGGTTCACCCTCAGAGACTTCCAAAAGAACCTGGTGGCTGTTAAGGGGTGGGGCAAGTTCCATGTGCAGTACAAGGACTTTGATGGACTTTTGGACTTGCTGATGGTTGAGAGACAGCTCACTAGTTTGTTGGGACTATCATGGTTTCCTTCCCTGGGATTCAGGGTGACGGGAGTGCATCATGTGCAGCCCATAGACATTCACAATCTATGCAATGAGTTCCCGGCGGTTTTCAATGGTACACTTGGCCGCTACACTGGTCCGGCCATTTCCTTATCTCTTGACCCGGCCGGCCGCCCCATCCACATGAAGGCCAGGCACGTCGTGTTTGCACTTAAGCCAAGGATAGGCATGGAACTGGATCACCTGGTGGCTCATGGGGTTTTAGAATCCTCTGGGAGACCCCCCCATAGTTACTCCCATGAAGCCTACAAATGCACAATTAACAAGGCCTTGCAGGACCACGCTTATCCCATTCCAGTGGTCGGCCATGTCCTGTCGTCCTTAGCTGGTGCAAAGGTTTTCGGAAAACTGGACTTGGCCCAGGTGTACTAGCAGCTTCCTGTAGACAGTGCCACCACAGAGGCTCAGACTATCGTGACACACAGGGATGCTTTACGGGCGCAGCGGCTGCAGTTTGGGATCAGTGTGGCCCCGGGGATCTTCCAGAATCTCATGGACTGTCTTCTTAAAGGTATCCCCTGTTGTAAAATAGTCAAAAAGTGTTTAATACTTAGACTATTAATGGATCTTGCTCTATTGGAAAGAAGAGATTTCTTTGCCTTTTAAAAAAACCTTTATTACTAAGGGTAAAGGGTTCACGGGATTACTACAAATTAACATAACACTAAGAGCTACATTTCTAAGCTGCCTATAGTCAAAACAAGCACACAGATAATGGAGAATCTCTCCTTCTTCTTGACCCCTAGACAGGAAGTCACCTGAAACAAATGACCAATCTGTATCACAATAGAAGCTACTTTTCCCAGGCTAATTCCCCATTGCCTCAGTGCCAGGTATCCCTTCTAGGTCAGTCTAAACAATAGCAAACTAGGAATATAAATTAACCCTATAATGACTGAATCATCAGACCTTGTAAACACATACATTTCCAACATCCCCGGGGTGCAGCCATTCTTTGATGATGTTCTGATTGTGGTCCCCTTGGCCAAGACCTTTGCTGAGAGACTGTGTGCCATCTTACAATGCTTCCACACCTCCGGCCTTAAGGTGAAATGAGAAAAATGTCTCCTGGGGGTCCCGTGGGTCATGTTCCTGGGATTTGTGGTCGACGCACAAGGCATCCACCCGACGCCTGAAAAGGTCTGTGCCATTGTCAACACCCCGACCCCTAAGTCTAAGTCAGAATTCCAGGCTTTTGGGGGGCTGCTGAATTTCTACCATTCCTTCTTGCCCCACAAGGCCGTTGTTGCCGAGCCCCTGCACCGTCTGCGGGACAAAAAAGCTCCCTGGGTCTGGGGCCAGAAGCAGGCCTCTGCTTTTAGGGCCATCAAAGAACTGCTAACCTTTAATGCCATCCTGGTGCACCTCGACGAGTCCCTCCCTGTCGTCCTCGCCTGTGACACTTCTCCTTACGGGGTTGGGGCCATCATGGGTCACCAGCTGCCTGATGTCCGGGAGGTTCCTGTGGCCTATTACTCCCAGACTCTGTCCTCAGCTGAGTGCAACTACGTGCAGATTGACAAGGAGGCTCTGGCAATTGTAGCGGGGGTGAAAAAGTTTCACGACTACCTCTATGATCAGCACTTCACTGTTGTCACCGATCACAAACCCCTGCTGGGCCTATTGGCCCTGGATCACAAGACACCGCTGATGCTGTTGCCCAGGGTGCTCCGCTGGTCAATCTTCTTGGCCAGCTACCAGTATGCACTCCTTCACCGACCTGAAAAGGCGATTGGTCATGCTGACACTCTCAGCCACCTCCCGCTGCCCTCCTGCAACCTGGACCTGGCTCCTGCCCACCAGATCATGCTCCTCGAGGACCTGACCGACCGTTCCATCCAGGTATCTGACATATCCCGCCACACCGCGCGGGACCGCATCCTCTGTTTGGACTGGGTGGGGAGGGGATGGCCCGCCAGCTGGGTGGGCCCGGAATTCGCCATGTTCTCCTCCTGCCGGGATGAACTGTCTGCCTACAAGGGTTGTCTGCTGTGGGGAAGCCGGGTGGTCATGCCTGCCCCACTATGCCAGCGAGTCCTAACAGCCTTATATGACACGCATCCTGGGATCGTGCAAATGAAAGCGGTAGCCCGCAGCTATGTGTTTGGTAGCCAGGCATAGACAGTGAGATAGAGGACTGTGTCAAATGCTGCCAGACATGCCAGGAGTCCCAACCAAAGCCACCCCAGGCCCCAGTGTGGCAGTGGGAATCCTCCCACAAACCATGGGCTGCACCTCAACTTTGTGGGCCCCTTCCAGGGTCAGATCTTCTTCATCCTGGTGGAATCATACACCAAATGGTTAGAAGTGATTCCAGTTCCCTCCACGTCATCCCGAGCAGCGATCCACGCCCTATGGCGGGTCTTTAGCTCACACGGCATACGTGACATGGTGGTCATGGACAATGGGATGGCTTTTACCTCAGCAGAATTCCAGGAATTTATGTCTGCTCTGCTCTCTTCCACCTGGCAACCAACGGCCAGGCAGAGTGGATGGTGAGAATGACGAAGGAGTCCCTCTACCAGATCATCCATGGAAATTGGGACCACCAACTGGTGGCCTTCCTCTTTGGGCAGCAGGTAACCCCGAGTACCACCACCAGCTGCAGCCCTGTGGAACTGCTCATGGGCAGGCGGCTCATAACTTGCCTTGACCATCTGCACCCTGACTGGGCTCCAAAGCACAGTTCGGCCCCGGACACCCAAGCAACACCCTGTGGATTCTCCCTGGGTGACCCCATTAATGCAAAAAACGTCTCCAGGGGCCCCACATGGGTCCCAGCCAAGGTCATCAAAGTAACTGAGCCCCTGTTGTATGAAGTTGCCATGGAAGAAGGCCAGCTGCTCCATCAGCACATCGACCAGCTCCGCAGCAGTCACCTTCCTTCCAAACCCAGGTCACCCGCGTCCCAGCCAGAGGACAGCTAAGAGGACCTGCCAAGTCT
Source organism: Gekko japonicus (assembly GCF_001447785.1). Classification (NCBI taxonomy): domain Eukaryota; kingdom Metazoa; phylum Chordata; class Lepidosauria; order Squamata; family Gekkonidae; genus Gekko; species Gekko japonicus. The sequence continues at coordinate 1,453,578 of NW_015166418.1, read as the reverse complement.
TGGAACACCAGAGCCTGAGGAGAACTCGCCAACTGTAAGTGAGCAGCTGGCTGCCAGGGAACAGCCATCTGAGACGGTCGGTGGAACGCCAAAGCCAGCCGTTGCCGAGGGCCCTGACTCCATGCCAACACCACCTCTGGTCCCCAGTTCCTCGGTGGGACCAACCGCCAATGCAGCCCCTGAACCCTTGACCCCTCCAGCACAGTCAAGCTGCTCAACCCGCAAGCAGCGCTGCCCTGCTTATTTAAAGGACTTTGTCCAGAGTACTCTCAGGTTAGCAGCAGTGATCTCTGCTGTTTTGACTGAAAATCATGAAATATAAAGTATGGCAAATGCCTCTGTGAACACTGAACATAAAAACTGAAGTCATATATGCCAGCTTCTCTTTTGCACCATTTGATGTATCTCAGCACCATCAAAACTGAAAACTCTTAGGAAATGGGGGGGATTAAAAACGAAGAAAGTGTGATATGGTTTTTAAGGGCTGTGAAAGTAACCTTTTGTGGTTTTCAAGAAGGCTGTCATCCATAAGGTGACAACACCCAGCTCTGTATTTCTTTATCCAAATCACCCAGAAATGCTGTAGAAGTCCTGACCCCGTGCCTGGATTATGTGGTAGAATGGCTAAGGGTGAAGAAGTTAAAAATGAATCTTGACAAACCAAGGATGATGTTAGTTGGGAAGGCTGAGGTCCTGAAGGACATTGTGCTCACCACATTTGTGTCAGGGTTCCCAGTCAATCACACTCAACACCAGGTCTTCAGTAGAGTCAGTTTATTGAGAGAGAAAGTACTTGAGACACCATGAACTCTTGTGTCAGGAATGGCGGAAGATGTGAGGGTCCCTTGGGATATACCCCCTTCAAAGCAGACCCCCTGACACTATGAAGCCAATAAGCAAGCTCTACCAAGTGCGTGCCAAAACCCAGCTGTTAGATTCCCAGCGGGAAGAGCAAGGGAGAAGCACTCACAGCCTCAAAGACACCTGGGGAGATAAGCACAGTAACAAGGGAAGGAGGGAGGGAGGCGAGTTCCTACACATTCCAAGTCATGGCAGCGTTAGCTGACAATTTTATGTTATTCAGTTAACCCTCACTGACTCAATTGAGTCAGTATTATAGTGGACTGAGCATTACTGCAGAAGAAGCAAGTTAATGCAAGTGCAAAAAACCCCTTTCTTCTACATTCAGCCTGGAAAATGGCTCCCTACCTTGATTCAGCTGATCTGACCACATGGATACATGCAGTGGTAACTTCAAGGCTAGACTACTGCAATACACTTTTCATGGGTCTCCTCTTAAAGTCAACTTGGAAAGTCCAGCTGGTATAGAATGCCACAACTCAGCTGTTATCAATATTTAGGCAAATCACTTATATTCTACCTAAGCTGCATTAGTTACCAATCAGTTCACTTCAGGGTACCAGTTGTCACATACAAAATCCTCCATGGCCTTGGACCTACATATCTGCAGGAGTGATTCTCCTATAATGCTCCACCGTAACAGTTTTCCTCATCTGAACAAATCATTCTGAAGCTGTCACCGTGCAAATGGGTAAAAGCAACAGCAGCCTGTACCCAGCCTTCTCTGTGTGGACCCCACCTTGTGGAATAGTCTATCTGAGGACTTCTATCATTCCACAGCGTATGCAAAAAAAAGAAATGTTCAAATGGGCATTTTATGAAGGAAATAGGTCTGTACGAGGGTGCCTTTGTAAGAGTATTGGATTGTAATCTATTGCACTGTTTATTTTATCATCTTGCATTGTCTGCCACTTTTGTAATCCATTTTTTGCATTGTGTATGGTATGTCATGTCGATCCATCCTCAGCCATGCCTGTGGGGAAGGTTGGTGTAAAGTGACCGTATGCAGAAATTCCTATAGTTATGGCAAAAAAGTACTTCAACAACCATCAATTTGGATTGGTGTCCCAGGTCACACATACCTTTCCCTCCAAACTGATAAGCAAGGTAGCAATGCTTATATTTCATATACAATCTTAAGATTACAAGGCTAACTGTCTAACACAACTTTTATTAAAAGCCAGAAAGCAGCTCTCTGCTGGGAAACTAAAAACATAGCATGCTGGGAAACTAAAAACATAGCACGCAGCCTGAGCTAAGAGACATCACTAAGATGGTAAGGGGAAAGAGGATGTGGGAACTGGGTGAAGGTCAAATGAATGGGTCACAGGCAAAGTGAATGTCTGTCAGACAGTTTTGAGGAACTGAAACTGGACAGTCCCAGACCATAGGACATTCGAGGATTAGCAGAGGTAGGAACCTGAGATGGTATGGCTGATGTTGCTGGGTCCAGTGATGGTGTTGCTAGGATCTATATGAGAGCAAAGTTGGCATCTTGATTTGTTGTAGGCCTTGGTACCAGAGTCCATGTTACTGTTAAGTAGTTTGTCATTGTGGGTGAGAAGTTGTTTTAGGTTAGCAGGCTGTCTGTAAGCAAGAAAAGGTCGGCCCCTTAGTGCCTGTGTGAGGGAAGTGTCACTATCCAGCATGGGTTGTAGATCATTAATAATGTGTTGAACTGGTTTGAGTTGTGAGCTGTAGGTGACCACCAGTGCTGTTCTGTTGTCATTTTCTTTGGGCTTGTCTTGTAGCAAGCTGTCCCTAGGTATCATTCTGGCTTTTCCAGTAATCTTTCTCACCATTATCAGGAGTATATTGTAGTTGTAAAAATGCCTGTTGCAGACCCTTCAAGTGAGTATCTCTGTCTGAGGGGTTGGAGCAGATGTGACTATAGCATAGGGCTTGGCTATACACAATGGATTGTTTGATGTGGTTGGAGTGGTAGCTGGAGGCATGTAGATATGTTTGCTGATCTGTCGGTTTCTGGTATAATGTGGTACTTACATGTCCCTTGTGTATCTGTTCTGTGGTGTCCAGGAAGTTTATTTCTTGTGTAGAGTAATTCATAGTTAAATTGATGGTGGGGTGGAAGTTGTGGAAAGCCTGGTGAAATCTCTCAAGGGCTTCTTTGCCATGGATCTGGACAATAAAACTGTCATCAAAGAATCAATGAATGAGATGTGCCAATGGATAGTAGTGCATAAAATGCTGTTCTAGATCTGCCATGAAAATGTTGGCACACTGTGGAGCCGTGAGGGTGCCCATGGCTGTGCCATTGATTTGGAGGTATAAGTTCTCAGCAAACCTAAAGTAGTTATGGGTGAGAACAAACATGAAGCCTTCAGTGGCAAGATCTGCTGTGGTATTGTCAGGGATGATGTTTCTAATGGCTTGTGGTCTATCCTTATGGGGGATGTTGGTGTACAGAGCCTCCATGGAGGCTAGAATGCTGTTTTCTTGGATATGATGGCTGGACTGCAATTTCCTGTCTTTGGTATCACAGACATAGGGGTATTAATAACATATGGTCTCAGGATGGAGTCCATATATCCTGATACTCCTACATTGATGGTGCCTATGCTAGAGACAGTGGGATGTCCAAGGTTGCCAGGTTTATGTATCTCTGTCAGGAGGTAGAAAGTACCCACTTGAGGTTAATCGGGATGATGATGATGATGACGACAAAGAAGAAGAAGAAGAATTGTTCTGTTTCATTGACATTGTAGTATAGTAATAATAAATATGCCATTTGTTTGTATTTTATGAACTATCCCTGAATGCTACTGACAATAACAAATTTAGGTACAGTTGCATATAAGCATAATCCTTCAATTTCCTCATTTCTGAAGGCATCAGAAAACCGCTCCGTTTTATTATGATAGCTGGTAAATGCCTATCAGGGTTAATAGGGGATTCGGGTCAGAAATCAGGCTTTTTTATTAAGGGAAAGGCAGTCCTTCCCTCCTCTCCCCATCTTCTTCATCAGGCCCATCAGAGTAATGGCAACATTAGTATCTCACATGCTATTTCCACGAGTCCCTCTGTTATTGGCTGTGTGATAGAGCCAGAAGAAATCTTGTTCAAAGGTCTTCCTCATCTTCCTTTCCAATCTTTGCAGACTCTCTGAAGCAGTCTATGCAGAAGTAGCTCAGTCAGGAATGGTTTCATGGCCAGCTCTGGGGGCAGTTAGCCCTAAGGCCACCAAATTGACTGCTGTCCCTGCATTAATACCATTCTTGCTTTACATCAGGTAGCTGAGAAGCATGGAAGGATTTCTGATATGCATGCCCCACGCCCTACAAGTTAAGTGGCTCCGTTAAAAGTCCCTTTCCCATTAAAAGTCCTCCAGAATACTGCATCTGGCACCTTTCCCTGCTTTCTAAACCATTAAGTTTGGGCCTGGCAGGGTTTAGGCCTTTTCTCTCTTTCCTGTTCTCAGCCCACAGGAACAGAGGATAACCAGCTGCAACCTGAGCAAGGTTGCTTCTTACCACAGAGCAGCCTAGAATAACCAACAGTACACTTCTGTTCTGTGCTTACATTGGATATTCTGATACACGTCAGTCTCTAGAAATTTATCATGACTAATGTCCCTTTCCAATGGGCTCTTTAGCCCTTTTTGGCTCCTGAAGGGAAACAGAATTCTTTAAAGGTGTCACACACCTTAACAATAAAACCCACTTTAGCTTCAGAAGACAAATGGATTCTTTAAAGCTTTCACTCATCATAGGGATAAAATGCTGTCCTCCCATAGTTAATGAAGATTTACTCTGGGTTTTCCAAAACCTGTTTGCTCTGGTGTTTTGTTGTTGTTATTGTTGAATTTTATCTTTACGGTGTGTGAAACCTTTAAGAAATTAATTTGCCCCCAGAAGCCAAAGAGGGTTAAAGAGCCCATATGAAGGGACCTTAGGCATCTATTCAGTTACCACTATTCCTTTTTCAGTGAGATGCCACAAGGGTTAGCAGTTAAATCATTTTGGCAAGTATGCATTATACATAACATTTCATCAGATCTTAGAACAAACCTGAATGCAGTCAGCAGCAGATCTTTTTCCAATCTTCTATCTTTTAATCCGTACATCAAACACAGCAGGTGAAGGATGACCAATTCATAGTCCGGCTCCTTCAGTTGCTTCAGTATGGAAGGAACTCTGTAATCAGATTATTGTTAGTATTTATTTCCAGGATTGCCAAGGCTTGTCAGCAAAAAAGGCCAAGAAAATGCTAACGTATAGCACTTTGTGGTCAATTTGGATGTTTTCATTTGATTTAGCTTTTACTATCTCCATACCTTGCACTTCTTGCAAGAAATGAGCCAAGGAGAAAGAATACTAACCTTGAAAGGATATTTGCTGCATCATTAAAAAGGTTTTTTTTAATCCAGTAGTTGAAATCTGAATAAACTAAACTAGATTCTGCATGTTTTTAAGACATATTCAAGCACAATTTTGTCCTTCAGGAAATGACAACAACAAAAGAGTCTTGTGTCACTTAAAACACTCACAAATTTATTGTGCCACACAATCTGACATAGCCAGAATCTGCTTTGTCAGGTGTATATTGAAGATACATGGGCTCTTTATTTATTTACATATTTAAAACATTTATATTCCACCTCCTCAGAAACCTGCTTGAGATGGCTCACATAATAAAATAAGATATAAAAAGAAAAAAGATTCACAACCATTAAGATGCCAGTTAGTAAAGGCCCAAGATCATAAAAGCAGCATAAAGACAAAAGATCGGCAGCCTGACTTACAAATTCTTATATCATAATATATTTGTTAATTTTTTTAGTGCCATAAGACTCTTATTTTGGATGCAACAGACAAACACTGCTACTCCTATGTAATTTGTCCCATAGAATTATACTGCCTAACTATCCAAGAGTCCAGTCCACAGCCCTATAGTTTACCCATCAGAAAATCATGGGCTACCCTGTCAAAAGCTTTACTGAATATCATAACTCTGCTGATCTGAGCTCCTAGGGGGATGTGCAGGAAACAAATGTAATAAATATATTTCTCCACTTGCAAGTTTTACTTATGTGATTATTGCCAACCAAAATACTGAATACCATCATTCTATTGTTTACTTTACACATAGTCTGCCCTCCTCTCTGAGAGTCAAATTGAACTACAGAATAAAAACAATCTCTCTATATAATAATTCTCCGTTGGTGGTGGCACGTTGCTGAACATTCCACACACTCCCAAATCAATAGGCTCCCTGATGTGTCACTCAGAAGCTGTCCCTATCCACTGGCTGCATTGCCTGAGTCCCGCCTCCAACATTCTAAACAGTTTGCTGTTCGTCTCCCCCCATAGCCAGTTGGAACACAGAGGTCATTTGCATATGCGGCCTGATTGGCCTTTTCCTCTAACATTCTAAACAGTTTGCTGTTGCTGTTAGGAGTCACTGAACGTGTCCGGAGGTAAAATACATATCCCAATCTTCCCATAAACAGTCACTGGAGTTGCCAGTCTCCCTGTGGGGCCTGGAGATCTCCCAGAAATCACCATGTTCCCCAGCCACAGCACATCATTTCCCCTACAGAAAATTTCCCAGTTATTACAACTGATCTCCAGATGACCAAGATCAGTTCTCCCGGAGACAATGGCTACTTTGGGCAGTGGACTCTATGGCATTATACCCTGCTGAAGTCCTTCTACACCCCAAACCCTGCCCTCCCCAGGCTCTACCCCTCAAATCTACAGGTATTTCCCAACCCAGAGTTGACAACCATGTAATTGGCTATGGAACCGCTTTCCAGACTCTTGGAACCCAGAAAACATGGCATAGGAGGAGGTGCTTTTCTACCTTAGCTGCCACTGCATAACACCCCCCTCCCTCCAAAAAAAATAAGTCAGAGGTGGAGGGAACTATACCTGTTACCATGAGGCTGTCCTCCCATACTACCCACTTGGGGCAGCAAAATGAGACAGCCCTGCCTTATAGTTAAGCAGAAGGAAAGAAACATGGCTTGCCTCCCTCTATTTTTCCCTTCACTCTGCCACCCCACCAGCCACAGCCGGGACACTCATCTGGAGCTTCCTTCTAGAGCTCGTTGTATTTCTTCCCACAACAAGCCTTACTCCTAGTAGAATTAAATACAAAAAAGCTAGCAAGGGCTACAGTCACACAAACTACATAATCTACTTTCAATCCACTTTCAGTGCACTTTCCAATTGGATTTTACTGTGTGAACTGGCAAAATCCAGTTGGAAAGTACATTGAAAGTGGATTGAAAGTGGATTATTTAGTGTGTGTGACTGCAGCCTAAGTATGTATCTTCTTTAACATTATTAAAGATGTCTGCATAGACATCACAATTGACTATTTGCAATGCATCTTTCAAGAAATATAATACCATGCCTTCTCTCAGGTAAGTGTATTTGGGATATGTTTGGCAATGCATTAATCAAAGGTTTCAAATGGTACATTACCATTGGTCCTCTTCATTAAGTTTACTCAAGAGCAGAGGTCATTTCGGGGGGGATCGCGGGGGCCCCCTGCTTCCAGCCTCATTCTGTTGCAGAAGGAGGAAGAAGCAGGAGGGTAAGTTGGCGTCCTCCCCCTCTGCCTGGCCGAGGCCACTCCACGTGGCCTCTGCAAGGACTCCCAGCCCCATCCAGGAGCTTCCCCGAGGTAGCTGTGTTAGTCTGTTGCTGCAAAATAGTCCAAGAGTTCAAATAGCACCTTTAAGACTAACAAATAGCACCTTTAAGACTAACCTTTAAGACTAAGACTAACTGAGTGGTGGGTGTGGCCTTATGACACACTTCCGGTGATGTCAGGGGGTGTGGCATATGCTAATGAGTTATGCTAATGAGTTCCCCTAGCTCTTTTTCTACGAAACGACCCCTGCTCAAGAGGAAGGGCTGTGGTGTGCCATTTCAAACAGAGTACTTATGTTTGAAGTACTTAAAGCAAATCTAAATAAAAACAAATGCAGCTGCAGGACTGTGCTATGGACAATATCTTGATGTCCCAACATTTTCAAGTATCAGTTCACACTACAAGTTTGAAGATAGACAAAAGTAGCTCAATAGAGTCTGGAGCCTATTGTTTTAATATTATTGCAGTCCAAATCTGGGGTGGCATTAAAAATGTAAAGGGAAGCTAACAAAGTATTTATGGCAGTCCACAAAACATGCAAGTTTATCTCAGGATAGAAATATGATCTGCAAATAAGGGATCATGAACGCTACTATATTTGGACCTCCTAACCAAACTTTGCATGATCAGAGTAGACCAGAGATATATACTACAGTAAGAAAATGGGGTTGCAACCTATTCCTAAGACACTGCACAAGACTTTCAATGTGTTACTATCTCTGCTCAGGAACTGGTATAAAAACAGGTATCTATGTGACTCTAGCCATTTTCCTTTGAATATCACACCCACAGTAAGATATCCCAGGATGAAGAAACTGCTTTTATTTACACAGCCTCTCACTCCTTTCCAAAGGAGCTAGAACGATGGATTTCAACACTGGATGAAGCAAGCAAAATAAGTACCCGTTTTAAGCAGTGACTCATATACAAGTAATAAGGATCTGTGACTAGGTGATGAAGTGCTACCCCAAGTTTGGACAGTTTGAAGAAATTTATAGAGAGCCCATATAGGATAAAAATCAGAAATAAATTTTATTAGAGAGGGATCATATCATGCATCAACACAGGGGAGTTAGCTATCTGGAAGCAAGATTTATTCCAAGCACCAAAAACTCTGAGCAGCTTAACTCACTAAAAGTAGGGAGAAACACTGGAGGAGGGGAAAATAAGGGTAGAAGGAGAGGGAGATCTGAAGCTATCCACCCAAGGACCCTCAAGGGTCGAACACAGGGAGACGTCCAGGCACCAATGAAAGAAAATAGGGGAAAGCTGGATCATGTGCTGTGTTCCAGACAGGAGATCACAAAACATCTGTGGGTTTTGAGATGGCAAAAAAATGCATGGGGGGTTCTATTTCCAGTTGTTAGGCAAAAATGGCACTAGCTTAGGCACCAAGAGTCCAGAGGCAAGGGCAGGTGAATGCTCAGGAGTCAAAACAAGGAGAAACTGGGGGTGTTTCCAAAAAACCTTGGGGAAGTAACTGGATGTGATAGCATTAGCATCTGTTGTGGCAAAAGGCCCATGATGTGATTGGAGTCCTTAATGGATGTTCTGAATGGGTTTTTTGGATGAGGCCATTCTCTGTCAACATTTTCTAGAGCAGGGGTCCCCAACATGGCGCCCGTGTGTCCCACAGCACCTGCCAACACCTCTCCTGGTGACCACCAAGGGTTTTTAGAAAATAGACAGGGCCAGGTGGGGCTTTTGCCCAGCAAGGCTGCTGACTGGCCACTCAAGATATGCTTGGCTGTACAGATTTTTTTGGAAAAAAATTCTTTGGCAATAGCTGCCAGCACAGCACAAGCATCTTCACTGTGTAACTGAAGATAAGCTGTAGCAATCATTTTGTGGCTGTCTCCACCTCCTGCAGTGGCCATTTTGTGGCAGCCATTGTGTGACTGCTCCCACCACATTGTTTCAGGACTGCACAGGGGCCCACAGGCTCAAAAAGGTTGGGGACCTAGAGGCTGGTATTCATCAGGAAGGGATGTGGTCCTTCTTCCTCCCTATAATCTCTGCATTTTCTTGTGTGCTGGCAAGGGATTTTTTTTTCTTTGTTTTAAAACAAAACCTGGAGGAAAGTGGATCTCAGCCAAGATGGAGGTCATAGTGGCAATCAGGGGTTCTTTCATAGAAGAAGAGGTGCAGGAGCTCATTAGCATAACTCATTAGCATAACTTATTTGCATATGCCACACCCCCTGACATCACCAGAAGTGTGTCAGAAGGCAACATCCACCGCTCAGGCTCCACTGGACTGTTTTGGATTGCTAGCTATTGGGGGGGGGGACGTGCAGATCTGTCCTTGCAGAGGAGGGAGAGCTTGTACCTGAATAAAATTTGATCTTAAAGGTGCCACTGGACTATTTTGGACCAGGGGGAGCTCTGCAACTTACCTGGCTGCTTCTTGCTCTAACTGAGGGCTGCTGGGAGCAGGGGGTGGGGCTTGTTGCATGTGCCAGCCCCCTGGGCTATTTACTGCCAGAGCTCCGCTCCTGCAGGAAATGTCCCCTGGTGGCAATGTGATGGCAAGTACTTTTGGTGAGACCCAATAGGCCTGAGGAAAGCTATGAATACTTTTACCCAATACTGCCATGAAAATAAATTAGAGGTCAATTACTCTAAAACGAAAGTAATGGCCTTTGTAAAAAACAAATCACCAAAAAATCTATCGCTGGCCCTTAAATGCAATTGCAATTGAACAAGTTTCATATTTTAAGTACCTGGGAGTCTTCTTCCAGGCAAATGGATCGGTGAATAGAAATACTGTTGTTTCAGAAGTCAAAATGAGTTCTGGAGCGATCCAAAAATTTTACTGGAATAAAGGGGGTAAACATCAACATTACAGGAAGCCTCAAGAAAGCAGATAAAGTTCAGTCGAAATTCTTGAGAGCAATTTTACAAGCCCCCAATGGGGTTCCAAATGCTCTTATTCGTATAGAGACAAGTATGGTCACAGTTGAGGCAAAGCTATGGATTGCAGTGACAATGTTTTGGCTAAAGCTAGCCTTCCTACACAAGGGATTGACAAGTCTAATGATGTTAAATCACTCTGAACCACCTTGGTTCAAGGTACTAGAGAAGAAATTGCCTCTTACAGCTTGTCTAAACAATATTTGTGCTCTATGGGTTACGAAAAGGCCAAGTCTATGGCAAAACAGAGAATACTGGATATCTCAAGACAACACGATTTAAACATGATAGGGAAATGGCAAGCCCTCTTGGCTCCAGATAACAGAGTAATCCCTATGCCCTACCTCTCCCATTTACTAAATCAGGACTACCGAAGAACATTTACACTAATGCGCTCGGATGTACTCCCATCTGCTGTCCTGGAATGAAAATTTAATAAAACTCTTCATAAGAAAGGATATGTCCCTGTTGTGCAGATGGTATTGAGTCTATAGAACACATAATATTTGATTGTAAGTCATATAACAACATCCGCGAATCCCTTTCTCTAAGACACTTCCTCTTTCTTGTAGGCAAAGAATCTGCCTTTTAAGAAGTTTTTTATTGGATAGGTGAGCAGAAGTTACTCATCAGGTGGCTAGGTTTTGATGGCCTGCCCTAAGAATTAGAAAAACTATAGTAGCTCAAAAGGAGGAGAATTAAGATTTAGTAAAAAGGAATATGATTCAGTGGGCACAGAATACTGGGCATAACATTAATTTAGAGCAGTGTGTGCACAAAAATCTTCCTCCCCCCCAGGTGCCCCCGATGCGCGGATTTAGGTATCCGCACGCAGGGGGCGCCTTTCGCTATTAGATATATAGATGTAACACCTGAAAGGTTAGCTAAAATCAACCCAAAATGCTCTAATAAGTGCTGGAAATGTGAAAATAAGGTGGGTACATTTTTCCATATGTGGTGTTGTTGTGAAAGAACTAAAAAATATTGGATAATGGTACATGAAACTCTGCAAAAAATACTAGGTACAGTGGTACCATTTACACCAGAGGCTATGCTGCTGAATATATTACCTGAATTTTCTAACACAGATGATCGCTATATGATTGTTTTCCTCACTACGGCAGCCAGAATCTTATATGCAAAATATTGGAAATCATCAGAGATACCAACTAAGCGAAAACTTGTAAACCAAGTACTAGAGGCTGCAGAACTGGACAAACTCTATTTTAATGTCATATGTATCATTTATGTTGCAAGATATGTCATCGGTGTACTATGTGCTGGTCAATAACCGTGAATAAAACTTACTACTACTACTACTTTAGGTGAGATGCACCAAGAACTGTAGATTACTAGCACAAAACACAGTTGTGCTGATGCAGATTACAAATGTTCAGGTTAGCAGATATTATTAATTAGCCTGGTTGCTATCAATGAGCAATTACAGCGTCTAGTCACAGTTATTGTTTTAAAAATAGAAATAATAAAGACTTCAACTGTAAAACCTGCTTTGGACATTCAAAGGAAAAGTTTAATTAGTATTTCCTTTCCCCACTCTTCTATATTGCACATGGGAGCTGCCCAGCCCTAGAAGAACCTGCTTTTCTTCATTTGGAATCCACACATTGCTCTGTTCCAGAAGTATAGGAACGCAAGCAAGGAATGGGATATGTGTTACTACCTTCTAGACCTCTATTAGAGAGGAACCATACAATGCATCAAGATATGCAGAAATTCAACTGGTATAGATTTTCAGAGAAATTACTGAGACAGCGGCACCTCTTAAATTTCTTCCTGTGTGCAACTGTTAGAGGTACTGTGCCTCCATTACAGGAAAAATATAGCCATAAGAGTAGATTAAGGAATAAGGATGTCTCCAAGTAAGGTTTTGTTTTGTTTTAGTTTCTGCTGCACTGAACCGGTGAAATAGAATGTCCAGCTCAGAAGCCTGGAAAGATCTCCTCGGCATCAAGAAGCCTGCGATGGGCCAATCCGGCCAGGCGGTGGCAGTGCGGCGCTGCAACTTGAAGCAGTCCTGGAAAAAGCTGACATCATCAAGCCAAGCCGAGTGAATGCCATCTGGAACACGTCTAAGCCTACAGCTGAACAAAATCCCTGTCGGCTGCAAACGTGTGTGACTTAAAAGATTTATATGTTGTTCTCCTTTACCCCTATGAATCATTGTTCATCCTGTGTGAATACATGTAACTGTAAATCACTCAGAGCCAGCAGCTCTGCAGGATTGATCGATTAATAAATCGAAAGATATTATTATCATCATCATCATCATCATCATCATCCTAGGGATCAGATCAAGGGCCCATCTAGCCCAGAACTCTGCTTCCAATAAAAGCCATACAGTTTGGTGTAGTGGTTAAGTTGTGCAGACTCTAATCTGGGAGAACCGGGTTTGATTCCCCACTTCTCCACTTGCATCTGCTGATGTGACCTTGGGTCAGTCGCAACCTCTGGCACAGCTGTCCTTGAAAAAGAGCAGTTTGTGTCAGAGTTCTCTCAGCCCCACCCACCTCACAGGGTGTCTGTTGTGGGGAGGGGAAGGGAAAGGAGTTTGTAAGCCGCTCTGAGACTCCAAGTGAAGGGCGGGGTATAAATCCAATCTCCTCCTCCTCTTCCTCCGTATGTGTCTGAGAAGCTTACTAGATTGGCATGAGGAAGACAGCCCCACCCTCTCATTTATTTGCTGCATCTGGCAATCAAAGGTAAATTGCCCTTAAGTATGGTGTTTTAATACACCTGTGATCATCCAACAGGATGCACAGCACACCTGAGAAATCACAAGTATTTTGTAAATTTAGCTGAAATTATTAAGTCACTCTCCACAATGGATATACTTGCATACATGTTGGGTTTAGTTTAGCTTCTTGAGTTCAAATTTTCGTGTGTGTGTGAAATTTCAAAATATGGCATACTGTTTTATGAAATTACAACCAAACAGATGCAGCTTGTTAAAATTATGTCTGTGCAAAAGATGCAATCATTCCACCATCAGTCTCAGGCTTCAGGCATTTACTGAAAACAACATAACAGCAAATGGCAAACTGTTCTCCAGAAGGCTTTCTATGAGGTAATGCATTAAAAAAGAAAACCTACAGCACAAAATCGAAGTCAAATGACAGACTGTATTATAAGATATGTGTGTCTTCGCTGAATATTGGTACGGTACCAAAGCAGTACAAATTATACATATAAAATTATACAAAGATTTCATAACGGCCTAACTATACTCCACGCATTAGCTGCAGGGAAACAAAACGATAAAGAAATTGCTGGTGATATTGGGCATGATCCAAGTCCTATAGCACTTGACACACAAGATGCTTCCTTTCAAACTCTATGTGTGTGTTTTTTCAAAGCTTCATGAGAAAACCTCAGATTGAATTTCTTTTCTTTTTCTTTAAAAAAAGAGCTATTGACAGGATGAGGTAAGAATTGTAAAGCACTTTATAAGCTATGTTATAAAATATATTATTAATTATTTACCTGTGCATTTCTTTGTTTAGAAAATGATTACCCTGGACTTTCCGGTGAACATGGCTGCTCGCTAGACGCACTCTGCGCTTCTTTTCTACCCGACCGATGACGTTTTGCCATAAACATTGGAGGGAGGCATTTTGAAAATGTATACCCCTACCTTTTTATTATAAATGATACTCAATGTGGCACACATTATCACTTTAAAACAAATATTAAAAGTCACAATACCTTAAAGAACATTACTCCAACCTCAGAATGTTTCTAATGGCTAAGCCCACCCCTGCTCAAGTCTGAAAAGGAGCCACAAACTACGGCTGTATTTCAGAAAGATTATGAAGGACTCGGCCTTTCATCGGTTCAGCTTTACAACATTGTTGCTTTAGCTGAAAATAGAGCTACTGCCTGGTAGTTTGTACCTTACCCCAAGCCTTAAAGAGCTTGTCCTCCTGAGTTTTAAGAAGCTGTGTAAGGCCAATTTGTATAGGTAACCCTTTTCTACTCTATGATAAGGGACCCCAACATGGTACCCACCAGCACCTTTCCTGGAGCGAACAAGTGTTTTTAGAAAGTGGGCCAGGTGGGAGCTTTTGCCCCACAGGGCTTCTGATCGGCCATTGGAGATCTGACCAGCTGTGCAGATTTTTTTAAAAATGGTTTGGCAGCAGCGGCAACTCCAACACAAGGAACTGGAGGGGGGGGTTGGAGCCGAAAATATACCCCATCTTCTCAGTATTTTTCAGGTATGTTTTGGCATCCCAAAAGTATTTGGAATTTTTCGGGAAAACTGGAAAAAAAAATCTGATCACGGATATTTTCAGGAATCAGAAGACTGTGGAAACAGCTGAGCGGTGGGGAGGCTGCTCCTTGCCTATCGGCTTTATCCCCGCCCTACCCCAGCTGGTTTAAAGAAACTGCAGAAAAGATCAGGGAAACAGCTGAGAGGCGGGAGCCACACCTAGGCTGTGTTTTGTGGCTTTGCCGCTCCTGGGTTGGGTTTTTTTCCCCCATTTTTTCCGATCTTGGGTCTATTAGGGTTTCCAAAAAAATTCTGAATCCAAATACTTTGCCAGTATTGGGATCCAGGATTTTTCAGAAATCCCAAAATATTTTTGGGTCCAATACACCCAAACCAAAAAAAAATGGGCGGGGGAATACCTGCACACCCATACAAGGAACTTCACTCTGTGGTTGAAGATGCTGAGTGTCTGCAAGAAAATATTTGAAAACAATGTTCTGCTTTTAAAAATATCCTGTTAAACAGATCTTCTACCTGAAATGTTGAAGAGTTAGTATTAGAGTTATGCATGAGCTTACTCTCTGAGGTTTTGTGGTTGGCTCTGCCTCTCATGGCAGACATTTTGTAGTTGAATCCAACACTTTATCTCAGCATTTCGAAGGTGCCCGTGGACTCAAAAAGTTTGGGGACCCCTGGTCTGTCAGAAACAGGATTTTCCTGGAAGATATTATCTGCAGCCCACTGCAATCACTTTGTTAAGCACTTTGCAGATAAAATCATTCACATCCATTTCAACTTGAACTCTACATTAGTAGCAACAGGATCAGATGGTCCCAGAGTGCTGATTTGTCCAGTTGTGTGGGATACCTTTCAGCTTGTACAGTCTGAGAATGTAGACAGGATTCTGGAACGTTTGAGGCCTACTACCTGTTTGTATAGCTGTTGCCCCTTCTAGCTGAGAGATGGGATGGTCATTCGTACAGACAGTGGTGCTCCCACTCCTAAAGAAACCTACTCTGGACATAGGAGAGTTGAATAACTACTGACCAGTTTCAAATATACCATTCTTGAACAAGGTGATTGAATGTGTGGTGGTTGGCCAACTTCAGGGATCTCTGTATGAAACAGTCTGTTTTGGTATGTTCCAGTCTGGTTTCAGGCCTAGTTATGGGACTGAAACAGCCTTGGTTGCCCCGGTAGATGGTATGTACCAGGAGATGGACAGGGGGAGTACAACCCTGTTAATTTTATACCACTATCATGGCTTTTGATGTCATCAATTAAGGTATCCTTCTAGATTTCCTTTCAGGACTGGAACTTAGAGGCACTGTTCTGCAGTAGTTTGGGTCCTATCTCAAGGATAGGCTTCTGAATATGGTGCTGGGGAACTGCTGCTCTGCCTCTTGGCTTTTAGCGTACAGTGTTCCCTAAAGTTCCATCTTGTTCCCCATGCTTTTCAGCATCTATGTAAAGCCACTAAAAGAGGTCATCCAGGGATTCGGGCTACACTGCCACCAATATGCAGATGACACTCAGCTCTATTGCACTACTAGCAGATCCCAGGGAAGCTGAGGAAACCATGAATAAGTGCCTGGAGGCAGTTTTGGAATGGATGAGGGCTAACAAGCTGAAACTTAATCCCAACAAAATGGAGGTGCTACTGGTGGGGGTAAGATCTGACCCACATAATGTGTTATCCCCTGTTCTGGACGGGGTTGCTCTCCCCTTCAAGGAGCAGGTCCGTAGCTTGAGGGTGCTCCTGAACCAGGGCCTCCTGTTGGATAAGCAGATAGTAGTAGTGGGCCCAGGGGTCCCTTTCATCAGCTTTGGCTGGTGAGCCAGCTGTGGCCCATCCAGGACACAAAAAAATCTTGCAACTGTGGTGCATGCCCTGGTAAGATCTAGATTATATTACTGCAATGCACTCTACATGAGGCTGCCCTTGAAGACTATCCAAAAGCTACAGTTGGTACAGAATGCTGCAGCCAGTGTTTACTGGAGTGAGTCATAGGGACTATATCACTCTAGTCTTCTTCTATCTACACTGGCTTCCAGTTTGCTTCTGAGATCAATTCAAGGTACTGGCATTGACCTTTAAAGCCCTGTATAGCCTAGGACCAACATACCTTAAGGACTGCCTTCTCTGTATTCGCTCCAGTCACCTTTGGAGGCCCAGCTTTGTTTTCCCCCTGCCACCTGAGGCAAGACAGGTGGCAACCCAAGAAAGAGCCATTTCTGTTCTGGCACCAAAACTTTGGACCTTCATCCTCAGGGAGATTCATCTGTCTTCCTCTATTTATTTATTGATTTATTTTATTATATTTATACCCCGCCCTCCCTGCGAATGGGCTCAGGGCGGCTTACACAGGCACAAAGCGTATACAATATATAAAACAGTTAAAATTCCATATAAATAAAACAGTTAAATTCAAATCTATCGGAGCACAACTGAAAACTCCCAGCATCTTGCGTAGCAGAAGGGCAGGCCAGGACCATAGCTATATGTTACCCAGCCATCTGGCAGTATCGCTGTATAATGGAGTGGTTGTGGTAGTGGCAGTGGTGGCTCCTACTCAAAAGCCTGGTGGAAGAGCTCCATCTTGCAGGCTCTGCGGAACTACCCAAGGTCCCACAGGGCCCTGATCTCCTCCAGGAGCTCATTCCACCAGATAGGAGCTGCCACTGAAAAAGACCTGGCCCTCGTTGCTGCAAGCTTGGCCTCCTTAGGGCCCGGGGTCACCAGCCGGTGTTGTGACCCCGACCGAAGTGCTCTTTGGGGCATATATGGGGAAATGCGGTCCCTCAGGTATGTCGGACCCTGGCCATGTAGGGCTTTAAAGGTAAGCACCAGCACTTTGAAGCGAATCCGGTATGCTATAGGCAGCCAATGAAGCGCTTTCAGCACCGGTCGGGTGTGCTCCCACCTAGGGGTGCGCACCAACAGCCTAGCCACAGCATTCTGCACCAGCTGCAGCTTCTGGATTTGTGACAGATGCAGCCCCATGTAGAGAGCATTACAGTAGTCTAGCCTCGAGGTGACCGTCGTATGGATCACTGTAGCTAGGTCATTGCGGTCGAGGAAAGGAACCAACTGCTGTACCAGCCGAATATGATAAAAGGCCGATCTGGCAGTGGCTGCCACCTGGGCCTCCATCATTAAGGTGGGGTCCAGGAGCACTCCCAGGCTCCTAACCTCCACAGCTGGCACCAATGGTGCCCCGTCGAAGGTCGGAAGCGGGAGTCCTAACCCCGGTCCGATCCAACTCAAGCACAGAACCTCCATCTTCACCGGGTTTAATTTCAACCTGCTCAGTCTGAGCCACCCAGTCACGGCTTGTAAAGCCCGGTGCAGATCTTCTGGGTTGGAGTCCAACTGGCTGCCCAACATCAAGTAGAGCTGGGTGTCATCTGCATATTGATGACACCCCAGCCCATACCTCCGGGCAATCTGGGCGAGGGGGTGCATGTATATGTTAAACAGCATTGGGGAAAGCACCGCCCCCTGAGGCACACCACATTCAAGCGGGTGCCTCTGGGACTGCTGTTCCCCTAACACTACCCTCTGTCCCCGACCTTGAAGAAATTAGACAAGCCATTGAAGGGCAAGCCCCTGAATCCCCACGTCGGTGAGGCGGTGGGCCAGCAGCTGGTGGTCGACTGTATCAAATGCGGCCGACAGATCTAATAACAGCAATGCCACCACACCGCCTCGATCCAGATGTCTTCGGAGGTCATCAGTAAGGGCAACCAGCACTGTCTCCGTCCCATGACCCGGGCGAAAACCGGACTGGAATGGATCAAGGACAGAAGCGTCATCCAGGAAGCTCTGTAGCTGAATCGCCACCGTCCTCTCTATCAATTTGCCCAAATAGGGCAAATTGGATACCGGCCAGTAGTTGGCCAATTCCGCCGGGTCCAAAGTTGGTTTTTTCAAGAGAGGGCAGACCATTGCTTCCTTGAGTGCCTCAGGGAACAGCCCCTCCACGAGGGACTTGTTAACAATCTCCCTCAAGGCACTTTGGAACCCCTCGTGGCCCGCTTTAATGAGCCAAGAGGGGCACGGATCAAGGCGGCATATAGTTGGGCATACAGATACGAGCAATCTGTCAACTTCTTCCAGACTGAGCTGGTCGAAACACTCTAAACCCAGACCCGAAGATGCGCAAGGGGCCTCAAGTTCGCTAACTGTATCAACTGTGGTGGGGAGGTCGTGGCGGAGCGTCAAGACTTTATCCGTGAAATAGCTCGCAAAAGACTCACAGCCGATGTCCAATTCCCTATCATTTTGTCTGCCCTGTGGCAGAACTGTCAGAGACCGAATTGTTCTAAATAATTGGGCTGGGCAAGATCTTGCGGACGCAACCCTGGCTGCATAGAAGTCCCTCTTCGCAGCCTTGACTGCCATCTCATAGGATCTCATAAACGTCCTATAGGATGCTCTTATAGCCTCATAACGGGTTTGGCGCCACTGTCTCTCTAACTGTCTTAGCTCTTGCTTCATCAGCCGCAGCCCCTGGGTATACCAGGGAGCTAGCCTAGAGCGAGGGCACAGAGAGCGCCGGGGAGTGATCACATCGATGGCCGTGGAAAGTCGACAATGCCAGTCGTCCACGAGCTCATCCAATGAACCGCCAGGGGACATCGGATCCCGCAGGGCCTCTTGACGCTGCACTGGGTCCAGTTGGCTCCACGGGCGAGCTAAAATCCGCTCGCTGCCTATACAGGGTCGGGGCGGGACATTCACACAGGCCTTCAAGGCATAGTGGTCTGACCATGACACTGCTTCCGCAGTGATCTGGTCCACTGTAATCCCCATCGTGAAGATTAAATCGAGCTTGTGCCCTGCCTGGTGCGTCGGGGCCAATACACACTGGGAGAGTCCCAGTGATGCCATGGACGTCACTAGGTCCGTAGCCCGGCTAGAGCATGGACCTTGAAGTCACCCAAGACTAATAGCCTAGGATGCTCCAGCGCCCAGCCTGATACGGCCTCCAGCAGGGACAGCAAGCAACTGGCCGGCGCGTTAGGTGGCCAGTACACCAGCCAGATTGCCACACTCTTCTCGGCCTCCAGCACCAGACCGACACACTCTAAGCCCGCAATCTCCAATGTGGGGAGCGCTCTGAAGGAGGAAGCCTCCCGCACAAATATCGCCACTCCTCCCCCCCTGCCCCCTAGTCTGTGATTGGTGTAGGAATGAGAACCCTGGTGGGGTGAGCTGGGAGAGGGCTACGGTCTCCCCTTCCTGCACCCAGGTCTTGGTCACGGACACCAGGTCAACCTGTTGTTCTATGACAAAGTCCCGAAGGACTGTTGTCTTGTTGTTAATAGATCTGGCGTTACACAGTACCAATGATGGAGGGGGGTTACTGATCCTAGCCCCACTGCTGACATCCTTTGGGATGGGTTGCAGGCTGGAAGGACACTGAGCCCTTTTGTTTCTCAGCGTCCTTCCTTTATCACTCCGCCCAGACCCACCGCTATTCTTTCCCCTCCCAAAGAGCACTGGAATCTGTTGTCCTGGCATTGCTGCATCGGCCCATCCACGCTGTAGCTCCAGACCGCCGGCAGCAAGTTGGAAAGTATCCTCCTGATGCTGTTGCTTTAACCTAGCTCTCCCACCCCACTACACAACTACAATCCCACAATCTGCTATACAAAAACTAATTTATCCTGTACTTATTCGTGCCAGCAAACCTACATCACCATTCATTAAATATTTGAACAATCTACCCGGCACTCATATTTCCCTCCTCTAACATTCATCACTTTGCACACTTAGAACAGAATATTCCTCCTTCCCACTCATGCATCCGAACAGTCATCCACAGCAAATAAATCTGTTGGGTGTCTTTCACCAGCAGGTGAAGAATGTTTTGTTTTAGTTATTGGACCTCCTTCTGGAGTTTTTTATGTGCTTTTAACTGAATTTTATATTTTAAACTGTATTTTAATTGTTTTATTTAAGTTTTTTAGGTTCACCCCTTTGTGGATCCTGAGTAGAAAGATGGCATAAAATGTTTTTAAAACAGTAATAAATAATATCTATTTAAATAGCAGGGAGGCTGTCTCTAGGGCTGATTCACAGACTGCCACAGGGAATTTGTTATCAGATATGCAATGGGAGTTGTGTGCTGATCAGATACATGTGAGCCCGTTCTGCCCATGGTGCATGGGGACAGTGTCTGCAGCTTTTCCCCAAACCATTTGGCATCTTGAAATGCTCTTTGCCCCAGTGGGAAACTTATGCATACTGATAGCTGCATGTGAATCTTTCCTGTAACGATAACTGGGGCCATCTCAGGCACAAAAATGGGGGAGGTGGTGAAGCTACTTCTCCCCAACGTGGCCACAGTCACGATCAGAATTGGCCTACATATATGTCTGGGAGGCATAGAATTCCCATTGCACATCTGAGACAGAGTCCTTGTGGCAGACTTTGTATTATGTCTTACACAAAAACACTATCCGTTCTTCTGGGGAAAAGATCTTTGTGAATTGTAACAAGTAGTCAATATGAAAGTTTGTTGATGCCTAATGTGTAGTAGTCCTTGCCTATTAACAACACAATTAGGTGAGTCCTTGCTTATTAACAACACAATTAGGTTGCATTTTGCTGTTAATATTTTACAGCATCCCCATCATGCTGGCCATTTTCAAAGATCTGGATCTCTAAAATAAACAATTGTTTTTGAGTTTTTTCCTATTGCATTCAGAAAAAAAACTGTTGCTTTCAACCATCAGATCTTTTTTCACACCAAAACAGTGTGTGTGTGTGTATGAGGTATAAATGTGTGTGAGGTATAAATAATGCATGGTTCCCCAAGCTCTGAGTATAAACATGTTTCTGTTCTGTTTTGTTTTCCTTTAAGATATGACAATTTAGAAAAGATACTTTGGAGGTAAATGCTCTCTGCTTCTGTGGATATAAACATCCTCAGTGTTTTTTGCCCCCTGCAACAAATTCTTAAGTTCAGTTGACAGCAGCTGAAAAGCTTTTCCCAACAGACAGAAGCTGTGCCATCTAAGCATCCCCTCACAAAGATACAATCTCACAAACATGAGCAACAAAGGAGAAGTCTGCCAAACTTATACTGAGCATGGGCAGAATAAACTCACAAAGGGACCGAACTGCAGATTCAATGTGAAATTAATTGAACTTGATCTAATCAGTGGCCTGTGGAAGAACAATTGTTGTGTCTTTCTTTTTACAGAGTTTAGATTACCAATTCCAAAGGGAAAAAAGGTAAGTGTCACAGTAGCCTTTCAGAGAACAGAGATGAGAACTATTTTTAGTACTTCGCAAATACAAACATACTGAATGTCTTCTGAAAATCTGGACACAATTTATGACATCTTTAAAGTTATGTAAGAAAAGCCTAATGAAGCTTTTGATTTTAGTCTGTGTCAGAATATGACTTTCTTCCATGATCAAGGAAAACATGTAAATCTCTCACACAGTGGGTCCAGCCAGATTTACATTATCATTAAGTGATCAGGAGTGGGCCACAATTTGTTAAATATGAATATACAAAATAGATCTTCCCCTAGGGTTGCCGGGGGATTTACAAGGAGAAAGTGAAAGGCCTATGCCTCATCACCAGCATCACACAGGAAGTGAGGTCATCATGACAGTGATGTCCAGGCGACACTCTGAAATTCGGGCAAAAATTCTACAGTAAACTGGCTTCTACCATTGAGTTTTTGCCCAAATACCAGAGTGTCGCCTGGACATCACTGGTATAATGATTTCACTTCCTGTGAGACACTGACCAGACAGCTGATTGGTGACTGGGGGTAGCGCCTGGTGGCAGAAGACCCCTGCTTCCACCAGGGGGTCTGGCAACTCTGCTACTTCCCCTTACTACCAACAATGGTACTCAGAAGGCATGGAGGTAGGGTTGCCATCTCTAAGTTAGGATATTGCTGGAGATTTGTGGGTAGAACCTAGGGAGGGCAGAATTTTGAGAGAGCAGAGAGCTCAGCAGGGATTTGATGCAATAAAGGCCACCCTCTAGAGCTGCCATTTCTCCAGGAAAACTGGTATCTGTAGTCTAGAGATCAGCTGTAATTCTGGGAGACCTTCAGGTCCCACCTGGAGGTTGGCAACTCTAAGTGAGGGTAATGTATATGTTCTAGATTTTTAAGAAACAAGTCTTTTAAGAATTGGGCCTGGTTGGTCTCTCTCTACTCAGCTCTGAGGGACAAAGAGTTGGACAGGATATATGGGGACTAAGTTTCCAACATTAATAGGTGAGAACAGAGATAAAAACATTCTTTTGAATTTGTAAATAGTGCCATTTTTTAGCCCTATGGATGGACATTTTAAAAAAATTGCATTCAAACTCTGAATCTAAATTTATTATATGAAAGTAACCCCCCAATAATTCATAATACGTTTAGCTGTACAACTATTATTAGGAAGCTGTCTAAGTGGGGGGTTTTAAAATTATTATTGCAAACAGTACAACATAGGGTGAGATATTAGGTGTCAGTAAAACATTGTTCCTCAATTGTATTTAGGACATGTCTGCCATGGAGCTTCCAAAGATCCCATTCCTGTGCTTTAATACAGAATTGGAAATGTTAGAAGTGGTAGCGGGGGGGGGGGGGAGAACAGAGTAGTATAAGGTCCTGTGAGCCAACATAATTGTTTCTTCCCATGTGGAATGCACAATTTCCATATACTCTGTGATCCACCATATCTGTCCTGAAGGGATATAGAATATTGTGTACTTTACAGGGAGTGTCCTGAAAGAATTATCCTCTTTCATAGATACTGGCCCATTGAGCCTCTGTAAATACCAAGAGGGCACTTGTCAAGGAGTTCCATATTAAACCCCATGGTTCCCCAGGGCAGCCGCACACAAGTAACCAGACAGTTGTTTAATTAAAAGATTTATGAAGTTTATTTCAATTTCTACCAATATGAAAATTTATTCTACTGCCAATATGTTACTCTAAAATCATACAGCAAGAAAACAAGAAAACTAGTTTAACAACCTAACACGTTTAGAACTTGGGTTAGATGGCACAAACCTTAAATTCAAAAGTCAAAGCCACAGCTCAGGCATTGTCTATGTTGCTAACAATTGGCAATTCAAGCAGGTCACAGTTCAGGCCTTTATTCCATCAAAATCCCGACAAGTCTCTCTTCTTCAGGGCCTTAGCTCAGTTATAGTTTTTAGGCCAAGCAACATCAGGTGAGGATGACATCCAATTAGAACAGGTTCCAGCAGAAGCCTCTGGAAAATTACCTCATCACTCCCTTTTCTCCCCTTCCCATCACATGGACCACAGGTTCTCATGAGAAGCTAATTACCACACTTCCATCTCTGGCCCTAAAGATGATAAGAACTGTGTGGGCCAAGAGACCAATTAGTAACATCTGCAGGATGACCCAGGCCCATCGCTGTTCACATTAACCATTGAGGGGATGGCAGGGATGCTTTGCCTCTGAAAAGTACGCAGACAGACGAGTGATTTCAGCTTAGCATACTTTATTTGGTGTAGAACAAGACAACTTTAGCCGGCTCGCAGGCCAGCTTATATTCCCCGTGAAACCACCACCCAAAACACCCCCCCACTTCCCAATAGGTCCAAACTAGTGGCTGAGAGTCCCACAGGCTCTCTGCCCGGAGCCTAGCCTTCTAATTGGTGCGGGCTAGGATCCGTATTGTCCATTGTCTGTCGGTGCGAAGTTCGACATTTGTGCTTGACCACGTGGTGCCCAAGCTGACCATGCGGTCAGGTCCTGATACATTACAGTCTCAGAGCACTGTAGGCAGATGGCAGCGTATGTATGAAGCTGGATAGGCCCTTGGCCAGATTAGCTGGGTTTGTTTGTCCCTTGGTGGTGGGCCCCTGATGATGTCATCTATAGGGCCAGAGTTGGTACTAAGGGTTATTACAGGGAATTATTCTTAGAAGTTAATTTTCAACATTTTAGGTGGATGATAGCAATATGCTATTTTTTTCCAAGAGCCTTGACTTACTTGTGTTCAAAAACATTGACAACCAGAGAAACTACCACCTTTTTTTTTAATGGCAGCCATTTTCTCAGTTTTTCAGAAGATTGCAACAAGGTTGCACAACTGGAGATGAGGCAGATCTACTGTATAAAGTGCAGCTTTCTGTTTTGGGGCTGCTTTGTCACAATAATGTGTTTTCACCATTTTGAGTTTGAGATTTCAGTGCTTCATTGTACTATATAGCTCAGAGAGAATGGAGAACATCAGAATATTTAGTTACATTCAGGGGTCTTGTTGTAGAAAAAGAGCTGCCGGAGCTCATTAGCATAACTCATTAGCATAACTTATTTGCATATGCCACGCCCCCTGACATCACCGGAAGTGACAGAAGGCCACACCCCCTGACATCACCGGAAGTGTGTCAGAAGGCCCGGCTACTTACCCTCCTGCTTCATCCTCATTCCCAAACGGAATGAGGATCGAAGCAGAGGGCGGGGTAAAGAAGGGGGCGGGGCTTCACCACGTGACAGCCCCGCCCCCTAGAGGTTCTCTTCCGGAGCTCCGTACCTGAGAGCTCCCCCCCGACTAGAGCCCTGGTTACATTTGATCATTGTACATTCTATGAATATGGTTCAAATTAATTGGTAAAATGGTTCTGCAAGTAAATTAGTGCCTTGTATTTGCAAACAAGAGACTTTAATACTAACATTGTTAACCTTTTTCTCAAGAACTAAATATCATTTATGA
This sequence comes from Gekko japonicus, assembly GCF_001447785.1. Taxonomy (NCBI): domain Eukaryota; kingdom Metazoa; phylum Chordata; class Lepidosauria; order Squamata; family Gekkonidae; genus Gekko; species Gekko japonicus. Next base: position 1,428,235 of record NW_015166418.1, on the reverse strand, counting down.
AAGGCACAAAGAGAGGAATAGTAAACAAATATATTATTCTACTTATGTCTTGTTTTCTTGTTATTTTTGCTGCTGACTGAACTGTGGTGGGGTGGGGGTAGGAAACCACAAAATATTGAATTTCTTTGCCTTAGTGGTTGATCTTGAATCACTGTGTTTTCCAGAAGTAAAGGGATTTTTCCCCATTTTAATCTTTATACTTTGATTCAAAATCAGGAAGAATTCTGCCTTGGCTAATTTATTACCTTTTCTTCAAAGGTTAGCATGACAAAGTACCAGAGCTCCATTACCTATTGACAACATGGAATGAAAGACCTGCAGGACTCTTCTTTCTGTAATTCTATGAAAACTTAAAGGTGTGGTAGTCAAAATGTATCAGTTTTAAGACAGTTGACTTTCTCCAGAATGATTCAGGCACAATCTCTGTATAAAGAAAATGGAGATGAGCTGAAATTCTTTCCTTCAACAAGCTTCTCCTCTGTGTGTATGTGTGGGCAAGTTTTATACATATTCTGTTTGCAATGCTTTATGGCTAATTTTAAAATGAACATTCTATAGGGTCTGTCAACAACCTCTAGTCCAAGAGATTGCTGAGTAAAGGCCCACAGAATACAAAATTACAAAAGTCTGGGCTATGAGTCCACACACACAGAATCTTAGTAGCTGCCACCTGCCCCTTTGACTATCCCGACAGCCAGAAGCCAACGTGCAAGCTTCTAACCTTTCTGGGACTAAACAAGAAAGTCAGCCCTGCAAGTAGGCCACTTGCTGTGAATGAGTTTCCACAAAACAACCTGGTAACCTGGCTGAAGCCACCTAAAGAGCAAATCACCACAAATGTGATTTAAAAGAATTTATCAAAAGTGTGCAAGAATATTTCAAAAAGAACATTAGCAGTGAGGAATCAAATAACAAAGCTTAAATTCAAGAGACTAGCTACACAGTAAGACATTGGTTCAAAATTACTAGATGTTACCCTTCTCAGTGGAAGATGTTCAGCATTCATTTTTAAAGGTCCTACCTTTGCAAACATCTTCATATCTCAAATTCTTTGTCAGAGCCTTCAGCATTCAGCACTCTGTCCAGGGTAAGCATTGGACCAGCAGGGTGCCTGGCCCATAGCAAGCAAAGATCCAACGTGACCAGCAGGGTGCCTGGCCCATAGCAAGCAAGCGCTCATGAGTAATGCATCCCAAAATCCAATGAGCAAGATAGCCATGTGTGACTACAAGCTACAGACTGAACAGGCTAACTTTATGGTCAAAGATCCAACGTGGTCTGGGGCCCTTAGATCAATCAGTTCTTTGTTTGGTGATGGGTGACTCACTTACTAGGCATATCACCTCAAGGGGATCTAACTAAGATGAACTGGCAGGGCGATCCACAGCTTCATCCTCCCAGCTCTAACAGGTGTAAATCATGACACTAAATAAATGGAATGCAGTTAATTCCTTGCTAGGGCACCATAACTCCATCCTTGGGAACAAAGAGGGAGGCAGAGATAAGCACTACTCCACTCCTTGCACCTGGGCTATTATCTTGTATCATGGGGTCAGCTTACTGAATCTTCACAGTTGTTTTCCATTTGGACTTACTTTCAGGCCTAGAGATCAGAATGAAACCTGAACCAATCTTTAGCACAAAACAAGAAACTGCACTGGGAACTCAGTTCCTTGATAGTGTCTTCCCAAGGTTTAATAAGCTATAAGCAGAATGTGGTTCTTGATTATTCTCCTGTGTTGGGATGCCAGCCTCCAAGTAGGGGGCGGGAATCCCCCAGGATTACAGCACATCTCCAGACTACAGAGATCAGTTCTCCAGGAGAAAATGGATACTTTGGAGGGTGGACTCTGTTGCATTGTAACTCATTGTGTTCTCTGTCCTCCCCAGACTCCATCCCCAAATCTCCAGGAGTTTCCCAACCTGAATCTAGCAACCTTGCCCCCTCCATCCCTGACCGGTGGCCAGGGGGGGTGGCAACGCTACTTCTGTGTGTAAGTCCAGGAAACACTAGCTAAAGAAGGAGAGAAGCAAGCCTATTAAACAAGAATTTGCAATGTGGACGGAGAAAAAGAAAGAGACAACCTGAGAAAGGAAACAAGAAGAATGATATCTCAAAGGGGAAAGTTATTGTGGGCCCAGAAAGCTCACGGATTGCTTGGGTGAAGTAGTGGCTAATGGAGCAACATTCTTAACTAAGAGCCATAAGAGCTGAAGTTCAGAGCTCTGCCATTATGGAGGCTCTGACAAAGAATTTGAGATATGAAGATGTTTGCAAAGGTAGGACCTTTAAAAATGAAAATACATGGCATTGTTCCTTACGAGATCACTTCCATTCCTCTCTTGACTCTCCCTGTTCCCTCTGCATCTGCTTCTGAATATTCAGATTCCAGACCCAGGCCTTGATTTTGCTCTGCCCTCATTCTCCTGGTTCCACACTCTGAAGCCACCAAAGGTGGCAGTATTTTTAAAATCAAAAATTGGCAATCTTATTCGGGTGAAAGCCACAAAATCCACAATCAGATAGTGAAAGAACTGGAACTGTGGTTGCCTGCACTGGCACAAGTCCCTGTCCTCGGGATCACTTCCACCAGGATGCCAACTTACTGGCACAAAAAAGCTAATGTGAACAGTCAGTGCACCTGAGCAGCATGACATTAAAACTGTCCATTTACAAACAAGACTGTACCTCCTATATAGGTCCATTGTCCATTGTAACTCACTGCTGCCTCTGTCCTCCCCAGACTCCATCCCCAAATCTCCAGGAGTTTCCCCAACCTGAATCTGGCAATCCTGCTCCCTCCATCCCTGACCGATGGCCAGAGGGGAATGTACTTCCTATATAGGTATCCAGGGCTCTTTTTGTAGCAGGAACTCCTTTGCATATTAGGTGACACACTCCTAATGTAGCCAGTCCTCCAAGAGCTTACATTAGCCCCTGTAAGAAGAGCTCTGTAAGTTCTTGGAGGATTGGCTACCTTAGGGTTGTGTTGCCTAATATACAAAGGAGTTCCTGCTACAAAAAGAACCCTGGGTATACCTCCTGTATAGATAGGAACTCTGAGGTCGTGGTCACATTTGCCTAATATACAAAGGAGTTCCTGCTACAAAAAGAACCCTGAATTACCTCCTGTATGGATAGGAACTCTGAGGTCGTGGTCACATGGTCATTTTGATTGGGTTTCACAACTGTTCCCTATCACATTTTAAAGGGCTGATCAGACAGCTGATTCTGTCTCCAGTATCGAAGTGGACTCACCCCCGCAATCCTCCTGGTTTTCTAGCACATTTTCCGACACTGGAAAAATCAAGTACTTTCCTACTACTTGCACTGTGAATCCACAGTTTCTCCTATCTGAACAGCCATTTCTTGCTATGAATAAGATTAGGTCATCTGTACGTCCTTCTTGCAGTAGTTTTTCTTTTTCCCCCCGGCTTTCACTACTGTGTACTTGACCAATCCTGCGCTGAATATATTAAATGCATGAACGCTCAAGCGCACATAAAACAGCACTCAGTTACACATCAGTAGTTCATTTTGTTCAGCACGGCTGTCTGGGTGGTGTCTGGAGCCTAGTTGCACAATGCAAGTGGTTGGGCAAAGGGTGTGTGTTCATCTGAACCCGCTAAAAATCTCCCCGATAAAATCTACAGCAGGAACAAATCATGGTAAGCTTGCCGTGTGACCACACCCTCAGTCTGGGCACTGTATTCTTGGTGCTTGGGGGGGCAACAGTGGGGGGGGCTTCTAGTGTCCTGGGCCCACTGATTGACCTCCTGATGGCACCTGGTATTTTTGGCCACTGTATGACAGAGTGTTGGACTGGATGGGCCATTGGCCTGATCCAACATTGGCTTCTCTTATATTCTTATGTTCCTTTTAACTAGGGGAAAAACTCACTTTTTTTTTTACATTAGCTTAGTATTGAACATAATTCTTTAGACTGATTTATGAGACAGTTTTAAATGCAATAAAGGAACATGGAGGCCTGTAAGGACCCCTTCTCCAGTCAAGATCCTCTTGGATATTTTGAACACCCTTTTACATCTGTGTTACAACCTAAATTTAAGACCCAATGGATCTGATAGTTGCAATCCTGCACTCCTCACTCTGCCTCTGCTGAGGGTTTGGATTGATTTATTTCTTTGAATGTAAAGTGGATTTATCCCAAGGTGGGCAAAAGGAATGGAGGGTGAAGGTGAAAAAGGAAAGGAAGGAACTTAGTTCTTTGGCATTCTCCCCCTCTCCTTCCCAAGTGTTTAGGGCTGCTCTAGCAGGCATGCCACTCTTTTGGCTTAATCCTTTCAGTGCCTCAACAGAGATGGGGTGGGGAGCACAAGATTGCAACTATCAGATTATGTCGCTCCACTTTTTTCTTTTTTTATGGCCCCCCGTAGGGGATTTTTTATTTGCATTTACTAATAACTTCAATGAAATTAGGGAGGGAATCTACACACTATAGGAGAAAGAAAAGAAAACCCACTAAAAACCCAAGCGTTGGAGGTCACATACAGCTTGTAAAAAATTTGCTTAATAATAATAAAAAGCTTTCTTTAACATTGAGAGTGATCAATCATCATCATAGCTTGTAAAAACATCCCAACAAAGCTGACTATATGAAGAGTAGTGCAGGAGAATCGCTATTTAACTTAGACACAAATTACAGAGAACAATGGCATCTCATTTAACCATTATTTTACATCCACCATTAAAAACA
>NW_015166418.1:1419029-1423479 GCF_001447785.1 Gekko japonicus | reverse complement strand
ATTAACAGTAAGTCTCCCTCAGTAGATATTACATATTCTCATTTTCTCTTCCATTGCTGTTTTACTCTTTCTTCTTCCCTGTGGCACCATCTTGCTGTATCAGGACCTGGCCATCTCAAAACAAAGTCCCTTCTCTTTTTTCCAGGACTGTTCCGCTTAAATTCTTGCCTTCAGTCATAGGAGTCGTTCCAATTTGCTTTTCACTGTCCGGCTTGAAGAGAGTCTCATCATCTTATTGCCCAGCAGACTTAATCAGGATATAACCATGGAGGATACTCCTTCACTTTAAGCTTCGCTTATGGTCTGCATACAGGCCCTTCGAATTGCAAATACCCATTTGACTCTCCTCTTCAATCCTAGAAGCCCCTATGATCATTGGTTAGACGCTTCTCCAATATTAACACAGTCCTTTTAAAAGTAACAGCTGACATGTAGCACAGTTCTTGCATAGTACCTCGTTTATACCAACAGGGGACAAAGGCTTAAGACACAGTTTGCAAGAGTCTATGATTATTTCCGGTCAGATCGTTAACCAGCAGCTCTTCCACTTCCTGGAAAAAGCTTGGATATCACTTATTGCTCTTACTACGTTGTCCGCCGCCATTTTTAAGGATTGTTACTTTTACAAAGTTTGCCAAAGTCCCAAAAACTTGCTTCAGCGCTTAACTGCCTCCTGGAATCTCTCCATATAGTCCATTGCTACTTTTCAACATGCCTTCCCCTTTCTTCTAGCTCTGTAATGCTTATAAACAGTTCTCCACCCTCACGTTTCCCCAGGGGACTTTCGCTTTGTTGTTTCATTTCAACTTTACTCACTCTTCATATGTAGATCAAGTAGATCTCACCCGACAAATATGCTTATTTGCCACTCTACCTCCACTCGCTTGATGGGGTGTGCGTAGCTTAGTCCTTGCCAGAACACAGCAGAGAGACTATCGGAGCAAGGGAAGGCCTCAATTTCCCGACAGCGTGCCGGGAAAGAGGTGATCTTCAGTGCTCCATGACTGGAGACCCTTCGCAAAGGTCCCTGGGGGGGCGCAGACATTCGCACCCCCTCTCTAACTGCTGGTTTGCAAGCCGCCTCCCTGGGAGATCCCAGGAGACACAGCCATCAGCTCGCCGAAACCCCGCCCTCTAGCTCCACTTTTTTGACAGGATTCTCCCCTTCTCCCTTCCTGTAAAGGCTTCCCAGGCAGACAGAGATTCAACAGGTGCAGCTTTCACACCGCATGGGAACACACTGTTGGGGAGAGTTGTGCCTTGGGATAAAGTTTTTCTCCTCTTCTTTGCATTGCTGAGCTGCAATCAGTGGCTTAGGGAGGGGGGACTGCAAACAAGGCTGAGAGTCCAGGCATCTCTATGGTGCTGCTATTACACTGATGTGCATTTGCTTAGCATTTTAGCACTCACATCAGAACCTTTCAAAAATGGCTGAGGAAGATCATGCACCAGAGGGAGGTGAAAAGGGGAGGGAAAAGAAAACAGCATTGCAGGAAGCACTATAGGGCATTTCACACAGCAAACCACAGTAATTCAGAAGTGGAAGGAAGGGTCTGAAAATGGAAGAAAGCAGTTTTCATCAACAATGGCTCAAATACACTTCCCCAACAGGACCAAATTGGGATTGACTGAACAGGTAAATTAATTATGTTAGCAGCTGGTTACTAAAACGGGTCTGTCTGAAATGGTAGAAAAATTCCATTAGTAACCAGTTACTAATATGGAATAGATAGGCTGCCTGAAAAGGACCTATGTAAGATCAAAGAAACATAATAAATAAGCAATGCTGTCCATCATTCGAAGTTTCCCTTTTCCTTGTAACAGCTGATGGAAACACTGCCTGATTCAATATCATGACTCTGTCCATCTTCCTACTCTCCTCCTGCCAGTCACTGATCTGAGGGGAGGGCCAGGAGGCTTGTAGCCACTCTAAGGAAAGACATGACATGGCAAACTCCTAGTTCGGCCATTAGTGACATACTTAACCGACAAAACATTATAGAACAAAGTTGCCTTCTGATTAAGTATTTGAAGGGGAAAAATTTTTGCTATCATGTTTTTCATTTGTTTCTCTGGCAAGGAGCACATTTCCATCGAATGCTGTCAGGTGCTGCAAACTAGGTGATGTGTATGATGCAAGTGCATCAGGAAGAGTATTACCTAAAGCTGATTTTGTGAAATAAAATCTAAAAAAGGAAATGAGCACAGGGAATGGAAGGGCACACCTGAGTTATTGCACCTGAACATTTCACAGCCCTTTCCTGTGAATCTAGTAGCTGGCATACAAATGCTTCTTTAAAAGAACCAAGTAGGTAATATTTATCATAACTACAATAGGTACCGTTGATCATTAATTCATCTCCTGCAAGGCTAAATCAATATTCAAAGCTAAAGTTAAGGCTCCATATTAATTATGTAGGAAGATAAATTATTGCACAGGCTAATCATATCAACCCCAGTTTCGCCAGCTGCCACAGATTAATAGTGGGGGGAAATTTAAAGTGCAAATGACTGTCACTTTCATTGGTGAAAAATGACTTGCCATTACTAAAATTATATTCTAATGGAGATAAATAAAAAAGTAAATGCTGCCTTTCAAACAGGATCTGAAACTTCCACTTCAATAGAAGAAAAGTAATAGTTATTAATTCAGGGCCAAGCTATTCTTTTTAACACCATAATAAAAAAGAAAATAATTCTTGAAGGTGACTGTACATCTCTAAGGATTTTACATTTGAATGTCCGTTTGTTCTGGATTATTTGTCTGTGGCCTCCTGTTGCTTCACTGAGCTTTCACTGGAAATACAGCTGGACTGAGGAGGAGGAGGCAATAAATTAGGTTAAGAGAAGACAGAAGATACCATCACAGTTGTCCGTTTCTCATGGTTCTCACATTTTTAATTTCAAAAGGGTTGCAAAACTTTTCTTCGTTGCCCATATACAGCAATCTGGGAGATAGGCCACTATTCCCATTTTACAGAAATGAATAGAGATATTTCCATTTGAAAGGCACTGTGGATCAGAGAGAATGGCTTGCCCGAAGGCTACTCTGTGAATTCACAACACAGGTGGAGATAATCATAGGGTTACATTTCGCAAACTGTTCTTTAAACATGCCAAAGCCTGTTTGCGTACTGACTCACTGCCGAGGTGCAGTTGCTCCCTCACCTCAGAGGCCTCTACACATAATCCTGGCATGATTCATTGCCACAAATAAAACATATTACAGATAATACCCAATAAAAAGGAGTATTCATTTATTTGACAAGGTAGAATTCTTCCCAACCTCACCTCCTTCGTCAGATTTCCGTGGAGCCAGAGGGTTGCAGTGGTTAGAGTGTCAGACTAGGATCTGGGAGATGCAGGTCTGAATCCCCCCCTCCACTAAGGGAAGGTCACTTGGTGACCTTGGGCCCATCACACCATCTCAGCCTAACCTGCCTCATAGAGCTGTGTGGATAAAATGGAGAAGGGGAGGATTTTGTAAACCACTTTGTGTCCCCGCTGGGAAGAATAAAAGAAGTAAATAAACAACGAGTCACCTTTCAGTATATTTGCTCTCCCACAGGTAAGAAAGTTACAAACAAGGGGAGGGTGGCTTGGAGCTGATGAATAAAAAGGGTGATATAACCCTTCCCTGGCTGCTTGGGCCCAGACTCGGGTTGCCAGATGGTTTCAACCAAAAATTGTTGACCAAAAAACAAACAAAAAGCATGATATGGGTGACTGATTGACAGCAATCTACACTATGTCAAAAACTGGTTACCACTTAAGCCACTACACCATGCTGGCTTTTTCAGAACAAGCCTCCTAAAAATATCAAGCCTATGTGGTCAGACAGACAGAAATCCCACCAAATGTATTTAGAACAGGTGTATGCTACAACCAGGGGTCTTTTGGGGCCGGAGTGCGCCTGAGCGCCGCTCTGGGAACCCAGGAGCTGGCACAAATGGCGGTGGTAGCAAGCCCCGCCCCCAGCTCTCTGCGCTGTGGTCTGTCGTTGGTTTCCTGGGGCCCGCACCAGAGCGCTGCCGCCCCAGGAAGGCCAGAGGAGGGAGGCCCATCGCTCGCTCCCTGAGGCCCACGCAGGAGCACTGTGTCCCCAGGGAGGCCACAGGAGGCCCATCATTTACTTTCTGGGGCCCACGCCGGAGCGCTGCAGCCCCAGGGAGGCCAGAGAAGGTCCGTCGTCAGTTTCCTGGGGCCTGCGCCGAAGCGCTGCAGCCCCAGGGTGGCCAGAGGATGCCTGTCACCACCTCCCCAGGCCACCGCCGGAGCGCTGCAGCCCGGGGGAGGCCATAAGACACTCCCCGCCACCTGCCAGGGTAAGTGAGAAATCTGCGGGGGGGCGGAGGCTTGATTGGGGGAGTGGGGGTGGGTGGGAGAGCCTCCCCCTCCCCCCATCTCTTTGCCCTCTTTCTTTCCCTTCTTTCCTTCCCCTTTCCTTTTC
>NW_015166418.1:1405430-1418941 GCF_001447785.1 Gekko japonicus | reverse complement strand
CTTCATTCCTTCTCTCTACTCTCTCTCTCTTTCCTTCCTTCTTTTCTCTTTCTGTGGTTCAACTCTAGTGAGAAGGGGTTTAAACTTTAAACCCCTTCTCGCTTCACTCCCCCCCCAGGGAAGGGAAGGGGGGGCTTTTGAAGATGCCTTCCCCCCCTTTTGCTTTCCCTTCTGACATCACTTCCGGTGATGTCAGGGGGCGTTGCATATGCTAATAAGCTATTATGCTAATAGCCTAGTAGCTCATTAGCATATCATATGCTAATGAGCTCCTGCAGCTCTTTTTCTACAAAAAGACCCCTAGACCAAACTTTATGCAATCCTTGTGCTGTTCTCCAGTATCACTAAAAGAAGCAGGATACCAGCTTTCACCTTTTCTCCCTCTCTAAGGTACGACAGGTGACCGTAGTGATAGCAGGAGACAGGATCAGGGCTTCAAGATATGAAAGCTGAACACCTCTCTGGGGATAGAACCAACTTCTAATACTTCCCAAGATTCATGTTATTCCTAACCTAACAGCACATTGAAGCAGCAACATTTCCCAGTTCCTGCTGTCTTCCTTTCAACCAATTTTCATCAAATTATTCTGTCTAGCAGTGATAGAAATATTAATGACATCATATATTTAAATATTTCAAAGCAATTGACTAATGCATCAATAAGTGGAAAACATATGGACTAAGGACTGCAACTAACTTTCCTTTTTATAAATATCCTGCCAGACACATAATGGTGGTCAATGGATTCTGATGTGAGGTACAGATCTGAAGTAATTGCCATATTGCTAAGAGGCTCAAAGGAAACTGGTCTGAGTAACAGAGTTTTAGTTTATCTTGCCTGCTATGGAGATGGGGGGGGGCAAAATATCTCTAGGCAAAATGCTGCAGGTGAAGAAGTAGGGGAAGTTTCTGGTGATTTTATTGGATGAGAGATCAGCAACAAAAATGGTTTTTAAGCCTAAACCTTCCTGAGATTTCCACAATGCACATAAGAACAGCAATGGTGGATTTGCCTTTTTGTTTCCTCCTCCACTAATTATTCTCTGTCAAATCCAAAATATTAATTTGTTCTCCCTTAACAATGCCTCAGTATAAGTGTGGATAGAATGCAATTTCTTAGTCAGACACAAATTGAGTAATCTATTTCATTTGAGTTTTATGTGTTCAGAATTTAAATTGTTTACATAAAAGCTGATTTCTTTCCTAAAAGCCTGTGGAAGCCCAATAATTATGTTCCAGGCTTTACTTCAAGGTACTATGCAACTGTAGCTTAGACTCACCAAATCCTGTTCTTAGTGTTAGATGGTCAATATAAGAGAACATAAGAGAACATAAGAGAAGTCATGTGGGATCAAGCCAATGGCCCATCCAGTCCAACACTCTGTGTCACACAGTGGCCAAAATCCAGGTGCTATCAGGAGGTCCACCAGTGGAGCCAGAACTCCAGAAGCTCTCCCACTGTTGCCCCCTCCAAGCACCAAGAAGACAGAGCATCACTGCCCCAGACAGAGTGTTTCCTCTATGCCCTGTAGCTAATAACCACTGATAGACCTCTGCTCCAGATGTTTATCCACTCCCCTCTTGAAGCTGTCTGTGCCTGTATCTGCCGCCACTTCCTGCAGCAGTGAATTCCATGTGTTAATGACTCTTTGGGTGAAGAAGTACTTCACCCAAGCCTACTGCTCATTAATTTCATGGAGTGCCCATGAGTTCTTGTATTGTGAGAAATGCAATATCCCACACACAATTTTGTAAACCTCTGTCATGTCACCCCCTCAAATCACACCTTGTGTAGTTTATCCATCATTACTTGATGAACACTGAGTGACCAAGTGACATGGGAAAGAGGAGAAGCCATCTATTTAATTCAGCCCATTCACATATTACTAGATATGAGGCTGAACCTTGAGAGATTCATTCCCACACTGCTTTAGAAATGTGTGGATCTGACTTTAGTCGAGAAGGAGATGAAGGTGGAATAATGGCTGCCTCTGACTGTCACTCTTGTGCTCTGCACTCAGACTACACAATACATTTTCTACTACAAAAAACAAAGATGACAATTCATCGTGATTGTTGTAAATAGTCAGAGCCTACATTCTTCTGGACCTAAATCTATGATCTTTTTTCATGTTATTTAATCCTGAAATAATAATGGGTTTGCCTATGTGCAAGAGCTGTCCCATGCCCGTAGTGACATCTTCTTCATCAGTTTAGTTAACCATAAGGCCCCTGACATCCAAATGTGTGAGGATGAAGCATCTCAACATAATAAAATTTTATCACACCTTCCTGTTCTAAGAGAGAGAGCAATAAGGGTTAGACACAAAACCCATTATAAATTAAAAAAGAAACGGAAGCACAATCACTATATTCCTGGCCTCTGAAGCTGAAAGCAGCTCTATGATTAAATAATTGAACTGTCTCACCTTGTGCAGTCAAGTTAAATCCCAACAGCCTGATGTAATTAATCTTTATATACGACTTTTCTGCCCCGCCATATGCATTCCTGTGCTCTTAACAAAAGAAAATGCACTAGCTTTATTTCTTATATTTTCATGGGGAAGATGAGAAATTGAAATAATACATGGTGTTCTGCATGTGTTAGGCATTTCAAATATGCTACAGATTACAACAACTTCCATAACCTTCCCTCAGAGATATAGCCCATAACCGTGTAGGTAGAGAGTATGCAAATTAATATTATAGTGGCAGATGCAGGCATGGGACTTATGGGTGAAATTAGTGTGTAGGAGTAGATGGTTAACTGTTTTAAAAAGTAGAGGTTCCCAACCCAAGCTTCTCAGGGTTCAATTTCCATGGAAACAGATATACAAAGAGGCAAACGGATTCAAGAAACCTACCAGTTTATGTGCATAAGAACCAAGCAAGTTTATTAGCGAGGAGGAACTGAAGGGCATCAATGATACTGACATTCTCAATGAACTGAAGTGTAAAGAATACATTTTGTTTTCATTTCACATTATACATGTGAAGAAGTGAAGTCAAACTCATGAAAGCTTATGCTGAAATAAGCTCAGTGATTCTTAAAGGTGCCATTTGAGTTCTCTCTTATAGTTTCCAAGTATCAGAGAGCCATTGGTGTCAACAGCACATGTCAGTGCCTATGTCTTTCACAGGTCCTTTCCTCATTTGCCTGCCACTCCAGATTTTCTCAGTGTTCGAGTTGAGGCAATTTAAGTTCAGGGCAAAACAGCATCCAAATAACCCAAGGCAATAGGAGACTGAAACCGGGCTACCCACTGAAGGGAGGTAATGTAATGCAGAATGGGGGAGAAACCTGGAATATAAAGAAGGTTGAACTTGATTTTAGTGCAGAATGGGGGGGAACTTGGATTAAAAAGAACATTGAATTGGATTTTAGTGCAGAACTGCTTAGAGGACAATGTGATGAACATGGATTAAAAGGAGAGTGCAGAAAGGGCCAAAGTACATGATTTGGTGATGTCTCTTTCTCCTGAACGATATCGTTATGCCACCTCCAAAACTACAGTATGTTACAAGGACCCACTCCATCAAGAAGCCCATGGTACATAAAATTATGCATGCATATCATTTCAAGGTGTGTATAAGAGCCCCTGGGCAGTGAGTCTGGACCCATCCAAGTATGTTAGGTAAAAACTAGATTGTTTAAATGTGTCCCCTCTCAAAAGGAAATCCATTAGCAGGTATCCTTTACTTCTCTGAATTAACACACATACTAGGGGACTACACACTCCAGCTATCAATATTGATCAGATTGTACAAGGAGGTAGATGGGTGGTTTTGTCCTGCCTCCTCCTCCAAGCCTCACTCTGGACTTCTAAAATCTCTATCAGATTCCTAATGGGGGGGTGTCGGTCAAATCCATGGCAGACGTCAATTGAGTGCTCTCTGAGAGACCCCCTCCTTTCCCCGCCAAAAGAAAAACCTACGAAGACTTTTCCTATCCTCAAAACTAGGGAAGATCGACTGGATCACAAACTTGATCCCTAGAAATGAACATTAAACAGTTAAAAGCACTATTCCAGTGCAAAAAAGCGAGAGAGGGCTGTAAATAACGCAATCCAAAATGGCATCCGGAACGAAGATGACAATGGGAAAAACCTCACTGCTAACTAAACAAGATCTCATAGATATTTTAAAACTCTTTAAAACTGAAATATTGGAAAATATTAACTCTGCACTTAAGCCTTTGTCAGAGCAATTGGAAGCTTTACAGACATCAATGCAGAAAGTAGCATTAACAGCAGACACAGCTTTAGAAGCGGTTACAGTCACCAACGAATACATCAGAAATCTCCAGGATTCTGAAACATGGGCAAAGGAAAGAATTCTCCTCCTAGAGCACAGAACCCGCAAAAAATTTATTAAATTTAGAGGATTCCCGGAACACGCAGAAGATAATGAAGAACTTACCTCATTTTTAACAAACTGGCTGACGAAGACGATAACCTTTGAAGACGGAGTAGCCCCAATGATAGTAAGGGTGTACCGCATAGGTTCAATTACCACAGAGGTGCACAGAGGGCCACGAGACATCATAACAGAATTTCTTGACTTAAAAATGAAGAATAAAATCCTACAAGAAGCCAAAAAGCCTGGCAACTTTAAATTCCAGGGAAAAGAAGTTTACACATTCCCAGACGTCCCACCAGAAGCACTACAAATCAGAAGAAACCTCAAACAGATCACTGCATGTCTCAATGATGCAAAAATTAAATACAGATGGCTGCAAATGGGATCCCTACAAGTTAGACGGCAAGGAGTGACATATCAAGATGACGACATTGAAACAGGGGAAGCTCTCCTGAAAGCTTTAGGCTTGACTCTACAACCAGACATGGAAGTAGATCTTCACAGGAAACTCAAAAGAGCTAATGAAACTACACCACACAAATGGAGCAGAATCCCCACCAGGAGACAAATCAACCTATAATCCATTTGCAACAATGTTCGCAAGTATAGCTTAAGTGTTTTTTACAGTCAAAATGCATTTAAAGCAATAATATTGTCCTAAGCTCATCATTTCGATAGGAAATATAACAAGTAGGTGAGAGGAAGGGGGGGCACTCTGTGGGACAGTTATGGTTCCCATAAAGAGGATTAGTTTTTGTTTGTATTTTCTATAAAGCATGATGACAGTAATTCTTATTAGGAAGCCGGGGGGGCTCGGCGTGGACAGTATATCCACTCCTAGGATTTGCTGCACAATGGGTAACGGGGGGGGGGGAAGGGGATTACATTGAAATATTGTATAAAGGTGTTTCTCACTGTAAATCAGGTTTGCGGAAAATAGACTGTATAAAATTGTGGAGAGCAGGAACTGTTTATTGGATGGCAGAAAATAAGATTATTTGTTTGTTATATAGATTATTAGTATACTGTTTTAAGGTGAATATTTTATCCTTCAACATGAAAAGAAAGAAAAACTTTGACAAGGTTCAACATTTCACAATTTCAATTAATCAGCTATTTCAACATAAAAACATCTCAGATAGCATGTTTTATAGAAACAAGAAGGTTAACAAGCCAATGACAAAGACCAAACCACAACACACAAAATGGAAGATATAAAAGTAATAACTTTAAACTATAGAGGAGTCAATAATAAGATCAAGGCTAAACGTATAGCAAAAGATCTACAACATCAAAAAATAAACATAGCATTTCTACAAGAAACCTACATCAAAAAAGGGAACAAGGTTTTACCACTCAATTGGTTTACAACACAATATTTAGCCTATGGGTAATCAAAATCTAGAGGGGTGGCTATTTTAATCTCTTCATCTACCAACTTCAAACTTGATAACTGTGAAAAAGATGACCAAGGTCATTATATATTTATCAATGGTTTTCTCAACGAATCACCAATAACTGTAGCCTCAATTTACGCTCCTAACAAAAATCAATGCAAATTTTTAAATGAAACTTTTACTAAATTAGACAAATTTCATACGGGTCCAATACTGCTAGGAGGTGACTTAAATTACCTAATGGACATATATTTAGACAAATCATCCTCCAAAAAACCAAATAAAAATGGCAGAAAGATGTTTCAATCACCTAACCAACTCAAAACAATTCTACAAAAACATGACTTATATGACATATGGAGATTGCAACATAGTACAGAGAGAGACTATACCTTCTTCTCACTACAGCATAGAACACACACAAGAATAGACTACTTACTGGCTTCTAAACAATTACTTAATAGAATAACTACATCAACCATCGGAATACAAAAATGGTCAGACTATGCTCCTGTACAATGTATTATCAAAGGCAATAATATAACTACAAAGAAACAAAAATGGAGATTTAATAAACTTTTATTGCAAGAGCCCAAAATACATGACAAACTTTAAAATGAACTTTAAAACTAACACCACAGAAGACACTTCAATAAATATTATATGGGAAGCATCCAAAGCTGTCATACAAGGTCACTGCATATCCCTGGCAGCATCCTGTAAGAAGGAAAAACACAAAATCAGACAAGAACTTTTTCAAAGCATTAAACTTCTCGAAGCCAAACATAAAAACACAGGTAGCAAAAAAAAATTATAAAAGATTACTAGAAGTAAGAAAACAATTAGAAATGATTGAGAACAGAACTCTTAAAAGACAACTTCAACTACCATAAAACAGAACAAACAAAAACATAAAAAAACTCCGCCTCCTATCTTGGAAACTCAAAAAGAAACAATCAGACAGATACATTGGAAGCATAAAAAAACATCTAAATGTACTACAACATGATACAAAAGAAATCATTCGAGCAATTCAGAAGTTTTATGAAAACTTATACACCTCTCAACATCCTGATCCTCAAGACATTACTAAATATTTACAATCTATTAACTCTATTCCTACAATAACTGATGAGCATCGTTTACTGCTTGAAGCTCCCATAACTAACCAGGAAATTGAGCAAGAAATCAAAAAGCTCAAAAAAACAAGGCATCTGGGCCAAATGGCTTTATCCCTGAATATTATAAAGTTTTCCAGAAAATACTCACTGTACCATTGCAAGAAACGTGTAACGCAATTATAGTAAACAGAGTAATGCCAGAAACCTGGAAAACCGCAAATGTGATTTTAATCCCCAAAAAAGGCAAGGACAAGACGGACCCGAGATTGTACCATCCAATCTCTCTACTAAACATAGACTACAAAATTTTTACGTCAGTAATAGCCACACGAATGAAAATTATCATTGCTAACTACATACATAAAGACCAATCGGGTTTCATCCCGACTCGGGACATATCCGACAATATACAAAAAACTATAAACATTATACACCAAGGAAGGCAGAATAAGACCACAAACATATTATCAATGGCAATCAACACAGAAAAAGCCTTTCATTCATTGGAAATACAGTTTTTAAAATCATTAATTATTCACATGCAATTTAGGCCAACATTTCTCAAAACCATCCAAGCCATCTACCAAAACCCTAAAGCAAAACTGTTAATAAATGGCGATACTTCTGTGGAAATATCTCTAGCTAAAGGCACGAGGCAAGGATGCCCCCTATCTCCGATTTTATTTGTTCTAGCGATGGAACCATTAGCCTGTGAATTACACTCAAACCCAAAAATCGAAGGCATTAAAATTCACAATAGAGAATTCAAAATAAGCCTATTCGCGGATGACATAATACTATACGTGAATAAACCAGACACTTCGATCCAAGCCATTACTTCAACTCTCCATTTATTCGCCTCTGTGACAGGATTAAAAGTAAACCAATCAAAATCAATGATCAATATACCTGAAAACATCAAAACTCAAAAAAATGCTACACATTTCAATGGATAGAAGATCACCTCCAATACCTTGGCATTAAAATTCCATTAGACATCTCTAAACTTCTAAAAATAAACCATATGGAAATCCATGAAGAAGTCAAACAGTTATTAACCACATGGAGTACCACACCACTATCCTGGATAGACAGAATCACAATCCTACATTCTTTCATTCTGCCAAAATACCTCTACTGTTTTAGAACTTTACCTATCTATACTACTGAACAGCAAAGTAGAAAATGGCAAAAAGACATTAATAAATTTATATGGAACTTCAAACCACCAAGAATTGCATTCCATAACATGAGAATTCTGAGGAAAAAAGGAGGCTTAGCCGTTCCAGATCTAAATCTATATCAAAAAGCTACTGTCCTTGCAGCAATTGTTCGACAATATCACGAAGACCACACCTTAGATTGGAAATGGATAGAAGAATCCACAATTTCGGACCTCACCTTTCACGAACTTCTATGGCAAAAAGCTTTCAAAGAAATTGATCACCGAATTAAAAACCCCTATACGAGAGCAATGCTCAAGATATGGTATGAGGCAAAACTTAAAATTACTAGACAATTCTCACAAATAAGCACATTGACTAGGCAAAAATAGTTCAAACCAGCTGAAAACCTTAAAACTTTTGGTTCCTGGAGAAAAGCCAGCATTACTAGAATTATAGATGTGATACATAAAGGTAAATTACTATCGATCAGCAATTCTTTGTTCTGCTTCTATGTAACAAACCCTTCTTCTTTGTATAACGGTTTGTATTACTGCATTATTAAAAGTTAATAAAATGTCTATTAAAAAAATCAGATTCCTAATGACTCTGCTGAGCATTTGATGCTTTCAGTAGAGATGGGCCTGCCTTGTCCTCAGCCTCCCTCCTTCTGTGGAGAAGAGTACCTTCTTAAATATTGAGCTAGACCCCCACACACACATGTTCCCTTCACTCCAGGCTTCTGTAACTAGCCTTACAGTTTCTGACTGAGCATGACTGCTGGTGCCAACTATGAGCTGCCTATCAGCCAGGGCCTTTATTCCTGTTTATTCCCTGCAGTGACCAAGCCCTACTGGGGCTCAGGAGTAGACAAGAGCTTCTCACTGGCCAGGTATGAGGTTAGCAGTTGTCTGGTATCTAGTGAGGGTGATTTCATGAGTGCCTCAGGCACACAAATCATAATTAATTAACATAGTACACTGACATAATACACTAGTGGAATGAGCTCCCAGAAGACCTCGGGGCCCTGCGTGACCTTTTACAGTTCCACAGGGCCTGCAAGACGGAGCTCTTCCACCAGGCCTTTAGTTAAGGAGCCGCACAGAATATACCAAGGCCCTGTGTCCAATACCACCATTGATAGCCTGAGCTTTGCCGACTTTAAAATCAATTACTGACTACATTACTAGTATGTTGATGCTACCCTGCTTTCGCCATCACCACTTAAATTGTTCACTAGTACCTTATCTTGTGTTTTTAAGTTTTTAATTATATTGTTGTTTCAGCTATTGCATTTTATATAAGCCACCCTGAGTCTGCTCCAGTGGGGAGGGCGGGGTATAAATCTAATAAATAAATAAAAGTCTCATCTCGGGGGGGGGGGATTGAGGCTGTGATCAGATGCGCAGTTTTTTTTTTGCATTGCGATTGCTGTGCTGTTGCTGTTCCCTTACGGATTTAAAAAACTGTGTGTTTCTTTGATACTTGTGAGAGTCTGGTCCTGTTGGTCTGAGCTGGTTCCAAAATGGACAAACTTTTAAAAAATGGCCGATGGCAAAATACCTCAAAAAGGATATTATAGCATTGGAAAAAGTGCAGAAAAGGGCAACTAGAATGATAAAAGGGTTGGAACACTTTCCCTATGAAGAAAGGTTAAAGCGCTTGGGGCTCTTTAGCTTGGAGAAACGACGGCTGAGGGGTGACATGATCAAGGTTTATAAGATTATGCATGGGATAGAGCAGATAGAGAAAGAAGTCCTTTTCTCCCTTTCTCACAATACAAGACCTCGTGGGCACTCCATGAAATTGCTGAGCGGTCGGGTTAGAACAGATAAAAGGAAGTACTTCTTCACCCAAAGAGTGATTAACACATGGAATTCACTGCCACAGCAGGTGGTGGTGGCTACAAGCATGGACAGCTTCAAGAGGGAATTAGATAAGTATATGGAGCAGAGGTCCATCAGTAGCTATTAGCCACAAGGTATAGATAGGAACTCACAGGCTGGGGCAGGTGAGGCACTGTATTCTTGGTGCTTGGGGAGGGGCAACAATGGGAGGGTTTCTAGTGTCCTGGCCCCACTGCTGGACCTCCTGATGGCACCTGGTATTTCTGGCCACTGTGTGATACAGAGTGTTGGACTAGATGGGCCATTGGCCTGATCCAACATTGGCTTCTCTTATGTTCTTATGTACCCTCACTGCTACATCTGATCGATCAAGGATGGGGTAAAAGTGCTTTCAAAAATGCTAAAAGGGGTGAGTCTGATCATGAATCTCTGTTATAAAATAACCTGCCTCAATTAGAGGCGGGGCAACAGCAGATTGAACTGCATGTCTGACCGCAGCCTGAGTTGATTTCTCTGGCATCCATTTCTGTTGACATATTAATTGGAGCCCAGAAACTTTAGCCTTCAAATACTATTTTTCATGTATGCAAATACTGGTTTGTCATCAGTTGGACAAAATAATATTAATCTGGGTCCGTTTACTACGATAAGCTTAAGAGACTGGTATAGAAGTGTACAAGAAGACAGACTTCTTAACCCTAGAAAGGTATCTGAGCTTTAAAATCCATATAACTGAATGGTTAAATTCATAACAACTTAACATTCCTCAGTTCTTTCCCATGTTTTCCATGGGGACAATTATTTTATGAAGAGAAACAGGAGCAGGTGCCCGACCAAACAGATTCCCTCTGGTTCCTTGCTCTTCCTCCTGAAATATCTTGGTTTATTCTCAACATACAGTGTATATGTGAGATTTTTAGGGCCCTGGCCCAAGATGGGTTTTCCTGCAGAGAATGAAATTTCCATTCCTGGGATTTTAGCTGTTATCAATCCCAGCTAGGTGACTACAGAATGATGGGGGGTGGGGAGTTTTCACATGAACTTGAGAGTATGCATGCTTTACTGTGTACATGCACCCTTACATAAAGGAGTGAGAAGCTGCAGACCTGTGTTTCTTTTGATGAAGTGGCATGACAGAAAAGTGCCAGAGAAGTGCCAAGAAGCAGGGGAAATCTCCAGGGTGTCAGACTCCTGGACAAAGTTACTCTCAACAACACTCTCTGGCAATGATTTGTTTATTGAGAAATAAAGATGTTCCAAGCCAGACTGGTACTGTGTCAAAACCGATGTTCTGGTGGGATAATCCAAAGGTATAGATAGTTCAAATGAGGGGCCCCCCTTTAGTTACATCCAATCATAATCCACAATTGTCCCACCTAGCTTTCACGTACTCTACACCTGCCCACACACCTGTGGATATACGGTTCCATCTATAACTGCGAAGCAGGCACAGTTAGGCTCCAAGGTCATCCCTGACAAGGAATGTATCTTAGGAAGTGTTAATCGCCACTACAACAGAGCTGTTCACACACTTGCCCACTCCCACCCCACCCTCAGGAATTTCCCTTCCTCTGCAGGCCCCACCCCCCAAAAAACATGGCAAACTAGAGTCCAAGTTTGACACAAGGCTTCTAAAACCATCTTAACTGGCGGTCATCACCACATCCCACGGCAGCAAACTCCGCAAGTCAATCTCTCTTTGAGTATTGGGAGCAGGCATCTAGATTCCCTTGGCATTATCCTTATTCAAAAGTGGGAATACATGCTAGAGTATAGCTGAGGAACAAATGATGTCATTTTTTTCAACATATCCCATAAATAGAATTTCCATCTGCTTGTTTGAACACCTGTTATTAGCAACACTGCATAAACTGAAGAAATCCAAAAAGAGTAATTATTTTCTCTCCTGTTTTAATGATTTCTAAATAAAACTATTCCTAACAGGCATTTCAAACACTATTACTAATTAAGGATGGACAAAGTCAACACACCAGCTTGTCTTAATCTCACCATCGCATACAAATGGAAGAAAACAGACACACACAAAAATAGGCTGAACTTAGACAGCCTGGAAGGCACTAACAGCTGGTTCACTGCTGCTCATGTGTGGTATCACATCAACAGTGCAGTCCTATGCAGAATTACTCCAGTCGTTGCCCATTGATTCCAATACATTATTTCAATGGGCTTAGAACAGATTGATCACATAGACTTGCACTGCAAAAATAGTCATGCCTGTGGTCATGCATGTAGAATAATGACCATGGGCCTCTACTCTTGTTTACTGTAGTATATAGCAGTATCCAAGCTGCCGAGAAGGGACGCAGCTGTTCTTGGGCAGAACTACTTTCTCACAGTTTGTAGTTCAGACCAGACTGCAAGGCTCTTTTAGACTCTGTCAATGCCGGCCATGTTTCCTGATGACCTTTGCTCAGTCTCCCTCTGTTCACTGTCTGCGCAATAAGCGTTCTTGTGATCTTGGTCACAGAGCTATGACATTAATATTAATGTGTAATACACAAAGGTGAAGGTAGAGGGCTGGAGCAGGGCATCCATAAGAAACAGGGCACCTGCCTTCTCTCCCCCCCCCCCCCCCCCCCCCCCCCCAGAAAGGCAGGACCGGTAAGAAATGTAAGTTACTTTCACCCTTAGCAATGCGAATATAGATATTACATAGTCCTTTTTTTCTTTTCTCTTTTTACAAAAAATGACATCTAAAGTTGAAAAAGAAAGAATGTAGCGGTACTGTTGGGAAGGTTGTATGCTTGAAGATGACCTTGCCTGTTTCACAAATGCTTTGAAGCTGAGAAATGAGAGCAGGAGCTAATGGGGGAAGTTCCCCCACCACCACCACCAAAAAATGAGAAGTAAGTGACTCGCTTCATAGTGAAGGAAGTTTGAGTGCCACCGTTATAAGACAAGGCCCAAGCTGACTGATTCTCTCAAGGCTTGCCTTCGTTCTGCTCCTGAAAGAACAGCCAGACCACATATCACAATTATTAGCGAATTCTAAAAGGGGGATCCAGAGCACAATTCATTTCTATTTTAGCCTTTTAAATATGTTGTTGAGAGCAGCCCAGCTGTCTGTTTTGAACAGAAGGCAGGAGAAGGAAGCTGAATTATACAAAAGAATCCAGCCAGGAAAACAGAAGGTGGGATCAGAAATCCCTACCAAAAGAAGTGTCTTGATGGACCTCCGTGCCATGCCCCAGAGTATTCTAATTCTTTAATATTAAATCCAGTGAATCATCAGAGTTGAAGCCTGGCCAGTGTAACAAAGCCTTTTCATCCTCTTTATCCTGACCAATGGTTGCCTTTGAAGGCAGCAAAAAATAAAAGGCTTTGTTCATTTTCCCCCAGATTTCCATTAAAGGATTACCTGAAGGAACAATTTCTAATCATAGTGCAATGCTGCCCCCTAGAGCAAAAAATGTGTCAAGCCTTTGCACAAAAAGGCATTTCGGCTGCTTTCAGCCATCAGCTCAGAGCAAGATTTTGTTGCTCATTCTCCAGACTGAGCCTTCTTCCTCATTGTTGAGCACAGACGGTGCCTGTCTATTTCACTCCGTAGCCTAGAGACTGCTAATCCTTCAGTGAGGGTAGTTTCATAGACTAGCAGGACTC
>NW_015166418.1:1402944-1405380 GCF_001447785.1 Gekko japonicus | reverse complement strand
AAACCATAGAACAATTCACATGACCTTTAAAATCATTAGAGGGAAGCTCACTTGAAAGGTATTTTTGAAACAGCAAGTTCAGGAAAACTAATTAATTTGACTGTATATCATCTTTTAATTTTGACCGCAGAGACAGACCTTACCATGACTCCAGAAATTAATGATGCTGGGGTCTATGTATGGTGTTTATCAATATTTTCTCTTTCCTGCATGGGTATGCAAAATAAGCTATAATTGGAAGGCAAAACTACTCAGGTGATTTACCAGAGAACCAAGCTTGGGACCATAATGAACATCCTTAGAATTTTTCCTTCAAGTGCCTCATTCATGATTATTTACAAAGACCTTGTACAGAGTAGGAGCTGCAGTGGCTCAAGTGGTTAAGATGCTGAACTGCAGGCTGTGGAAGGTCAGTAGTTCAGCAGTTTGAGACCCGGGTGCCGCATGATGGAGTGAGCTCCCATCTCTAGTTCCAGCTCCTGCCAACCTAGCAGTTCAAAAGCAAGGAATTGCAAGTAGGTAAATAGGTACCACTTCGGTGGGAAGGTAACAGCATTCCGTGCGCCTTGGTGTTTAGTCATGCCGGCCACATGACCACGGAAACGTCTTCGGACAGCGCTGGCTCTTCGGCTTTGAAACAGAGATGAGCACCGCAACCCTAGAGTCAGATTCAACTGGCTTTCGAGCAAGGGAACCTTTACCTTTACCTTTACTGTACAGAGTGGAAGACAAACAGTCCACCAGGAAAACAGAAGCCTCTTTTGTGGAAAGCTAATTCAAGGAATTTTGCAAGGAACAAATTTGCTGCACCTCCCAGTTAGTTCCTGACTACATGGTACACACATACTTGGCACATGCAGTGGTGAATGATGCTGCTTTTAACACCATTTACTAAATTCCATGTTTCCCACAAGGGAAAAGTCACTTATAATCATGGGTCACATCTGTCACCTTCACACGCCAGTAGCAATATTTCCTTGCAGTGTTAAGCATCCAATTTTAATTTGACTTTGTGTGTATTCAGATTACTGTATTTTTATTTATATGCCAATAAAAGGCTTTGGATTGGTTAAGCATTAACTCCTCTGGTACTTCTGCTGCTGCACTTTCCTCTTACTCTTCTCCTGTACCTTTGTGCTTCTACATCCAGCCCTTCCCCCTTTTCTTGATACTTGTTCAGGTGACCTTTATTTCTGCCCACTCCCTTTCCTATATTGGGTAGGTGAATGTAGTTTACTGTGCAACTCTAAATAGACTTACAACTTTCTAAGTCCACTGAAGTACATGAGCTTAGAATTTTATCGATTATGCCAAGGAATCTGCCTGAAATTACTTACAAAGTATAAGAAAAGTAAAAATATTACAAGTTGTGAATTAAAACCAAGATGATGACTCTGATCATAATTGCACTATCTGCCAAGTAGATTGTCTTTACTATTATTCTAGTTTAATAAGAAATATATTTTTAAAGACCTGATTCAGCTCAGTGAGCCATGAGTTCATTTAGGTAGACATGCCACCCACTATATTCCTTAACACCCTCCACACACACACAATGTAAAAGGGAATCAGCTGCAATAATTAAAAATATTCTTCAGGGTGAATACGATGGGACTTCTTTCCCTTACCTGGTTAGGATTGCTGCCTTAATGACTTCTTAAGCTGTCCCAAGACTCCTCCTTCATTTTGCTGTAACATACTTACCTGGCTATCCCAAAGGAATTCTTATCCCATCTACCTGTAATACAAGAATAATAAAAAACAAGCTACAGCCTACCTTCCAAGGTTGTTACTGGGGCTACTAAGATAGTATGTGAAATGCCTGAACTTAGTGGAGTAGCTGGGGGAGAAAATAGCAAGAATTGTTTTTGTCATCTTCTGACATTGATTTCTAAGCAACCTCTGCCAGTGGTCAGGGTGGGGACAGAAGCAAGGGCAATAATGATGACAGAGCTGGATGGTGTTTCTCTCAGTCCCTCCCTTTTCTAACCCAGCGTGAAGAGAGAATGAGAAACATCATCTTACCAAGGCCTCTTTCTAGGGTCAGCAGTTTCCCAGACTATGCTCCATAGCCCACCTTCTGGAACAACACAAGGACTATGTAACATGTAGGTGGAGCCTTAATGGCAGCCACTATTATCTTATCTTTCTCCCACTGCTGGAAGCTGCAATGCTACTGTCTTCTTGAGACCCATATGAAGAGGAGTTGGCTACACATTACAAGCCCCCTCACATATTTCTGCTGCCTTCAAGATAACAGGAGAGCTCTGGGAAGAAGAGCAAGCTGAAAGAGGAAGAAAAAAGGACCAAATCCTATTCTTAAAATCAGTTGAGAACTTCATCCTTCCCACTGCCCACAATGATATTCTCATCACCACACCCAGATGGTGTAATTTTTCCTCAGTGTTGGTGGCTACTAACACCGGGGGGGGGGGG
>NW_015166418.1:1397287-1402626 GCF_001447785.1 Gekko japonicus | reverse complement strand
ACTCTCTTAATCACTCAGCCATTTCATGTTTTAACCTGGGTCCTAGACTCAGAACTCTGAGCATGAGATTTCTGTGGTGAATGTCAATAAATCAAAAGTAGGTTTGCAGCTTACAGAGCTAATGTTTTAAGCATGTTTTTATTTTAAGTAAAAAAACCTTTGTATTTATGTCCTTTATAAAGTTTATCTCCGCTACCTGGCATTACATTTTATGACACACATGGTCTGGCCCAACAAGGTCTCATTTATGTCAGATCCGGCCCTCATAACAAATGAGTTCGACACCCCGGCTCTAGAAAGTTCTGGTCTCACGCTAAACCAAGAACATTCATTTAAAAGCTCCACATTTTCCAGATGGAGTTGTTACTGTGGTCTGAGGTACAAAGGTAAGGAAGGGATGGGGCCTCAGTATCATTGCTCAGCTTTTCCTGACATAGATCTTTTCAAACTGGTGAGACATTTCTGTACATTCTTACAGCTATGGCTGAAAATCAAGTTTCAGTTTTACAGGAAAAATTAACTTGATTATATCTGTTACCTATGTATCTCTGAGAAAAAGATTCTCCATTCACAGCACTCTTCAATGGGGCAGATGAATTTGACAGTATTGGAGATGGAAGCCTTTTAGTAAAGATGATTTATACTGAAGTGGGAGCACTAACGATTATTCCCACTATAATTTTAGATTTTTGCTTGCCTAGCGCAGCTGTAACACTTAACACTTAAATCTTTCACTCTTGCTCTTTCTCCACATATGCCCTTCTGTACCTTTTCTATTAGTTATATGACCTTTAATAGAAATATGGTACAGTTAAGATTTGCCTGTAGAGGTCCCACAAATCATACGCACAAAAGAACTTAGTAAATCATAGTGAACATATGGGAATAAGGATGCAGTTAAAGTCTCTGTCATAGTTGGGCCTGGCCCTCACTGACAATTAGAGCAGAAAAATAGCTGGCAGTTTTCTAATTGTTGTTATTCTTTCTTAAGGTCTACTTCTCTGGACTGTCTCCAGATGGTATAATTTTACTGCCAACTGACCTACCCACTTGACTAGAAGGTCTTACAATAGCGTTCCTCAGAAAGCTTAAGTGTACAATTTTGTCTTAGGTGAGAACAATAGCAGAGCAGCTATGTATATCTGAACTAGAGCTAAATTAAAGAAATAGGCCTGCACCTGGTGAGTTATACCTTCCAAGAGTGATTTGCAGAACTGGTTTCCACATTTACCCTCAGACACGTGTTATTTTTATACTCAGCTGTTGGTACTACACACCCAAGAGGCTTTTAGGCTTACTTACATGGCAAATCTCTTTTGGAAACAAAGGGGCTGTCAAAAGATTATGATATAGGAGTCAAAAATCCCACTGGTTATGCCCAAACCCAGACAACCCTTAAAAACAACCAAGCAGGGGGATGGTCCGTGCTAATTTTTTTTACTAGAAATTCCTACAACAACTAGTTCAAGAGGAGGTGCTGTCAGTGAAACTCCACATTACAAACAACACAGAGCTGCCACCAGAAACAGCAGTCATAGAATCATAGAATCACAGAGTTGGAAGGGGCCATCCAGGCTACCTAGTCCAATCCCCTACTCAGTGCAGGATCCTGTGTCATATTCCTTCTGTAACATCTAGTAAACTTTACACTGGCTGTGATCAGATGTGCAGTTTAATCTGTTGCCATTCCCTTATGGATTTAAAATGCCTGATCAGACAGCAACATTTGTCTGTTGTGCCCTAGTCATCTGTGCCCCATCCCCCCCTTACTCTGTGTGTTTATTTGAAGGAGGAGGAGGAGGAGATTGGATTTACACCCTGCCCTTCACTCAGAGTCTCAGAGTGCCTTACAAACTCCTTTCCCTTCCCCTCCCCACAACAGACACTCTGTGAGGTAGGTCGGGCTGAGACAGCTCTTTCCAGAACTGTCCTGTAGAAAACAGCTCTGACAGAACTATGGCTTGGCCAAGGTCATCCAGCAGCTGCAAGTGGAAGAGTAGGGAATCAAACCCGGTTCTCCCAGATTAGAGTCCGCTCACTTAACCACTACACCATACTGATACCTGTGAAAATCCTTTTGGGCTGAGCTGGTTTCAAACCAGATTTCCTGCAGTCTGACTGCTCTGTTGTGCAACCAAGCCATCAGGCAGGTCTGAATTGTCTATTTTTTTCAGCCACCATTTTTTTACTAGTTAGCAAAGCGTGCTCAACTGCATATTCTCACCCCTCCCCCCCCCACCACCACAGGGGCTGCTCTAAACTTTGTTTTCTTCATAAAAACTTTCAAATAAAAATGCCCCTGTACTTCAGCTTTTTCCTGTGCTTTGGGGAAGGGGTAAATTGAAAAGTTTAGAGAGGGAGACTGCATGTCCCAGCAGGCTGATCAACACTTGTGCACATGCCCAGAGGACAAATGCTTTAAAAAATGGCCAACAGCCCCATGAACTACATACCCCAGGAGGCATAGCAACACTTGTGGGCACGCTCAAGGGAGAAACTATTTTAAAAAACAGCTAATGGCAACACTCCTTGGCTGCCAGGTCTGGTATGCATCTCATCGTTCAAGAATGGGGCAAAAGCACTTTGAAGAGTGCTTAAAGGGATGAGTCTGATCAGTATTCTCTGTTCCAAAATACTCAGGATCAATTAGAGGCTGGGCAACAGTGGATTAAAATGCATCTCTGACGGCACACAATGTGTTACACTGTGCATTTCATTGCCCCCATCAGCAGCAATGATATTTGAAGCAAGAGTGGGACACCACACAGCATGTAAGAACATAGAGTAAGTTATCGTAGACATTACAGAGGGGGAAAGGGGGGAAATGCACTACAGAACTGTCATTTTTGATGGAAGCCCCATGTTTCTTACACTGTTTCCTCTTAAGAACCTCTCACCATGCCAGGCTGGACTAGCAGTTCTTCAAACCCAGCATTCTTTTTATTCAAGTGTGGCAGACATATCAAAGTCCTGCCTATTCGGTGAAATCTACCAACCCCCTTTAAACCTGGTTGTAATGTTCACAAAATTGATAACAGCCAGTCTGGGCTCTTGGACCTTTGACAGAGCAGATGAGATGAAGGAGTTGGAGCAGTAAGCAGTTAGACAGCCATTTTTCTTCAGCTGCCAGTGAGACAGGGCCAAAATACAAATTACATGTGACATGTCAGGTCATGGGTGCCCATACAGTTGCCAACAATCTGAAGGAAAAAATACCTGGGCCCTTTAACAAAGTTTTAATGTGATGTCATTTACTAACTGATGTTCTTTACCTTCATAGCATGAAAAGTTCCACATGCCACAAGCTTCCACAAAATAAGCCTCAGTTAAAGGGAGAAGAAAGAAGAAGAAGAAAGAAGAAGGAAGAAGGAAGAAGGAGGAGGAGGAGGAGGAGGAGAAGGAGGAGGAGGAGAAGAAGGAGGAGAAGGAGAAGGAGGAGAAGGAGGAGAAGGAGAAGGAGGAGAAGGAGGAGAAGGAGAAGGAGGAGAAGGAGGAGAAGGAGAAGGAGGAGAAGGAGGAGAAGGAGAAGGAGGAGAAGGAGGAGAAGGAGAAGGAGGAGAAGGAGGAGAAGGAGAAGGAGGAGAAGGAGGAGAAGGAGAAGGAGGAGAAGGAGGAGAAGGAGAAGGAGGAGAAGGAGGAGAAGGAGAAGGAGGAGAAGGAGGAGAAGGAGAAGGAGGAGAAGGAGGAGAAGGAGAAGGAGAAGAAGGAGAAGAAGAAGAGGAGGAGGAGGAGATTGGATTTATACCCCGCCCTTCACTACCCAAAGGTGTCTCAGAGTGGCTTACAATCTCCTTTCCCTTCTCCTCCCCACAACAGACACTCTGTGAGGTAGGTGGAGCTGAGAGAGCTCTGACAGAAACTGCTCTTTTTCAAGAATAGCGTGTTATCAGAGCTACAACTTGCCCAAGGTCATCCAGCCAGGTGCAAGTGGAGGAGTGGGGAATCAAACCCGGTTCTCCCTTAACCACTACACCAAACTGGAGGTATTTTTCCTCCAGGTTTTTGGCAACCCTAATGTCAGTGTAACCTGACACTTACGTGATGAAATTAGACTAGCCTTTGAAAAGCTCTCAGTTACTCCACACAGCTCCAGATGTTGTAAGAGGAAAGGAGGTGCTTCATGGGGAAAATGCACCACAGAACTATCATTTTTGATGGAAGCCTTATGTTTCTTACACTGTTTTCTCTTAACCTCGTTTACCCGCCGGTGCCAAGGGTAGGACTCGTGGTGTGCCGCCAGCGCGCCTGATCACGTAATCGTGGATCAAACTGCGCCGGGGCAATTAGCCACGCCTCCCCCCCGCGATATCTGGCCCGTGTGACCGGGGCCTAAGATTAAAATATCACACGTTTTGACATGACACTAGAAAACAGTTCACAGTTGCAAACAAGTGGTTTGGAGGCAACCTAGGTTCAAAGCCTGCCCCTGCTCTCCACCATGCATTAGAACAGTGTATCCATGCCTGAACAGTGCTTTGTAAGACTCCGGAGGGCTGCTAGTGGGGAGGAGGGGCTTCTGGCTGTCCTCCTCCTCCTCCACTTTTTGCCAGCAGAAATGGCCATGGGGTGGGCCTGTTTGCCCCTTCCTTGCTCCATGTGCTCTGGGAATCTTTGTCTCAGAATCTGCCTTTGGGAGAAGCAGTTTGGTAAAATGTGGGGTCCAGGAGAATCAGGCTCCAGGCTTCACAGCAACGCCGCTCGCAGCCAACGGCTACTTTGCCACCCCATGTGGAATGCGGGGCAGCAACAGAGTCACAACGCGCTGCATCGTGACATGGGCTGGGGGCGGAGCCAGTTCGGCTAAACTGCCGGGCTCTGCTCCCGCCCAAGCTATCACAGACTCGTGCTTGCCCACCTTCCCACCCTGTTCTTAGTGTAGGCTTTTGCTGGTCGCCTACTGGGGCCAGGTAGGAATTTTTCACCTTTACCCAGAATTGGCAGATTGGGTGGAGGTGTTTCTGTTTACCTTGTACTGAGGGCAGTGGATTGCAGAGTTGGATGTGATGGTCGGCAGCTAAGTAGGTTGGTCACTTGGTAGGTTGGTACGGGCAAGATACCAGAACCAGTGAGCACCTTACGGCATTTTCCCCATTAGGGAACAGGGGGTCCTTGGGAACTGGGTTTGGATTTTGATGGGCCAGGGCGGGGAATGGTGATCACCTCTGGGAACCTCTTAGGGTATGCTCCTCTCTGCAAGTTGGAAGGCTTCGGGGGTAGGTGCTCCTAGGTGGGAACCAGTTTTGCTGGACTGCCAGTCACAAGCCAGTGCACTGGGTGACCCGTCCGAGAAAAGGGCAAGGAGGTTGGTCAGGGGAGTGACACATAAGAACATAAGAGAC
>NW_015166418.1:1390597-1396516 GCF_001447785.1 Gekko japonicus | reverse complement strand
GCCCATCCTTGACAGATCCCTTTGGAGTGCCTCACAATCCTCACTGGTTTTCACCACCCTGAACAACTTCGTATCATCTGTAAATTTAGCCACTTCACTGCTTACTCCCAACTCCACTCACCCCTCTAGCAGCTCTGTCTCCTGCTCCTGCTCAGAGCTCAGCTGGACACCTGCCTTGTCTGTTCTGTGTTTGCTTAGTTGGTCCCTTGCCACAATGTTATGTTAAATAGTTAATAAAGTGGCCCTTGTTTACCTCCAAACTGTTGTCTGTCTCATTATTCTGACTGGGGGGGCAAACCCACACAGTATTTAATTAACCTTCTGTAGTCTTCCAAGACTGATGGAAACTAAAAGGACAATCTGTGTTTTCATTTCAAAGCACTCTGATAGCTCTAGTCTGGGATACAGTGGCTCTAAATTCAGTCATTCATAACTTCTCTCTCAAAGCACATATTGGCTGTTACCTGCTCACTATCTTATGATTATATTGTATTATCAGTAATTGATTCTTATGTCTTTTACCAGCTGAAACTGTTACTTAAATTTGTAAATATTTTCAAGCCTCAGAGATCTTACCAAACCTTCTGGGGAAATAAACATTGTTTTCATTTTATCTTGGGTCTCTTGTGTGGTTACAGGGAGGACAATGTATTCCTAAATATGAACCAAAAGAGAAAAGAACAGAAGGCTTATAACATTATTATACTTCAATTAAGCTGGGAGGAAACACTGGACAAACTCTTAAAGATTACCTCACAGCTGACAGCTTTCACCCTTAGAATCCATGCACACCAAAAGAAAAATTGACTACTACATAATATTTTAGGTTCACTGAGGAAGAATGAGAGTGGTAGTTGCAAGTAAAAAATCCAAAATACACTATCCCATTTGTTCATTTATATATATTCTCACCTGTACCTTGACATCATCACACCAAATGCCTCAGTTTCACAGGGAAGAAATCTGCACAATACCAGGGGTACAGAAAGTCTGACCATGGAAGTTGTCATTGCCGCTATTGTGGGGTTCTTATTTCAGCCACTGTCAGGCCTTTCTTATGAGTGTTCCTCTTTTCCCTCTGTAAAGCTACTTATGCTACTGGCTGGCTATCTCAATAGCTATAACTATATCAATGTCAGCAGGAGCAGTGAAGGAGGTAGGAAATGCAATCATAGTCCAACTTAAAAATAGCCTTCTCTTTGGCTTCTGCTAGCAGCATTACTGCATGGACAAAGCCTCATCTGCTCATCCCGCTGAGCACAGAATCCTCATAACAAGCCAGCAAGCTGCTCCATTAATAAATGGGACACTGGCAGATCCACAAAGATTAGTACAAAAGTGCTCCCAGCTAATATGCTGAAGATGTCAAAATTAACAAAACCTACCCCTGTCATTTACAAAGCCTGCTAATCATTAACAAAGTGGTGATGGCCTAATAGTGGTAATTAAAGTACCTGAGGTCAAATCCTGTTACTACTGTATTATCCCAGCCGATGGACAACCACTACCATCAGTCCCTGCAAGGGCTGCACTTTGAGCCAGACCAACTTGGTATTAGTACAGATTCCTATAATACTGCATTCATCCTCTTGGGATGGAAGCAACACACAAACTCCATTGGCACAATAAGCTCTTGCCATGGATCTGATGTCAGAGAACGAGAGAAAACTAAATGGCAAATCCCTCATGTATTAGTTCATTTCATGTACTTTGCTTCCCAAGAGGAAAGTGCAGAAATGTTTTCTCACATATGCCTCTGAGTGCTTTTTGCGATATAACTTTCTTCCATAGCAAGGAATCAGTTCTCCGCTCCCCCATAAGACATACATACCTAATTCCCCTGAGCAGTTTGCCACAGATGAATGCATTTCATTGTCATCCCCTGTAAAAAATCCCTAACTTTCTCCTACACTTTCCTTAATGGTGTTTCCTTAGTGTTTAAATATGTATAGCTCTACATAACCCCTCTGTTCTCTGCCATTATTTAGCCAGACTTCAGATCTTTTCACAAAATGGCTTATCCAGCTCCTTCATCTTTTTTTCTTCTGAAGAGAAGGGCATGAAGTACTTCTCAAGTAAACTGCTGTCTGAGGTGGCTGATGAACTAAAAACCATACAATAAAAGCACGAAAACAAAAAAACACAAGAACTTTCAGTAATAGAACAAGCTATAAAACAAGTCTAGGGCCTAAGAAACACCTTGACTTGGATGGCCCAGGCTAGCCCAATCTTGTCAGATCTTGAAAGCTAAGCAAGGTTGGCTCTAGTAAGGTTAATATTTGGATGAGAGACCACCAAGGAAGCCCAGGGCTGCTACACAGAGGCAGGCAATGGCAATTCACCTCTGAATGTCTCTTGCCTATGGGGTTGCCATAGAATCATAGAATGTTAGAGTTGGAAGGGACTTGCAGGTCATCTAGTCCAACCCCCTGCACTCTGCAGGAGCATAGCCGAAAGATAGCTCTACAACATACCCGAAAGATGGTCGTCCAGCCTCCGCTTGAAAACATCCAGCGAAGGAGCATCCACCACCTCCCGAGGCAGACTGTTCCACTGCTCAACCACTCTTACAGTTAGGAAGTTTCTCCTGATATTTAGCTGGTAACGACTCCCTTGTAATTTCCACCCATTAGATCTAGTCTTGCAATCCGGAGCAAGAGATAATAGATCTGCTCCATCTTCTACATGACAGCCCTTCAAATACTTGAAGACTGCAATCATGTCCCCTCTAAGCCTTCTCTTTCCCAGGCTAAACATACCCAACACTTTCAGCCTTTCCTCATAAGACTTAGATTCCAACCCTCTCACCATCCTGGTTGCCCTCTTCTGGACACGCTGAAGCTTGTCGACATCCTTCCTAAAATGTGGTGCCCAAAACTGGACACAGTACTCCAGGTGAGGCCTGACCATAGCAGAATAGAGTGGAACTACCACCTCCCATGATCTGGACACAATGCTTCTGTTAATGCATCCTAAGATTGCATTAGCTTTCTTCACAGTCACATCGCACTGCAGGTTCATGTTTAGCTTGTGATCAACCAGAACACCTAGATCCCTTTCACATGTGCTGCTGTCAAGCCAAGTCCCTCCCATTCTATATCTGTGCCTTTGATTTTTTTGTACCTAAGTGTAAGACTTTGCACTTATCTCTATTGAAATTCATTTTATTTGTCTCAGCCCACTGTTCTAGCCTATCTAGATCATTTTGAATCCTGACTGTCTTCTTCAGAATTAGCAATCCCACCCAGCTTCGTGTCATCTGCAAATTTGATAAGCATCCCCTCTATGTCTTCCTCCAGGTCATTTATAAAAACACTGAAAAACACCGGGCCCAGGACCAAGCCCTGTGGCACTCCACTCGAGACTTCTCTCCATGTAGGCGCAGAGCCATTTACAAGCACTCGTTGGGTACAATTTTTCAACCAACCATGAATCCATCCAACAGTTGCACCATCCAGCCCACACTTAACCAGCTTATCCTCAAGGATATCATAAGAAACTTTGTCAAATGCTTTACTGAAATTTAGATACACTATGTCCACAGCATTGCCAGAGTCAATTATTTTAGTAACTCTGTCAATAAATCAGGTGCGACTGGATGGAACTTTCCACCACCACCACGGCCTAAAAACAGCATTAAATAATATTCAGTAGCCTAAAAAGATATTCATAAAACAGTCCAGGGGTTAGAAGCAGACCATAAAAAGAGTTTTAGAAAATGCAACTGCTTAGTTAAAAGTCTGGCTAACAATGTTTTAGCATAGCAGCTAAAGAAGAGTAAGGTGGATGCCAGGTGAGTCGCAAGATGAAAGGCATTCCAAAGAAACAATGCCTCCACAGAAAAAAGCCCTGTTTCTGGTAACTACGTCATTCACCTCAGTGGACAGGGCACAAAATATAGGGCTTGAGAAGATCTTAACCAGGGGGCTAGGCAACACAACAAGAGATGGTCCTCCAAGTATTCCACCCATGAGACATTTAGGGCCTTAAAAGTAAGAACCAGAACTCAGAAACAAATAGTCCCTACAGATCTTTCAGTACAGGTGTGATGACAGTCCCTACGTCCATCCCCCAGAATTAGCCTGTTTACTGCATTTCAGACCAAATGCAATTTCCAGATAGTTTTTAAAGGTAGCCCATGTAAAGTGCAGCCTGGACATTATCAGAGCATGGATCACTGAGACCAGATCACAGTTTTTAAAGAAATGGCTGTAGCTGATAAAAGGTGGTGCACGCCACAGAAGAGAGTCGAGCCTCTAAATGTAGGACAGGATACAGCAGTACCCCTAAGCTATGAACCTGCTCCTTCAGGGGAAATGTAAATCCCTCCAGAAAATGCTGACTTCTCAGTCCTCGAGCAGCTTTGTCATTGACTAACAACTCAATCTTGTCTGTATTGAGCTTCAATTGATTGGCCCTAATTTGTCCCATTACCTTCCACAGACCCACCTAACTCAGCTGTTAAGAAGAAATAGAGCTGGGTGTCATCCATGTAGTGGTATCACAACAGTCAAAATCCCTAGAACCTAATCCTCTTTTGATACCCTTTTTCCGTATTGATGGAAACAGAAAGAATAGGATTTGAGTATCCCAAACTCCATGCCCAACTCAGATCATTGGAAGAAACCCTGAACTAGGGAAATAACCCAACATTTTTACTTACCTCCATTGCAAAAGCACTTATAAAAATACAACAAGGAAAAAATGTAAGCAGATGTTTTTCATGAGTTTAATATCCCCTCTACTCATTGTCACATCAGTTCATTCAGCTCTATGTACTTGACTTCTGTTATAGATAGATAGATAGATAGATAGATAGATAGATAGATAGATAGATGGATGATAGATAGAGAGATAGATAGAGAGATAGATAGAGATAGAGATAGATAGATAGATAGATAGATAGATAGATAGATAGATAGATAGATAGATAGATAGATAGATATTCATAAAATTCATATATATATAAATCTAGGGGTCTACATAGTATGTGGGGGAAAGGCTAAAGGAGAGTAAGCAAAGCATGTGTGACAGTGTGAATATGTCAGGTACTACACAATGAAAGATTTCAATAATTTGAAAATACATATTTTTAAAACAGTGCAATTGCTGTTAGTTGGGTGCAATCAATAAATACCTCAAAGGGTGAATTGTTCCCCAGCAATCCTATTATTTTCTTTTCCTCCACCCATCCCAGCAGAGGTGATGTTATCTCTGGGCCTCAAGGCTACCTGCAAACTAAAAGTTACATTAGAGAAACACCTATTTATTAGAGCTTTTTATTTTTTCCTTTATTTCCATTAGGGACTGCAGCCATGTTTGACACCCACAAGGACCCTTCTCAGCATGGCAATATAGATCATGCCACAGAAATACATAAAGGACAAATGATTCCTGATAGTGTTGTGTCTCCATTGACCAGCTCAAGGCTTAAAGGCAATTAAATGTCATTGCTACAGAAAGGCAGAGGGGAAGGTCTGCATTTATTTTAAATTCAAAAAGAATAAAACCAGCCAGTCTTGCAGGTGCCCATCAGCAGTGAAGGCACTGAAAGGGCATCTTCTTCTGCTGCTGTTCTGTCCTTTGTAGCCACTGCTATGTAACTGTTATTAATCTGTGGTCTGGTTCAGTAGCGTATAGACACATCATTTTGGTCAGGCTGTAATGTATGATACAGATTATTCTTGTTCA
Source organism: Gekko japonicus (assembly GCF_001447785.1). Taxonomy (NCBI): domain Eukaryota; kingdom Metazoa; phylum Chordata; class Lepidosauria; order Squamata; family Gekkonidae; genus Gekko; species Gekko japonicus. Next base: position 1,390,825 of record NW_015166418.1, on the reverse strand, counting down.
TACGGTCAGTTTTTTCATTCACTTAAATTCCCTGCCTTACTATAGCCTTTGTCCCATAATCTCCAGCATAGACATTTAGGGTTGTCAAAGGAGACCCACCCTCCCTTTTTCACCAAACTGAGTTGGATCTAATGCAGTATTTGCAGTGGGGAAACATATGAAGCTGTGCTGCAATGTTTGATCAAAACAGCTATGACCGTATTTCCCCCCACAGAATCAATCTATTTC
>NW_015166418.1:1365055-1390556 GCF_001447785.1 Gekko japonicus | reverse complement strand
AGCAGGAGGGAAGGGATCCATTTCTGGGATGCTTAGTTATTATGTTGAAATATTAACGAAGAAAGTGCATGGTAAAAAATTTTTGATGACGTATATATCCTAGAATGCTAGGTAATAGCCATCTATGACAGCTCCATCCACTTCCATCCCTCAGAGGCAAGATTTTCTCTCTGTTTTTCTTTCCCTGTCTGACTGTGTTTTCTATTTTCCTCTGGCTGTCCCACCCTGTCAAAGTACAATATTTTGGCTGTTTGCTCAGCCCAGGAACCTGAGGGAAGGATCGGGAGCCAGCTTTAACTTAATCAACTTAAATGGCACTCGAGGTGTTTTGAAATTTAAAAATAATACAATATTTTATTTAACATAGAGGGGAAAGGTCAGGTGAAATCTGGGGTTGAAATTTCTGAGGTAAAACCAATGCATGCACAGACTTTAGTTCTTATGTTTCAGGCTAATGAGAGTTTCTTAAGCTATTCAGAACTGCTTAAAATCTTTATCACTCAGTGCAGACTGAGTCAGCTGAAGCTAAATCCAGCGAAGACGGAAGTCTTGTGGCTGAGTCGGGGCGGTGTGGGGTCGGGGCTCCTGCTCCCGACCATCGATGGGGCGCCATTGGTGCCTGCGCCGGGGGTTAGGAGTTTGGGAGTGCTCCTGGAACCCTCCTTAACAATGGAGGCCCAGGTAGCAGCCACTGCCAAGTCGGCCTTTTACTATCTTCGGCTGGTTCGGCAGTTGGCACCCTTCCTCGATCGCAACAACCTGGCTACAGTGATCCACACGATGGTCACCTCGAGGCTAGACTATTGTAATGCTCTCTACATGGGACTGCCTTTGTCACAAATTCGGAGGCTGCAGCTAGTGCAGAATGCCGTGGCCAGGCTGTTGATGTGTCTTCCTAGATGGGAGCACATCCGGCCGGTGCTGAAGGTGCTGCACTGGCTGCCAATAGCATACCGAATTCACTTCAAGGTTCTGGTACTTACCTTTAAAGCCCTAAATGTCCAGGGTCCGACATATCTGAGGGACCGCCTTTCCCCATACATAACCCAGACAGCACTACGGTCGGGGTCACAACATCAGCTGGTTATTCCAGGCCCCAGGGATGCCAGGCTCGCTGTGACCAGATCTAGGACTTTTCCAGTGGTGGCTCCTTACTGGTGGAACGAACTCCCAGAGGAGATCAGGGCCCTGCGGGATCTTATGTAGTTACGCAGGGCCTGTAAGATGGAGCTCTTCCACCAGGCTTTCAATTAAGAGCCTCCCACTAATACCACCAACGGCCACTATTACTATCTGTGGCATAGGCTGGGCTGCAGTGTGATCGCGCCACTGCTGAGTGGGATGTTCTGGCCCTACATGGCACGCCATCTTGCCTAAAACGTACTGTGAGCACTTTAATTTGTAAATTGTAATTGATTTATTGTTAACTGGTTTTATCATGACTGATTGATTGTTTGATTGGTTTTAAATGTTTGTATGAATCTTGGCCCAAATAATAAAATAAATAATAATAATATAATGTTGAGAGGCTTTTGTTTATTCTCTGACTCTTTTGGTTTCCAGAAGGCTGGTACATTCTTTCCAGTACCCAAACCCCTTCTCTTGAAACACCAGTACCCATCTTGAGTTTTTAACTGACTCTTAAGGTCTCCAAAGGCAGTTTCTAACCACACCAGACCAGGGATCTCCCTACTCCTCAGAGCTAACTCTGTTTGACTGGGTAGAGAAATTCTCCTCTCTCTAGAAGATCTATCCCCTTTCTTGGGCCCAAATGTGGGTCTCCGTCTAACTACCCACCTGCCCTTGCCAACTCTCCCCAGTTGTCCTGTCTGTGGGTGTGGTCACATGGCAAGCTTACCGTGGTTTGTTCCCGCTGTATATTTGATCAGGGTTATTTATTAGTGGGTTGGGATGATCAGACATCCCTCCTCAAACCACTTTCATCGTGCAACAAGGCCCTAGTGACCATCCAGATAACCGTGATGCCCAAACAGCAGTGCTGCACAAGATTTTTTAAAATTTTCTTTGCACATGCACATAGGCAAATCACTGCTCCCGTTTGGATGCACTGTGTGTTTAACTTTAACCTGTTCTCAGTCAGGGCTGAATTCTGAAACTATCAGTACTCGGCTTTTCTCTGCTAGCGCTGAAATCAGACTGTCAATACTCAACTCAGTCTAGACAGAAATCTGACTGACTCTCTCCTCAGCATGCAACTCTCTCAAGACTTTCTCTGCTCAGCTGATGATCATGATAACCAATCAGATTGCTTGGAGCAGCCTGTCACTCAAGCCTATCTGTTTCTGTGAAGAATTAACAATTCACGGTCCTTCGGCTGTTTGTACAGCACTTCTAAGCTTTTCAAGTGCAGTCTGTCACACAATCCAGCTGCCTTTCACATTCTTGGCTGCATGACTGTTATGATCTCTCTCTACAAATACAGCTGTTACCTTTGGTCCCATCATAAATGCTTCTTTCAAAGGGACTGTGTAAAAATGGAACCAGCCACACCTGTAAGCAGAACACATTCTTTTGATGATTACAAAGAGGTTAAATGCTCATTGCTCTTGCACTACACTTCTACACTCAGTGGGGGAAAGCATCTTCTGTCGGGACACTTCCTGTATTTAAGGCTGTGGACTATTCATCTTTCCTTTAAGGGAAGCCAGATGCAGTGGCAGCATATGAAGGTTATAAATAAGAAACTCTCTACCCTTATCTCTTTCTTTCAATTTCTTTTTTTTATACATGTTGACTCAACATGCAAGAAAATTCAAAACCACATAGTAACTGCTTATGTATTCACTCAGTGTCTCTGGTAACCACAATGGGAACTGCATTTTTTTCTTCCTCAGATTTCTCACTGGCTTTGGCTTGTTTAATACTTGTTTTCTGTACTCTTGATGTCTGGGAAATACACAGAAACAAAAGAAAAAATAGGATTATGTAGCTTCTATATCTACCTTTAGAAACAACGAACACGCTCAGGACTGCTTTAATTCTTAAGGTAAGCTCCACGCAGGCTTAGAAACAGAAAGTGGCCGCTATCATTCTCGCTGCCTCAGCCGCTATTGCGAGTTAAATTTTAACTTTTAAGGTTCTAGTAGCTGGACCCGATCTTATTTAAGAGTTAATAGTTAATTTAGAATACTCAGCTTCTGTTGCTGGTTCCTGCTTCATTCAAAAAAACGCTTTGTAGACTCCTGCGGTTCAAATGGGTTCGGCTTAAGTCGGGGGGGGGCAATTACTCACCTCTCCTGCGTCCTAAGTCTTTTTTGCTTCAGGAAATAGGCAGGCAAGAGACATGATGCCAGTGTATTCAGGGCATCTAAGCTGTGCAGAGCGATGGATGGTGGGGTGTTTGTCCCGGGGAACCCCACCATCATTGTGAATGGCGTGACAATCCCCCTGCTAATGCTAGCTGATGGGGCTTATCCCATCAGATGGTGGCTGATCACACCATAAAGAAACCCCACTGAAAGGACGGAAAAACTTTTTAATAAGTGGCTCTCCAGAGCACATATCGTGGTGGAGTGCGTGTTTGGAAGATTAAAATCAAGATGGAGATGCCTCACTCGAAGAATACGTCTCCAGGAGGACCTTACCCCCCATTACTGCAGTCTGCGTTGTTCTCCACAACATTTGCAAAGAAAAGGGGCATTTTGCAGAGCCCCTGGGCTCAGGGGACATTCAAGCACTACCTGTCCCCTACTCCTGATGTAGTGTCTGATCACAGACACAAAGTACAGGGTGAAAGGGTGTGGACTGCATTGATGACTGTTGTTTGTAACCATGAATAAAGGTATAAAGAAAATTGTTGAAAGTTAGAAAGAGTTGAAATCAATGAAACTATACCTGTTCATTTTGGTACTACCTCCAAATTAATATTACCTTTAAAAGTAAAGTGTAGGTTCTTTTTCTATATGTAACTGGTTTTCTGCAGACTGTGTAATGTTTATTGGTTTGTTTTGTGCTAACAGAGTTCCATTGGGGGAATGTTTTCTTTGAGGGAGGGAGGGTACGTGATCTACAATTTCCATTTAGCTTCTGAAATAAAAGTTTGTCCTGTGTTTTGAAATCATAACCCTCAGATTCTTCTATGTGGTCTTAATTCTGCCCTAGTATGCTAACAATCAAGGGTTCTCTGGTCATTCCTGCCTAAAGTAATGGGGTGGGGGGTTGGGGGTTATCAGACTAAACTCTTCCTAGGGAACCACAGCAGAAATAGACACATATCAAGGGATATATCACTTACTGACAACCCGCCTATACTGCAGCTGTATTATTTTAGTTTTAGTGTGGCATTCCTCTGGTGTCCTGTCATGCCCACGTTTTGCCATCTCCAAAGAAATCTTATGGAAATAAGTATAATTTCTTTGGGATGAATGCAGAGTTTCCTGGATTCTGTCATCCCCCCACAATGCAAGGAGGTCAAGAATCTCCTGCTCCTTCCAGGCTATCCCCCTTGTCCCACTCATCCTCCTCCTAGTTGATCAGCAAAACTACTCTAACCAGACAAGCCTACCACTCACCAACTTCAGCCCACAAAGATAAGGGGTTTGCCTCCCTGCCCTTTATACCTGATCCAGCTCTGTGCCAGTCACTTCCCAGCCAATCGCCTCTTGGCATGGATGGATGCACATCAGGCTGGGTCAGCAACATCTGTCTCACCAGTCATTGATGCCCTCATCTCCCACCTAAACCTGCTGTCCAATGAGATACTTGTTTCCAGCTGGCAACCTGACAACCTATCACCTCCCCCTGACTCACAGTGGGCATGGAAGGGTTAGCAACATCTATCACACCAATCACTGATGTCCTGATTTCCTGCTTAAGGCCTGTATCCAATGAGGTACTTGTTTCTAGGTGGCAGATGTAGCCATCTCATGTATCCCAGTAGAGTCCAGGCATTCCAATGGGGTTGCTATTGCACTGTTTTGGTGTTGTGTTATAGTGCTATAATGCCATAGCGCTATAGCAATCTAAAACAAATGTTCCAAAAAAAAAGGACAGAGATCGCCCGTGCGGGCAAAAAAGGGCGGGAAAACAAAGCGGTACAGTCTGAAATGCCAAACCGCTTCAGAGATGGCTCCTTACCGGTAGGGGAAAGACTGTGTGAAATGGCAGCCCTGTACCGGTTTACTCCAAGACAGTACAATAAGGGCTTAAAAACGGCTTAAAAAGGGTAATGTGAAATTCCCCAGCATATTCAATACTTACAAAGCCTTTATCACTCTAAAGAGTCACCCAACGTTCACAGCAACAGCCAACAGATAGTGGGTTCCAACTTCTGGCATATCGTTCGAATGTGAAGACTGCACGGGCTGTTGTATATGCTCAATTATACTAAACATTGCTGGGTCTGGAGTTACAACTGCAAAAACTTACATCCAGTTTTACAGCAGAGTTGAAGTTCTGGGAATACATTCTACGGAAAGTTATAAAAAAGCAACTTAAATCAAACTCAAGATTCAAGCCTGAAGGTGACAAAGACTGTAATTGGTGAATCAATTTTTTTCTCCTGGCATAATAAAGTCTTATGATCTTTTTGGTGGGTCACAACATCCAGCACAGTATATTTAAAATCCTCTGGCTTATGGTTATTATTCTGGAAATGGAAAGTTAATGGGGCCTCTGCCACATTGTTACGAATTCGTGCCATGTGTTCCAGGAAATGAGCCTTTACTGGGCGTGTAGTACTTCCAACATACATTTTTTCACAAATACATATTATCCCATATACAACAAATCCAGAGACACGATTTTAGAATTGTGTTAATCTAATGTTCTGTCCCTTTAATTTTACTACATTGCCCTCTAGGCATAAGCCACAAATTTTACATCTACCGCATCTATAATGACCTGCTGGAAGATTAGAAACAGGTGGCCTACTAATGTCAGCCCTCATTATCTGATCCTTAATGTTTCTTGTTTTTCTGTAGCCAATGGTAGGCACCTGTGAACAACCTGGAATGTCACTTGTTGGCTAGCTTCAAGTCCAGTAGCACCTTAGAGACCAACAAGATTTCTGGGGTATAAGCTTTTGAGAGTCCATGCTCCCTTTGTCAGATACCAGGTGCTACTGGCCTTGAATCTAGCTGTATTAGCTGTTGGGGCACTAAGCATGTTCAGAAGACTTAACTGAAGAGATTCAGGAACCCTGAATAAAAGCCTGTGGCTTTTATCACCCATTTGGGTGCTATTTTCTTCACTCCCCACACACATAACTAGTAAGTCTGACAGAGTTTCAGGAAGGGGAGAGGAAAGGGACTGGCACTTATAAAGCAAAGTCTCAGCTCACAGTGGCTCAGAGATCTCCAGCTCTCAGTGACTCGGGTATAGGGATGGGCCTGAACCTAAAAAATCCAGTTCAGGGTAGCCCCCAGACCGGACCCTGAACTGAGCCCAAAGGCCCCCATCCAAACTGAGCTGGTCCAGTGAGTTCAATTCCCCCCTTTTCCTAGCTCACCATGGCTGGGAGAAAGGAGGTGATTTGCTTACACCCACTTCAAAGCAGGGGGGAGCAAAACTGATGTGTTTAATGGCTTGCAGCCATTTAAACCTAACAGTGGGGTGGGTTTGGCCATCAGCTGTTAGGTTGAAATAGATGGTAGCCATTCCACCGGTCCATTTCATTCCCCCCCCCCCCGCTTCGAAGCAGCCATTTAAACCTAACAGGTCAGCTGTAGAGCCATGCTGCTCAGCTGTTAGGTTTGAATGATCCTGAACAGCCAAACCAAACTGGACAAAAGTCTGATGAAGGTGCCTCGGTTCAGGGCTCCAAACCTGCACAAGTTTGTACTGAATTTTGGTTCATGAGCAGTTTGTGCCCACCCCTACTCAGGAATTTCCAGACTGGAGGACTCCATTTTCTAAGCCTTATTTCTGAAACTTTCTGCTGTCATTAGTATAAAAATATAGTTTTAACAGTTTGATTGGTGGTTACAGATATCCATTTGCAGTTCTCAGGCTACCTAAAATATTATTACAAGGTCACCAAACTATAACAATATCTTGAAAGAGCATTTTATTTCTAGATGTTCTGTCTAGATGTTCAGCTGTACAGAACGACAGGTTCTATGGTATTTTGAAAAAAGTTTCTCTGTGTCAAAATGCATTCTGTGAGAATTCTTTATGTGTCATCTGCCCACAGCTGCACAAATTCCATATTTGAATCTATTCTCCACACAGAAAAGTCAGTGTAAGGCAGTAATTTCTCCACTTACTGGTATTTATATCATAAATTAAACACCCTTCCATTAACATAAGTTTGCCAAACACACACACAAAACACATTCCCTTCAACATATGAAGAGTAGGCAATAGCCCACAATCTGTTACACTGTCTATTAGCTTACAGAGCATTGCCTTCCAGTTGTAATAGAGCTCCTATTTTTAAAATAGGTAATGGTGCATGGAATGGATGTCTGAATCTTGAAATGATCTGTTGAACTAGTATTCTTTTTGCAAAATCCAGCATAAAGCAAAATAAACTAGCAACTCATTACATCGTGGTATCTCTCCCCCCTTTTCCCTTTTTGCTCCATATTTTAAAAGCTATAAGGAAAACAACACTTATATAGGAAGTATTGGAACAATTTGGTTTCATTTACCACAGAGGACAGATGAAAAGTCCACTAACTACAGGAAGTTTGAAAATCTCATGTGGTTGGGGGGGGTGTACAATCATGTATTCCTTAGCCTTTTCTTGTTTCCAGAGTCTTGGTCTACCTTTTCTGCTATAAGTCTGGTTTTCTAACTGGTTTGTAGTGGGCTCATTGTATTTATATGTGCCAGCTACACAGCAACTCTCTGCAGTTCTGGCTTTCTAGTGCAAAACCAGGGTTGTAGCATGTGTACCTGGAAAAAGCAGGCACCTTTTTAATTCCTGCACTGCGAGTAGGAAATAGGCTATGCAGGCTTCGAAATCCATGATGGTTCCATATAAATCTCCCGCAGCTTTGAGCCAGGGCAATCCAGTTCATGCATCTGATAAATTAGGTTGCATCTACTTTAGTATTTCAAATGGAAATAAACTAGTATATTGAGTTACTTTCTCTTGTTGGTGCAAATGACTGACATGGATTGCTCTTAAAATAATTCTCCGTTCTCTAATAAAGGGAAACAAGGTATGTTACAAATAATGTGTAGAAATGCATAAACAGTTCTGTTTAATCCAGAGAACATCATACTCACAATTAGATCCTGCCTGTACAACTCTCGTCCAAAGAAACATTATAGAAGCCACATGCAAATTATGTGCTTCCATTTTCTGTGGGAGCCTTTTCGAAAAAACATAGGGAAGCCATCTGCTCCTCTACTGATAGTGTTTTCAGTCTTGCTTTGTGATAAAGCAATAAACTGTACTAATCACAGACCAAAAGAAAAAGATAGTGCCAAAATTCACAGGTTCTTGACCTTTCTATAGTGAAATTGCAGGCTTAGCCTGCAATTTTAGGAGGATAATGTTTGAATTCATCATCTGGATCACATTCAAGTCCTGTAGATGGAACATGACAGATTTCATCTGTCTGACAGCCAAGTCAAATTGTACTTTCAGTGTGAAATGACCAAAACTCGATCAGGACACATCAAGGTGCTTCATAGCAGTGCCATATGGAGGTTTATATAAAGTCAATGGTGGTTGTAAGAGCTCCCTGTAATCACTGGACATGGTCTGCCCTGCAAACAACTAGAACCAGGAAATGCCAATCTAACATTCCTCTGAAAGGCAAGATGGAAAAGTTATGTAACTATCAATGCAATCCTAAGCAGACGGAAAGCCTTTGAAATCTGTTGAAGTCAAGGGATTTAGAAGAGTATATAACTCTCTTTAGGATTGCACTGTGTGTCTCATAATAAAATTCAGCTAAATTAACACCCAAGGAAAAATGAAAACTTGTTCTGCAGCTTGCTGAGCAATGCTCTATTTCCATTGTAATCAAAATGTATGGAATATTTCAAGTGAAGAATCTAGAGGGAAAGCATAACAGGGAGCCTTATGAAACAGATCAAAAGTGACTGAACCAATGTAATGCCTTTTGTAACTGCTGTCCCTTTAAATAGGTGACATTGCCTATATATTGCATTCCAGTTGCTGCAATGTGGCAGGAAGCAGTAGGAATGCTTACCATCTCCAAAGGGGGGGGGGACATGGGAGGACAGGCAGCAATCCCATGGCTTCCATAGCTAGTGCAAAAGTTCCTGTACAGATATGCCTCATACAGTAGGCAAATACGTCCCCTTCCCCCAAATTCTGATATTTTTTTCTCAGTTTTTATACTGGGTTTATTCCACCTTTTCGCCTATCTCTTTCTCCTTTAACAATGAATTCTACAGTTGTGTCCTCACTAACACAAAAGCTGTATCAATACAACCAGGCCATGGGATTTGCATAAAAGCTTAGCTGTTTGTCCTGACCAAGCCTCCCTCTGGAACCTTTTCAAACCACCCAGAAGACATCATATAAAATCAAATCACATTACTTGCCTGGTTACCTGGGCCCCCAGGATAAACAGGGGCCTCAGAATGTCGCCCCTGTATTCTACATTGTGGTGATCCTCAGGGAGCGTTTATGGCAAGATTGAGGATTTGTGCCCAGATCTCCCACATCCTAGCCCAATCAGGGCAGGGGGAGGAGACAAAATTAAAGTGATACAAAACTTAACAATAGCATCGGTGTGGATGAACCCTCACAGACAATACGTTGCTTACCTATCACACAGAGAATTTCAGCTGACTTGCAGTGGTGAAAAACAGCAAGAGACTCTGAACTGATAGTCATTCCTGAAATTACCTATCACTGGAGTATTCAATGTATAGTTCATTCTTACAAAGTCTGACTCCTGGGAAACACTGCCAATAACTGGGTTTATGGCTTATCTTCCCTTTTCTGCCAAGGACCAAATGCTTTTCAATAAATGATCATCAATTTTGCACTTCATGAACAAACACACAGAGATATCAGCTTAATATCTCTTCTTTTTTCTGTTTGGTGTTCAGATAGTGAAGCAAGGGATACATCTCTAGAGGCAGAATAAGCTCTGCTATTCACAAGTGGTAATGATACCTTTAGGGACAACTTCAGTCACACCTGAATAAGGGTAGAACAGCAGAGACTAGTTTTAAGGACCATTATTGATACATGGGTAATACAGTTGTGAATTTGTGATTTGATTACCGTGAGTAGGACTGGCCCAAAGTGACATACCTGGTCATAACCAGGGTCTATGAAAAGAGGATGCTTGCCATAGAATACCCATGATACCCATGAAAAGACAGTGGAGGTGACCCTTCACAGCTGAAAGAAGGGGGCAGGACTGTGTGTGAAGAAACAGCAGTTTTGAGCCTTAAATAATCAGGATGTTCAAGGGACAGTGCTGTTGTCATTGGTGGCATCACTGGTGGTGTCATAGCACCCAACCACATTTTCATTTTATGTGCATGCTTGGATTGATATGTCGATATCATGGTCACATTTTTTTAAAAAAAGCACTGAAATACTGATATATACCTTTGTGATGATAGGCTAAACAGATTCTCTGAATTCCCTGCTTTCATTTTTTTTCTTTTTAAGAAAAGTAAGTCTCTATCCCGCTTCACTTGCAGAGATATGCCCTTTTCTTTATATCTCGATATGGCAAGAGGCTATAGACATACTTTTTTTAAAAAATGGAAGTTGAGAATTCAGGAAACCAGCTTAGCCTATCTCTACAATGGTGTATCAATATTGCAATGTTTTAGTGGCTTTTTAAAGATCAAAAATAAAACCACTCATCTTTGGTGGGGGAGATTTGACAATAACAGGAGTGGGTGGGACAGTGACTCTGATGACAGGGAGTGGGGTGGGACAAAGAAACCTGACAGAAACATTACACTCAAGGAGGAAAGGCAACTCAAAATCAGCTTCCAGGAAGGAAAAAAAAGAGTAAAAGTAGTCTCAAAACAACCAGGGGGAAAAACAGGAAAACACAAACACACAATAACCAAAGTGGAAACTAAAAGCACAAAAATGCATGCAGAAATCCAGGGATAAACTGAAGAAGTAGAGAACCAAAACTGATGAAGAAAACCCATGTGGAAAAAAACTCCTGCTTAGGAGGGCACTGTGAGTCACAGCCAAGCTCACAACAATATTTCTGTATGGTTTTGCATCTAATAACACCATTCAATAAGAGAGCAACTCCATGTCTTATTTTCCTTTCCCTTTGAATCCTTGCTCTTTCCCAGTTTATTTGAAAGACATATGCAATTCTCCTGAGCTTGACTATAGAGCTATCTTTGTTACAGGCTTTGTGATTCTACAGAGCCAACCCACAATGGACTCTCTGAATCAGTTTATTTCCTGTTTTATTTAAAATAAGCCAACATTATTTGTTTCCATTCAAGCCATACTGCATAATTCCCCGAAGCAAAGGCAAATTGCTTTCATCGTCCCAACGTCCAGTCATGCTACAAAAATGCAATCTTTCTGAAGAGTATGTTCTCATGAGAAAATGCTGTAAGCTATATTTATCTCTAACTAATCCATTTTCTATCTCTGTACTAGGATTGACAAATTAAAGAAGGCTACAGCTGCTGTCCTTATCACATTAATTACAGTAAATTGGCTGCAGTATCCAAAAAAAGCAGCTTTCAGAAAGAGGGAGTGCAGTAGTTTCTACTTCATTTATTGGACATTAGATACATAAGAGGCAGCTCCTTAGTGTCAATGTTTTTTCTGATTCCTGGGTGCATAGACATTGCTCCCATTGGATGTTTGTTAGCGTCACTTCTCACACCCTGATTCCAACGCCTCAGTACAAAATAAAGTTGTCTTGCCTCAGTTATGAAAGGATCACATGTGTGATCAGAGAGCTTTTTTCCTTCAAAACTCTCATAAAACATTTCTGTCACATGACAACGTACATACACTTATACTTTGCCAGGCCATTGTTTCATCAAGGTCAGCATTCCCTACTTTCCAGGGTTTGAAGGAGAGGTCCTTCACGTCCCCTACTGCCTGATTCTTTAAACCTGAGATGTTGGGGACTGAACCTGGGGATTTCTGCATGCAAAATGGTTGCTCTACCACTGAACCATGCCCCTCATGTCCTGTGACTCTTGGAACTTATGCCCCCAATCCTAAAAATAAAACACTAAATACTAGGTTACTGGCAAAATAAGAAATTCAACTATAAATGGCACAATGACATTAAAATAATCTCTTAAAAACCCATAGTAGCAACAAAATCCATAAAATCCAGTACAAATAAATTCTAGCCAGTCTTGGTCCTAAACAGACATTTGTTAAATAATCTCATTAGTAGCCACCTATTTGTCCTCGTAACAACAAGTTTCCACACATGTTGTGCTTTCTTTGTTGTAATCATTATGCTCTAAAAGTCTGATCCAAAAATTCCAGCTGGTCTCAATAAATTTTGAATCGATATTAAAAAATGTGAGAAAGTATTAGCCTTTGGCTTCCATTTCATGTAACATTTGGATTATCTGTGTGCATTTTACAGACAGAAGAGGTCATGTCCTTTGTCATTCTAGGCTGCCAGAAGATATATGTCAGATTGTTCTGACATTGTTTCCGACAAATGTTACTGCTTGGGATATTACCAAGAGACTAGTATAAAACAATTCAATCCCACCCTTTTAAAACTTGTTTTAACTGCTTAAATTTTTGAGTTACATGGAAATACACCATTTAGTTATCACATAATACATTCTTGTGTGCATCATATTCTGTAAAATTATCTGTTTCACTATATATAATCGCCTGATAATTATTGTGTAATGTCAGTAAAATAGATACAAATCTGCCACATTATACAATTTCAGCATGAAATCTAGGCATTGGCAGTAGGAGAGAACCCTAGGATTCCATTTACGCTTTTGAGCTGTGTCTATGTTATTTTGGAAATCGTGTTCTGTCTTACCAGTTGCTGATGAAGATCATTGAAATGCTTGATTTATACCTGGGAGAGGTGTTCGGCTGTTATTCCTCCCAGTGGGAGTATTCCGTTACAGTTACTTTCTGTTTGGAGGTCTATGAACACTACTTATATATGGAATTACAGAAGAGCCTACTGTTGGTCTTGAATATGTTTCTTGTTTAAACTATGTTTAATTGTTATGAGCAAATTGTTGGATCTATGTTTATATACTCTACTCGTCTGATACCCGTACTTTGCTATAGTATTTAAGTTCCGTAAATCCAGTTATAATACTGATGATGTGAAGTTTGAAATGTGACATTTGTTGTAGGAATTCTAGTGGAGAAGATTGTAGTGTAAAAAATCAAGTGAGACATACATATATTTTTTCTCTACCGAAGGACCTCTCTCTAGACCACATTGGTGGTTCTGCCCTCAGGTGCTAGGATCACCAGGCTGCTTGATGAGCTCACTCTGGAGCAGGCCACATAGAACTGTCCATTTAAGAAGCAGTCATCTGTTAAGTCAATTCCTGCCATCTTCCATGCTACTTGTGTTCCTGGATTGTTTTGCTCTTATGGAGACCATGTTGTTCTGAGCACCTCGGGTGATATTGCCAGTACTTGGCCTGCGCAGCTCAGTGCCCCCCAGGAGTACTATGTGCAAATGTCTTTGCCGCATTCCTAAGTTGCCTCCTCCTAGCAGCTGCCTGTCCAGTGTAGGAGGGGGAGGAGTATTAGAAGCCACTGTGGAATTGGGGCTGGCAGGATCAGTAAGGCATTACTGCTGAGGCAGGCTCCCTCATGGCCTTAAGCACCCTGCAACCGCTGCTGCACCTGACAGACAACCACCTGTTAGGTGTAGGAGGTGGGGGGAATGTGTTGGAAGCCATCAGATAGTCTGGACCAGCAGCACTGCTAAGGTGATCCTGCTGGGGCGGCATCCCTGATGAAGGAGTGGGATGGGGGTGAGGAGTATTAGAAGCCACTGTGGAGGCGGGGCTGGCAGGATCACTAAGGCATTACTGCTGGGGTATGCTCCCTTGTGGATTTAAGCACCCTTCAACTGCTGCTGAACCTGACAGACAACCGCCTGTTAGATATGAGGTAGGGGAGTGTGTTGGAAGCCACCAGAGAGGCCAGGCCAGCAGGTGATCCTGCTGGGGTGGCGTCCCTGATGGTTTAAAGTACCCTGGTCCTGCTCCTACACCTGACAGACACCCACCTGTCTGGTGTTGGGGGGGATTGTATTTAAAGGCATTGCGAAGGCTGGCATCAGAGAGGCTGGGCCAGCAGCAGGGCTAAGGCAATCTTGCTGAGCAAACCTCCCCGGTGGCTGTAAGCATCCCACCTCCTCTCCTACACCTGACAGGCAGCTGCCTGTCCATTGTAGGAGGGGGAGGGGGAGGAGTATTAAAAGCCACTGTGGAGGCTGGGCCAGCAGACAACTGCACCTGACAGACAACTGCCTGTTAGGTGTAGGAGGTGGGGGGAGTGTGTTGGAAGCCATCGGAGAGGCTGGACCAGCACCATTACTGCACCTTACAGGTGGTTGTTGGCCATTCCTGATTTCCTCAACTGTCATTAGCTGTCTGCAGTCTTCTGTAACTGTTGTTTTTTTACCTCAGAACACTGAGCTCTGCAGCTGACCAATCAGAGAGTGGGGGTGCAGGGAGGCAGCAGCCTGGCAATAGGGGGAGCACATTTACCCCTTTTGACACCCTTAGGGGTCGAATTTCTAAAAATCCCTTCTTAGTGAGCACCTACATCACAGTAGGAGCGCTCTCCCCGAATTTGGTGTCTCTAGATGAAGTGGTTTGGCCTAGACGTTGATTTTATGGTGAGGGGACTTTCTTTTATATATATAGATTGGGTTGTGACCACCAACCCTTCTTTGTATTTCAATCAAGGGCGTAGACTTTCCAATTTCCCAGGGGGGGCTGGGGCTGGGGGCGGGCCAGAGGCATTGCTAAGTCATTAAAAGAACTGGGACCCAATGACATCATAGGGAGGAGCTAGTGATATCACAGGCATGGTTACTATCTATGGAGGTGGACCCATGTGGGATTTAGGGATGGGCTCCCCAGAAATTTAGGGAGGCCTGGGAACCGCCCTAGCAATGTCCCTGGGCTGGGCTAACCCCAGGAACAGTTGCCTTCTTAGAACACTGCTTAGAAACTTAGAAAGCCCCACACACCCCCCACACCTTTTTGCCAAGTTTGGGGATCTTGTTGAGTGTTAGGAGAGAGAGGAAAAGTTCTCTTTGTCAACAGTCTCCACCCGGTATATAATGTTATAACATGTCCCCCCCTCAGTTGTCTCTTTTCTAAACTGAAAAGTCACAGACTCTTCAGCCTTTCCCTTTAGGGAAAGTGATCCAACCCCCTAATCATCTTGGTTGCCCCCAACCTGTACTTTTTCCAGCTCTGTGATGTCCTTTTTGAGACACAGTGACAGGAACTGTGCACAGTATTCCAAATGAGGCCTCACCATAGATCTATACAGGTACATTATAATATTGGCCATTTTATTTTCAATCCCTTTCCTAATAATCCCCAAAATACAGTTTGCCTTTTTCACTGCTGCAACACACTGGGTTGACACTTTCATTGAGCTATCTACTACAAGCCTAAGATCTTTTTCCCCATTACACTGATCCACATTGAACTTCATCTGGCACATTGTTGCCCACTCATTCAATTCGTGGGGATCCTTCTGAAGTCTTTACCTTTGGTTTTTACCATCCTGAATAATTTTGTGTCATCTGCAAACTTAGCTGCTACACTACTCACCCCCTCGATCATTTATGAACAAATTAAATAGTATCACCTCAATACCGATCCTTGTGGGACCCCACTGCTTACTTCACTCCTTTGCAAGAACTGTCCACTTACTCCTATTCTTTGCTTCCTGTTGTTTGACTAGTTTTTCATCCATAAGAGAACCCATCATCTTATTCCATGGCTCATAAATTTACTGAGGAATTTTTGTTGAGGTAGCCTTTTGAAAGTCCAAGTATATAATGTCTACCAGGTCACTGTTGTTTACATGCTTGTTCACTTAAGAACTCTAAAAGGTTGGTGAGGTAGGACTTCCCTTTGCTGATTTGCCTTCAGGAGGCCTTGTTCCTCTATGTGTCTATAAAGATACTACCAAGGGTACTCAACTCCAGCTTTACTTTGTCTCCATTAACACAAAGCTCAATGCAAATATAAAGGGTATATGCATATAGAATTAGGCACACGTCTCAGTTGTGGCAGAAAAAAAAGCACTAGGCTGTTGCTTCTGAATGTTTTTACAGAGATACATGTTTAAATGTACATGCGTACACTGTATTCCTGCTATGTGTTTTACGCTTGTGTATGCATATCTTTGGATGAAAACTACAAATATTGCATGTTTTTCTTAGAACTACAGGCCTTACTCTCTGGAAAGCATTCTTAGGATTGCACTATAAATCCCTGGGCTCACTGTTATTATTGTCATTATTTGCCATTGATGTGCATGTTATAAGGGAACAAGAGGCAGAGTAAAGGGAATGTGGGCTATATGCAATGTTTTTTAAATATAATGCAAATACTTTATTATCAGCTAGCCTGATACCCGTGTTTCGCTATGGTATTTAACTTCCATAAACCCGATTATAATACTGATGTAAAGTTTGAAATGTAACATTTGTTGTAGGAATTCTAATGGAGAAGATTGTAGTATAAAAAATGAAGTGAGACATACATCCTTTTTCCCCTGTCTACTGAAGGACCTCTCTGTAGACTGGGGTGGGCTACCTCATGATTTTAAGTACCCTGCAACCGCTGCTGCACCTGACAGACAACCACCTGTTAGGTGTAGGAGGTGGGGGGAATGTGTTGGAAGCCATCAGATAGTCTGGACCAGCAGCACTGCTAAGGTGATCCTGCTGGGGCGGCATCCCTGATGGATTAAAGTACCCTGGCCCTGCTGCTACACCTGACAGACACCCACCTGTCTGGTGTTGGGGTGGAATGTATTTAAAGGCATCAGAGAGGCTGGGCCAGCAGCAAGGCTAAGGCAATCCTGCTGAGCAAACCTCCCCGGTGGCTGTAAGCATCCCACCTCCTCTCCTACACCTGACAGGCAGCTGCCTGTCCAGTGTAGGAGGGGGAGGGGGAGGAGTATTAGAAGCCACTGTGGAGGCAAGGCTGGCAGGATCAATAAGGCATTACTGCTGGGGTGGGCTCCCTCATGGCTTTAAGCACCCTGCAGCCACTGCTGCACCTGGTGGGGGGAGTGTGTTGGAAGCCATCAGAGAGGCTGGGCCAGCAACACCACTAAGATGATCCTGCTGGGGTGGCGTCCCTGATGGTTTAAAGTACCCTGGTCCTGCTCCTACACCTGACAGACACCCACCTGTCTGGTGTTGGGGGGGATTGTATTTAAAGGCATTGCGAAGGCTGGCATCAGAGAGGCTGGGCCAGCAGCAGGGCTAAGGCAATCTTGCTGAGCAAACCTCCCCGGTGGCTGTAAGCATCCCACCTCCTCTCCTACACCTGACAGGCAGCTGCCTGTCCATTGTAGGAGGGGGAGGGGGAGGAGTATTAAAAGCCACTGGGGAGGCTGGGCTGGCAGACAACTGCACCTGACAGACAACTGCCTGTTAGGTGTAGGAGGTGGGGGAGTGTGTTGGAAGCCATCGGAGAGGCTGGACCAACACCATTACTGCACCTTACAGGTGGTTGTTGGCCATTCCTTATTTCCTCAACTGTCATTAGCTGTCTGCAGTCTTCTGTAACTATTGTTTTTTACCTCAGAACACTGAGCTCTGCAGCTGACCAATCAGAGAGTGGGGGTGCAGGGAGGCAGCAGTCTGGCAATAGGGGGAACACATTTACCCCTTTTGACACCCTTAGGGGTCGAATTTCTAAAAATCCCTTCTTAGTGAGCACCTACATCACAGTAGGAGCACTCTCCCTGAATTTGGTGTCTCTAGGTGAAGTGGTTTGGCCTGGACGTTGATTTTATGGTGAGGGGAATTTCTTTTATATATATAGATTGGGTTGTGACTTTTGAACATAGTTGTGAATTGTAGATAGTCTTCCCTTGGTGGATATTGTGTGTTGCTATATTTCTACACTAAGGGTTCCCTATTGTCTTTGGCACATTATATAATTTCAGCATGAAATATATATATATATTTCATAAACTCATAATCCTCTTCCTAGTAGATTCATGAGAAATGTGGGGTTCGTTTCCATGATTCATCAATGGCGTTCCACACTGCATGAGTAGAAGTGTTTGACAACTGCCTTATCAGATTCCCGGAGAACCTTTTTGCCAAGTTTGGGAATCTTGTTGAGTGTTAGGAGAGAGAGGAAAAGTTCTCTTTGTCAACAGTCTCCACCCTGTATATAATGTTATAACAGTCCCCCCCTCAGTTGTCTCTTTTCTAAACTGAAAAGTCACAGACTCTTCAGCCTTTCCCTTTAGGGAAAGTGATCCAACCCCCTAATCATCTTGGTTGCCCCCAACCTGTACTTTTTCCAGCTCTGTGATGTCCTTTTTGAGACACAGTGACAGGAACTGTGCACAGTATTCCAAATGAGGCCTCACCATAGATCTATACAGGTACATTGTAATATTGGCCATTTTATTTTCAATCCCTTTCCTAATAATCCCCAAAATACAGTTTGCCTTTTTCACTGCTGCAACACACTGGGTTGACACTTTCATTGAGCTATCTACTACAAGCCTAAGATCTTTTTCCCCATTACACTGATCCACATTGAACTTCATCTGGCACATTGTTGCCCACTCATTCAATTCGTGGGGATCCTTCTGAAGTCTTTACCTTTGGTTTTTACCATCCTGAATAATTTTGTGTCATCTGCAAACTTAGCTGCTACACTACTCACCCCCTCGATCATTTATGAACAAATTAAATAGTATCACCTCAATACCGATCCTTGTGGGACCCCACTGCTTACTTCACTCCTTTGCAAGAACTGTCCACTTACTCCTATTCTTTGCTTCCTGTTGTTTGACTAGTTTTTCATCCATAAGAGGACCCATCATCTTATTCCATGGCTCATAAATTTACTGAGGAATTTTTGTTGAGGTAGCTTGTCAAATGCCTTTTGAAAGTCCAAGTATATAATGTCTACCAGGTCACTGTTGTTTACATGCTTGTTCACTTAAGAACTCTAAAAGGTTGGTGAGGCAGGACTTCCCTTTGCAGAAGCAATGCTGATTTGCCTTCAGGAGGCCTTGTTCCTCTATGTGTCTAATAATTCTATCTCTGATTACAGTTTCTATTAATTTGCTTGGGACAGATGTTAGGCTAACCTATGTGAACATGGCATTGGATGGTAGGAGGCTTATATCATTACCAAAGCACAATGTTATTTCTCAGTCTCTTGCATTTTATTTTGCAGCATTTTCATTGTACAATAGAAGCTGAGCAATAGGTAGATGCAAGGATGTATTTCATGTATACGCGCCAAAGAATTACGCTGGTGCTCCTGTCCCGTAATTCTTGCATCTACCACAGCACAGCTATGCTGTGCGAGTTCAGCTAAGCAGTATTTACAGAGCCATGGGACACTCTCCTGTGTACATACACAATTCTTGCCTTTTCTGTGGAGCTGCAAAACTGTGGAGCTGCAAAGGCCTGCAGAGAGAAAAAAATTACTGGCCATAACTACTAGTGTGGAAGTACTTTAACTAACAGGCAAAGTATAATTCATTGGGTTGGTTTGAATCTGTACAGCTAAAGCCATTCTATAGGAATGCGTTGCATGGGTGCAGATAATTAAACAGCATTCACTGAGTAAAATCTAATGTCATTCAGAGAGTGATTTGTGGCATTCACTGCCATGAGGTGTAGTAATGGCTACTAGCTTAGTTGTCTTTACTAGGAGATGTGACAGATTCATGGAGGACAAATCCACTAATGGCTTTTAGTCATGATGACTAAATGCAATGTCCATGTTCAGCGGCTGTAACACTCAGAATACTTGATTGGGGGGTGGGGGGAACAAGAGAAGGAAGCTTTGGTCTGAAATGTCCTGCTTGTAGTCCTTTATGGAGGTATCTGGCTGGCTAATGTATGAAACAAGATGCTGTATGAATGTACAAAATGTATGAAACAAGAAACAAGACCATTAGTCTGATCCACCACAGCATTCTTACAAAACTACACATTTTAATTCTACCCTACTTACTTGGTGGGGAGAGAGATCTTTGGACATCTTCCTGCCTAACTGCTAAAATAGGCTTCTGTAGCATACCAAGATTATGAATAGAATCACTTATCTAAATATAGCATCCTGTCCTCCAGAGAGATGAGGTTCATTATCATACCAGTAGATGATATGACAAAAGCAGTCTTCGGCAGTGACCCTTATTTACTGTGAGCTAAGGGAGTGTTCAGGTGTCATCAAAGTAGAAAGAAATATCTATCAGCGTCAATCATTCCAGGACCTTGTGAACTTTCCCACTCAGGCATCTTAGTTCAGAAAGGATTGGTCTTTTCCCTCAGGAGTCCAGATGCGATAATACAGCAACTTTCTCAGCAAAGGCTTTAACACTGTAAGTCAAGCCTCAATACACATTTTTGGTCTATTCTGAGAGCTGAAATATGAGGCCAAAAGCTAGAACACATCATGGGACATGTCTAGTCTTATTCTCAGTATCTCTAGAATAAGATTTAGTTAGTTTGTTTAAAGCAAAAGCTAAAGTACTGAACTGGCAGCCCAGCAACCCTCTGTATACCTAACATACACTACTGTTGTGATGATTTGAGGGAGAGTCAACATATGCCTGATCTGACCCCAAGCCCATAGCTACAGTGGGGCATCTTGGGGCTAGGCCCCCTGACTTACTGGCAAGGCCCCCTGACTTCCCATCCAGTCCAGGGCTCCTCCCAGGAGGGGCAGCTCCGGCCACGGGCCTCTGGGGGAGGAGGCAAACTAGATGCTCGCAGCGAGAGGGAGACCCTGACTTGCCGGCAGCTGGAGCAGAGATCAGCGCAGCACAGGATTTCTGCACCCCACTCTCTTTAATTAAATTACTTTTAGTTTGATTAGCCAGTGCCCCCTAAGAAATTTAAATCCCCTCCCCAAGTTAAAAAATCCTGGCTACGGGCCTGTCTGACTATCTGTTATTGATACAAAAACACCTGGGAGAGGCAAGATGCCACCAAACTGAGCATCGTGATTGTCTAAAGTAGGTAAAGTGTACCTGCACTTACATATGAAAGAATGTTTAAAATGAACAAGTCATTGTGGGCTGTTTGAAAGAGGTTTCTCTTGTATTTTTATATCTCTAGCATCCCCCCCCCCTTATACTAATTGTGGTCCAGAAGGTAAGACTGGAAGGGAAAGAGTTCTGTTGATAGCATTTTGTATTGCTGGACCACCAAGAGCTCCAGACTTCACCGTCTCCTTTTCTGCCCCCTCTGATAAAACACAGTGTGGTGGGAACTGATTCTATATTAGGACCCTGTGGCAAGATGAAGGGAAGAAATCAGCCTGAGGCTTGAGCACCCAACTAATGACTAATATTCTGGTTTTTTACAGTGGTTGCCTGCCTACTTTGCTGCTGGTGGTTCTTCAGTTACTTGTGTATTTTTTTAGATTCCCTTTAAGATTTTATGATGTAAAGGTTGGTTACAATTTTTTAAATAAAACAAATAAGTGTACAGATAGTAGGGATGTGCAGTCATATGTACTAATGAAGATCTGACCTGAAACCTATTCAGAAGGTCCCTTCCTTGCCTTTCAAGATGAAGAGCTTTTTCCCACAACTCTGGCTGATTTCAAATTAGAGCTGCCTCGATGTTGCGCCGCCGTTTGCCCCGATACTATTGGTCAATTTCACACCCGAAGCTGCCGGGCTGCATTTTGACTCACGGCTTCACCCGATTTCCCCCGCAGTTTTGTGATCCTGTTTTTTGAGGATCACGAAACTGCGGAGGAAATCGGGCGAAGCCACGGGTCAAATGCAGCCCCGCGGCTTCGGGTGTGAAATTGACCAATAGTATTGGGGCAAACAGCGGCGCAACATCAAGGCAGCTCTAGTGCGAAATCAGCCCCTATGAAGGGAAATACATTATTGTTATCAGCTTCTGAGAAAAAGAATTCATCTGATCTTACACTGGATTTCCAGATTGCACATATGCTGGCAGGGTGGGTGTGCTTAGACAAGTGTGACAATATAAATTACTGCCTGTACTGCTTACTCTTTCTGGACTTGAATGAATATGAGTGTCATCTTTTCAAAGCTAACTACTTAACCACAGTTTTGCTGCCTTCAGGATCAATGAGCGCATTGCATGCTCCAAGTGCAATAGTTCAGAAATGGCACTGGAGATAATGGATTGCCACTTCGACAGGCAGCCGGCGGTGACCCTTACATGAGGCCATTCTGAAATGGGCCCAAAAGAGGAAAGGCTGGTGGATTGATTTTCAAGCTGCTGCAATTCAGAAGTATGCCCTGTCTGTCCTTTATATAATGCTATACAGATCCTAGCCTGAAGACATTATCTAACACCACAGATAAAAGTACACTTAACACAGTTCTAATTCTTGGGCAGCATTTAGAAAGGGTCTGATAGTGATGACTCTCTTACCACCGTAGTCTGCTACCCACTCATTTAGAATTAATGCAGCAACATTATATATTAGGCGAGAGACTTTCTCAATCCCAGATACAAGCTCTATGAGGCCATCCAATAGTACATCCAACCTGTTGTTCTGCTCAACTGTTGACTGTAGTTGAACGTAGTTTGGTTACTTTCTCTCAGTTCTGCAGTTGCCCACAGGAGCACAGGTGTGTGCTTCTCCTTCATATTTGGGATGAAGAAGGATGCCCTACAGTTTGCTTTTGGCACCCAGCTCAGCTTGAGCAATCACCACACTCCAAGGTTATACACTGAACCTGGAAGGTCATTACCACAATAACCGAAAGGCTCCCGGGCCACATGCACATTTGCCATGCCTACAGGATATACATTTAACTGAATAATGCATCACCCAAAAAGCTGCTTTCCAGTGAAGAGTTGAGAGTGACGTATTGCACAATGAGTTAAGCATCTTTAAATGTGATACAAGTGAACAGTCACTTTACATGCATAGGAAAACCACAAGGTAAAGCATGCACTGAAATCTACCTTTGAAGACTTCATGAGGAATATCCATGAGACCATTTCCCTTCCTCTCACATAAAGCTGGAAACTAGCTGCTCACATCAGTATGCCTACGTGAGACACAGGTTGTTAAGAGTTTTGCAGTGCTGCGCACCATCTGGTGTTCAGGCACAAGGGAATCGACAATTCAGCAGAGGCACTGTGTTCCTGCTTCATTGTCAAGTTTTCAGTATGCACCCTGTTCATCTCCTGTCTCCCCTTTTGTACCTGTGCTTCAGCTGCACAGATGTGCAGGAAGAAACAGGAGCCAAAGGGAGAAAGAAAGAAAGAAAGTTCCTATCCTTTAAGTAGCATTGAAGTCTCCCCACTGAATCAAGATAAAATTTCTGTATAGCAATTAAAATATTGCTCCTCTTCAAGCGGGGGGGGGGAGGTTGATACAATTAGAAGATTAAAGCAAACAGCAGGATTGCTTTTTAAAGAAAAGACAATGCCCCCCACAGCAAACCTCCAAGTACTCAAACAAGAAAGAAAAGCTAAAAGACAGAAAACAGAGCCGACTTTTCACATTGGAAATTATTCAAATTGAATTCTGCATGAAAAATGCTCAGGAGCTGGTCTATTTAAGACATGTTTCAAGTTGTCCACATGGCTGGAATCGCATTAAGACGGAAATGAGAACTTTGCATATTCTCTCATCTATTACCGTCAGGTTAGAAATAGAATATTGCATTAACATGCAAAAGGAAGCCAGCCAACACTACAGGAGCGAAAAAAGCAGCATTTCCAAAGTAAGCGCTAAAAAGAATAGGGGAAAGATTTGTATAGGTAATGAGTCATAAAGCAAAAATGAGAGAGAACAGAGCGCACACAGTTGTGCCTTGATTAGACTATTGATATTATATTCATTTTAATGCCAAGTGTTCCAAAGAGCCTGCAAAAGACCAGCATTTCACATTGGCCCACTACCTCCTATTCTTTCCTCCCTCTCACTAACCTATCAAAAAAGCATGATGAGCCCAAGCTCAGATGACATGAACACTTTCAACCATAGGGGTTTGTCTGCTGACAGCCAAACGTTGCTACAGCTCTGCCCTTTAAACACCACAACTCAACGGTTGCCATTTCCTATGTCCAGAAATGAATGCCACATTTCCAAGTAGGTCACCTTTGTTTCTTTATTTTAATTTTCGCCTTAAACTTAATACAGTACTTTAGGAAGCAATGCCAAGCAGCATATTAACATAGTCCTGAAGATCCAACCCATAGTACTTAACAAGATATACAAGAACTGTTTTTCCTCCTCTTCAGCGTCTCGCCTTTCTTATTTATTTATTTATTTGGATTTGTACCCCGCCCTCCCCGCCATAGTAGGTTCTTACATAGGAACCAACTCCACTAGCTGAACTCCTCAGGTCCATCCTCTAGATTCAGGTATTGGCTGTGCTTCCAAACCTAAGGAACAGTTTTATTAACACCAATAGGACTTAACACACTATTAAGTGCTTTTAGTATTACACACAAATATATCTTAAGAACATAAGAGAAGCCAAAGTTGGATCAAACCAATGGCCCATCCAGTCCAACACTGGGTGCGTTCAGACGGGCCATTTAAGCCGGCATAAACTGCTCCAGTTGGAACCGGAGCAGTTTGATCCAGAAGAAACGTGATCACACTCACCTCCTGACTGTGCAGCACATCACAATATGCCCATTCACACTACCGATGCGCAACAGCGCATGTCAGTGTTTTTTTTAAAAAAAAATACGTTTTGCACATGCGCATAGGCAGCCATCCACAGAGTTGAGATCTTCGCGCAGGCGCAGAACTCCCCATCCCAAAAAGCGTGCCCTGAAGCGAAGCTTCACCCAAGCGCACATGAAGGAGGCTAAAAAAAATGGCGGCCGAAAAGCAGAAGCCTCAGGATTCCAAACGGAAGTGGCTCTACACCAGCAGAGAGCGATCAGATGGGGATAATGCGGCTAGAACCGGAGCACTCAGGATACCACCACTTGGGGACCTAGTAGCAGAATACACCGGTTTAAAGGGCGTTTGCGACGGTTAGGGACGGAAGGCAGATGTTGGCTGTGTGATCACGCGTAACTACTCCAATTCTAACTGGCTCATATACCAACTCAAATGTCTGAACGCACCCTCTGTGTCACACAGTGGCCAAAAATACCAAGTGCCATCAGGAGGTCCATCAGTGGGGCCAGGACACAAGAAGCCCTCCCACTGTTTCCCTCCCCCCAGTACCAAGAATACAGAGCAGAGGTTGATTCGGGGGGAATCGCGGGGGATCGCCGTTCCCTCGGGTGAGGTGCGGGGGCAGGGCACACAATGAAGCCCCGCCCCCTGCTTCTGGCTGCCCCGCTTCCAGCCCTCATTCAGCCAGGAGGAGGCAGGAAAAGAGGGAGGGTAAGTTGCTTCCTCCCCGCCTCTCCCCACCCCTGCCTGC
>NW_015166418.1:1327605-1364595 GCF_001447785.1 Gekko japonicus | reverse complement strand
GCAATACCATGGAGATTTTGGGGGTGGAGCCTGAGTGGTGGGTTTAGATCCAGAGGAATTAGCTGTGTTAGTCTGTTGCTGCAAAATAGTCCAAGAGTTCAAATTGCACCTTTAAGACTAACAAATAGCACCTTTAAGACTAACGTTTAAGACTAAGACTAACTGAGTGGTGGGTGTGGCCTTATGACACACGTCCGGTGATGGCAGGGGTGTGTGGCCTTATGACACACTTCCGGTGATGTCTGGGGGTGTGGCCTTATGACACACTTCCGGTGATGTCAGGGGGTGTGGCATATGCTAATGAGTTATGCTAATGAGTTCCCCTAGCTCTTTTTCTACGAAAGGACCCTTGATACAGAGTATCACTTGCCCCAGACCAAGAGTTCATATCTATACCTTGTAGCTAATAGCCACTGATGGACCTCTGCTCCATATGTTTATCTAATTGCCTCTTGAAGACATCCATGCTTGTAGCTGCCACCACCTCCTGTGACAGTTAATTCCATGTGTTAATCACTCTTTGGGTGAAGAAGTACTTCCTTTTATCCATTCTAACCTGACTCCTCAGCAATTTCATTGAGTGCCCACTAGTTCTTGTATTGTGAGTTCTTGTATTGAAGCACAATTTATTTCCCATGCCCATTTTCAGTCTTTTTAATGCTTTCTTTAGTTCTCAGAATAGCCTGAGATGTTACATTGATGAAACAGTAGTGGGTGCATGAGTGTGAGCTGTCCCTTTCCACAGCAACATCCAAAAGCCAAATTTGTGCATTCCTCCACATTATGAGATCTGTAAGTTATAAGCACATCTGGAACTCATCCCCACAGCTGGCACATTTCTTCCTTCCCTATTGGATAGCCCAGCAGAAGATGAAACACAGACATTGCAGAGTACCTACACATCTACTGTGCCACTTCCATCCGAAATGGCTATTGAATAGAATGGTATCATACAGCCAGGAGGTCCTTCGCAGTATTGAAACTCTTTTTTTCTCCCTTCAGCAGCACTCTAAAATGCAGTTTCAAGTTTGGTAAATTCACATAAATATAAAGCAGTTTAGGGATCTGATGGGAGATCAGTTGAGATGAAGCTAATGGATGTTTTCTGTCCAGACTGTAGCCTGTTTAATCCCTGGCTCCTGAACACAGGTGCGTTCACTGGCAGAGAGGAAAGAATCCAAGTATCCATGCAGCTGGCCCATGTTTGCCGCTGGTCTGCCCTCCAGCCCCACTTACCAGCATTCTACTTCAGCATGAGCCTGAGGGAGTCCATCTCCTGGGAGCCATCTCTTATTCTACCCTTCAGCAACAGATATGCTGTAGGCTGAGAGGGAGTTTTTCCAGCTAAAGCATAGCCTTGATTTGTACATTATTCCATTTTGTTTAGACAATTAAAACCTGGCTTATCACTTTAGATCTATTCAAACATTAAATATGTTACACCAAGGAAGGGCAGACTTTATGTTTCCAGGAGTGACTCAGTTGTTTTTTTCAAGAGCCTTGGAAGCGATTCCAGCCAGCATGGCATGAACCCAGGCAGCAGCATGGGATGGAGTGGGTGCCACTTGTGGTTGCTGCTTGCTGCCCCCACCCCTTGCTACAATTGCCTAGGGTGCCAAATGAGCAGACCAGGCCTATTGGAGAGCAGCTGGTCACAACTGAGTGACCTTCTGCCTGTTGGCAGAGTGTAGATAGGCAGTAAAGTGGAGCACAAGCTGTTTAAAGAATAAAGTTGCTTTATTAAGAAGAGAACAAACTTTTTAAGAAACAGGAGAGAACGAAGTCTGTCTCACTAGCTAGCAGGGAAGTCAGTAATGACCATGTTCTCAGCAGGAGCAGGAAAGAGCCCTAACTGAGCCAATCAGGAGACAAGGAAACTATTTGAAAATAGTAGGAAGTCCCTAATCTCCCTATGCTACCCAGTTGTCCCCTCTGCTGCCCCCTGCAGGATGTCATCATTTTCTTTATCTATGCACGATAGACCTTGCATATTCCAACACACTGCCCACCCTGTGTTATGAGGAACAGCTTTGTCTAAGCAGGAGAAGGATAAGGAGTGATTCTGCAGTTGATTTTTGTGCTTTAGGTTCTTCCAGAACTAGGAATACAGGGCCATTAAAGATCTCATAACTACTGAACTTGACTCACCTTTTTCCATAGGAGCATGCCTGTTTATCAACACTGTGCATGCCCTAAAGGTTTGTAATTAAGGGTCTCAAAGATGTTCTTACCCAAAGGACAAGCCATTCATTGCAGCTGCACTCTGCTTCAGCAAGTTAACTACTTGATAGTCCTTGCAGGTCCTGCAGTCAGTCTGTGTCAAAAAGACTGAGGGGAGGGAGCAAAACACAGCCATTCATCTTCTGACTTTGTGTTTATTACCTCATTGCCCAGATGACCCTTGGCACATCATAACTATGGATCACATGTTATGCAGGCTAGTTGGGAGGGGGAGAAAAATAAATTATTCCTTTAAATCAATCTGATAGAGGCAAGGATAAGCAACTGCCAGAATGTTTTCATGATAGCTGGTGATGAGTTTATTTTTTGCCCCCTTTCCTAGACCACAGCTGCAGATACAAGCATTTGTGCTCCTTAAAAAACAGAAATATGGTACTCAAAGTTGGGACAGAATGCAGCTGCAAAAAGCAGAATTTTCTGTGTCAGGAGCAGAAGCACCCCTCTCAATTGATAAAAAGGACAGCCTCAGTGACTGAAATAATATCTGAAGTGTGCTCTTAATTAGATCACGCTCAGGTAGAAAAGATGGCTACCCCCACCATTTACCATTGTGCCAAGTGGCACTTCTTGCTGGGTCTTTAATGAGAAAAGGCTTCACTAGGTCCCCAAGCCTAGCTAGGCTTCCAAACTATAATCATTGTAGAATTTAAACTATCATGAGTAAAACAATAACTGCCATGAAGATATTTATAAAGCAGATAAGATTGCTAACTCACAGGTGGGGCGTGGAGCTCTCCCAGAGTTAAAACTGATTCCCATGCTACAGAGACCAGTTTCCCTGGATACGATGGAAGGCTGGGGGTGGGGGGTAGACTCTATGGCATCATATCCTGCTGAGGTTCCACTCCGGGTTTTATTAGGGTTGCTGGGTCCAATTGTCATGCTGGCAGGGGGATTGGGGGGCATTTTGAGAGTGGGCAGGAACTTTGTACAACATGCATACGTCACACAGAAGTGACACAGGCATGCCAGTAATACTGGAGGTGATGCTCTGGTTTTTGGACAAAACTCTATAGTAAAATCACCCTCAAACCATAGAGTTTTGTCCAAAAACCAGAATTTCACCCCCTCAGTGTCACCGACACACCTGCATCACTTGTGGGTGATGTCAGTGCATTGTGCACAATTTCCTCCCGCTGGCCACTGGCAGGTAGAAGCCTATGAAAATGGGGGAATCCCTCACCCTCACCCTCCAAATCTCCAGGAATTTCCCAACCTGTCGTTGGAATAAGCAGGTAATGAAATATTTTCTCTAGTACCCAGGATCATTACCATCTGAATTCCCATTACCTGCAATTACTGGGAGATTCAAACTGTTTGCATCAGCTTCCCTGAGATCTTCCAACTTCAGATATGGAGTCTGCAGTATTGACTCCATAGATATGCTCTATCCCATGGCTCCCAAGGGGAAATGCTCCAATTATTATTTCCTTGAGTTACAACCACATTACTCTAACAACATGTGCAAAATGTCTTGACTCAAGGAAATATTTTACCTTGCCCATCCACCTGCATGCCTTTCATACAAAACATCACCCAGGAAATACAGTGTGTATGTGTAGCATCTCTGTTCTGCTGTTCAACCCTGAGGCTCAAAATGGCATTTTTAGAAAACAATGCAATGAGACAGGCTAGGAAGTGAAATAACTTGCCCAAGGCCATCTAGTCATCCTCAGGGCTTCAGAGTGGGAACTACATTTCCCATTCATTTAAGTCCAGCACCATAGCCACCACACTGATATGCCCTGGATAGAAAAATGAAGCAGATGAGAGAGTAAAAGGCTACAACGACGCCACCTTTCTGACTCTGTTTTGTGAATGCACAGAGTGATGATGCAGTCAGAGGCTGATTTCGTAGTAGGGCTGCCTCGCGGTTGCGCCGCCGTTTTCCCCGATACTATTGCTCAATTTCATACCTGAAGCTGCGGGGCTGCATTTTGACTCGCGGCTTCGCCCGATTTCCCACGCAGTTTCGTGATCCCCTTTTTTTTGAGGATCACAAAATTGGGGAGAAATTGGGGTGAACCCACAGGTCAAATGCAGCCCCGCAGCTTCAGGTGTGAAATTGACCAATAGTGTCGGGGCAAATGGTGGCGCAACCACGAGGCAGCTCTAGTGCGAAATCAGCCAGAGAGTTTCAGGAGATAGCTGTAATGGTCTGCAGTAGAACAGCTAGATGTGAGTCCAGTATCATCTTGGAGACCAACAAGATTTTCAGGGTAGAAGCTTTCGAGAGTCAAAGCTTCCTTCATCAGGGTTCCCCATGATGGTCTGATGGGTAAACTGGAAGACTGCAAACTGGACTCCAGGATAGTTAGGTGGATAGGGAAGTGGTTGGAAAATCACACCCAAAGAGGACTTGCCAGTGGCATGTCATCTGAAATACAAACATAGGTTCATATCGTAACACCACAGGGTTCGATACTGGGCCTGGTACTTTTCAATATTTTTTGAAAGTATTTGAAAGGCTCACAGAGGAGAGCAGGAAGTTGTTCCTGTTGGCAACAAAGGACAGGACTCACAATAATGGGTTTAAATTACAAGTGGAAAAGTAGCGGCTGGATAGTAGTGAAAAACATTTTTACAGTATGAGTAGTTCAGCATAGGGTTGCCAAGTGGTCCATTTGTTTCTGGTGCATGACACAGCAATGTCCATTAGTCCATCCACAGAACATGCCCACATACCTCCTAGAATATTGGATGTACTTTTTTAGCATATTCTTCACAGGCCCCATCTCAGATACATCAGTCCATACAGGTTCCCAATGAAGAAGTCTTAAATATTTAAAGCTTCCATAATTCTCCTTTAGATGCAAAGGTAGTACAGTTCAATAGGTGTGTGGCCAAGTGTTTAACAGGCATATGCATTACATGTGCTCATAAAAATAAGGTACTAAAGAGTACCTTGTAGAATAGGAAAAGACTGTTTGTGTTAACAATAAATACAGTCAATTGATAATGTGAAAAAATTCAATTTGTTTCACATTGCCAGTGTAAAATAGTTTAAAGCAAATAGTAGAAATGCACTAGTTACGATTTTATTTTGCAAAGGAAAATACCAGGCCAAAGTTGCCACTAGAGACAGCAAAACTGATTTAAGCAGCAAGGTGTGTCATTTTCATTATATAGCAACACCCAAGGCATGCGAATTCAGAGGACAGAATGAAAATACAAACATTTCTTTCTCCACAGGTTCAATATTCCAAGAAGTAGCACAATAGTTTTCATATGCTAAACAGCTGTAGGAAAGGCTGGACTCATTTCAATATGTTGCTTTCTCAACATTCTACCATTCTATCATCTGAACATTCTATTTATCATGAAATCAAGATAGTTGTTCAATCCATTTGAATTTGCCAAGATAATGTATCTGGAAAGAATGGTAATCTGTCTAAATTTCAGCAGGGAAATCTGATGTAAGAATAGCTGAGTTTCAAAAATTGTCTTCATCTTGAAGTTATTGAAAGTTTGGGACTGATTTTTGTACATCCAGGCCAATTGATTTTTTCCTTTTGCAAGTTTACTTTCTGCCAACAAGTTACAAACTGTTGTCTGGGGAAGGAGAGCTAGCTGAGAGGTAAGAAAAAAGAGAGGAGTTTGAATATGATAAAAGAGTGAGTCATCCTCTAGAATTTAACTCATCAGCACCCCAAAAAACAAAGACCCTAATTCATACCTCTCTGTCTTATCTACTCACTTCCATCCTTCCCCCTCCCTCACCCATTCCTAGGTCATCAAGTTGCCTGATGTCTTTAGGCCTCTACTCCTCCTAGCCTTCCTTCAGAGTAATAATTCAGGGAGAATCTTTTAGAAGTGAAATGGCTCCTGTAGTTCACAACAAACAGCAATGTCACCAGCCATTACTGAGCAGTTGCATTCCAATCAGATGGTGTTCTGCACAGAGCTCCCCATGCCAAGCCATTTATTATCATACTGAATTGCTCATTTTGGGGTTCACTGGAAAGCCAACCATGGGAAGCAACCCTTAGAATGTTTCCTAGCTGTAGAATTCAATTACAATTGAGGAACAAAGTTAAACAAATGTTATTAGGGAGTCTTCACCCTACTGGTTCTAGCAAGTTAAACCGCCATGTAAGGTTTCAAATGACCCTATTCACACTGTATGATGGGAAGCTGTAAGTGACCTTGAGGATGCAATAATTCTTCCACACACTGCTGGCTGTACCAAACCAAGCAGCACTCCTCCACTGCCAGAGCACTTGGGTGTTATACAGCTGAGTAGAAAAGATGGCAACCTCAGCTAAGATACCTGACGGGAAGCCACTCACTCATAACAATTATTCAACTTCACTGAGGATTTTTTTTTAATCACACTTTTCAAATGATGCCTTTTTACCATATTTCATTGGGGAGGTATTTTTCCTGCCGAGTCTTCCTATGCAACAAACATATAGGTAGCAC
This sequence comes from Gekko japonicus, assembly GCF_001447785.1. NCBI lineage: Eukaryota > Metazoa > Chordata > Lepidosauria > Squamata > Gekkonidae > Gekko > Gekko japonicus. The sequence goes on along the minus strand of NW_015166418.1, from coordinate 1,357,932 downwards.
TGCAATTCCCCCCCCCCCGTCTGTAAAAGAATCATATAAACCGTAAGATCAAAATATGGTAGGATGTATCCTACCACTCCATTCAGCTTAGGATGCCATCTTAGTAGCAACTCAGGCCTCCCCCACCACATCTCAAAGTGACATATCCCTGAAAGGTTTACAAGCGGGGCACAGAGGCCAAACCATCCCCCTGTGGACAAAGAAACCACAGGATTACTGCCTCTGGATATCTGGATGACACTGACCTAGGGAAGAGCCTCAGCACAGACTCTTCTCATCACCTCAGAGAAACATCACATTGCAACAGCTCACTGACCACCCACATAACATGGGAAAGTGGCTGGAGATTCTCAGTAACTTTTAAACCACAACAGGAAGGAACGCAAAATGAGTGCATCGAGATCAGCCGTTGCTCATTTTTGTGTACAAATTCAACTATATGTGGCATAAGTTTGGTTCTTAGCCTGGCACACAATGGGATTTTAAACAAGCAAACATTATACCCTGTTGAATAGAGAGGGCTTAAACAAACAGTTGTAGGGATGACCACCCCGCTCCAGGAACTACAAGGTGTTTTTTAACTGCGAATTGCTACTTCTCACTACTGCTGATCAGCTAATTGAAGAGGAGTCCCCACCTATCAGAGCAGTATATCCTGGCTCTATCATCTGTCTTGATTGCTTCAGTGTCCTTGTTTAGAACTCCATCACTGCAGCAGCTGGCCCAAAGAGGATTCTTCATTGAACAGTCTGATTGCAGGAGCCCCTAAGTGAAGCCTGGTGTCCTTCACCATCAAAGCGAACATTTCTTTTCATTCCACATTCTCTGTGGATCTCCCTCTCATTTATTCGTTCAGCAGCTTCATTTGTCTCCAGCTTGCTCTGGCACTCATTTTTCTCACTTTAGCTCATAATTTTTCACAACCCTTGTGTGACAGATTTCCATTGCATCATGTGAAACTCTTGAAAGTAATTTTAGACTACTTAGCAGCATGGAAATAAGTAAGAGAACTCTGAACAAAATCCTGCAGCCAAAGCTGCTTAGACTTAAGGTTGCTGTTTTGGGGTTGGCTCCTCTGTTTTGCCTGAGCACTTTCCCATTTATATAGGACCGTCCTTTCATCCAAATCCCCACAATGTTGGTAAATTTATAAGGGCAATCCAAATGTTATGTCTTAGCTCATTTGTATGAACAATGGCAACAGCTGAAATTCATTGTAAAACTACTTACTGTCACAGCAAAATTAATTACAGTACAAAGTGTTGATCTCACACTTTTGTCTGGCTAACCATAGAACAAACGATACTGAGAGGCAACGCATGGCTCATGGAAAGCCATCATCTATAAAGGAAAATAAGACATCCTAAACATCCTATTAGTTAGGAAATAAGGGAGTTAACCAATCATCTGCCAGTAGTGCACAGACAGCAAGAGTCCCTGTATACAAAGAGGCACCAGGGACCAGGCAGGCAGCTGCTGTCAACCCAACCGGCCTGCAAGAACAGCAATCTGCAAAATACCCCCTGATGCACCACTTACATGTGAGATGCTTTTATGTGCAGCATTCATCTAGTCACCCAATCCCCAATTGCCTTTGCACGCAAAGTGTTCATGCCTACAGCATGCAAGTGGTCCATGTAGCCATTATCCAGCAGTTGAGCAAAAGCCTGTGGAGTGAAACAACTGTTGTGGCAAAGGGGTTTTTTTTACCTGACCTAATGAAGAATGTTATTGCAGAGTCTAGTTTATTGGGAAAGCACACATTGCTAGAACTCATATAAGTGAACTTGCTAGTGTAGGACAGAAGAGACTGGTAACAGAATCCATTTGCTCCACTCAATGAAGCTGTATTGGGGCTAATCAGAGACTTTTCACACCTGCCAGGCAGCATACCTGTGGCAAGTCAGAAGAGAGTCAAACATGGTCTGCAGGATGCTTCCCTGACAAATTCAAGAGCTTATATGAGGCCCAATTTTCTAACTTATAAAGTAATGCTCTCTGCCATCAATCCCCGGTCAGAGTGAGGAGGTTACTTACTCTGAAACTCAAAAGCAATCACTTCCTTTTTTCATGCCAGGAGGAAGCCAGGCTCTGTTGGCCAAAGATGGCACTCATTCTTCCCCTCCCCCTTGATTCCAAAAAGAAAGAAAGTCTTTATACCTATCTCAGCTTCTGTCATGAAGCACATGCAGGCAATGCACAGTGAATCAAAAAATCAAGGCACTGTATTTACTTCACCAACCACACAAAGCTGAAATAGATGGAAGAGGACTGATTAAACACAAGAGTCTGTGCCATTTTTTAAAAAACCGCTACACAATTCAGGGTTTTTTAAATCTGTGGTAGAAGAGAAAGCAAATGTAATCCTAAATATCAGCAGCACAGCTGTAAGTTATGGGAAATAAGTGACAGTAATAACTCACTGCTTCCAGGAAAATACTTCATTTACAAAACATATTTGACAGATCAAGTTTGTTTGCAATGTAGAACTGTCCTCCCAAACCCCATGTGTCCCTGTGAACCTCAATTACTTCTTTGATTTTGGCTCTTCCACAGAGACCCCTAAAAGGGAAGTGATGAATGAGGTCCTGTCAGGCTTCAGTCCCTTGGTGGCCTTGGATCCATCCTGTTATCTGTTACACTGCCAACCATGACAGTGATGAACACAAGGTAGGCAGCTGACGACACCCCTATTCATTACCCAAAAAGAGAGGAGAAAGGATTAAGCCTGCCAGCCTTCAGTGCTTCACTCAGATCTATAGAGTAGCCCTTTGGAGGGCTTGATTAAGGAGCAGATGAAGAGGCCAATTTTTACATTTGAAAGGGGGGGGGAGAATTTTTTAAAAGGAACATTCCTCAGACCTACCAGAACAATAAGGGATAAAAATCCTAATTTCATGTACGTTTCCTTGTTGGTAATAAGTGTATATTCTTTTTATATAGAGATACAATTATGGTCACTGGCCATTATGGCCAACATTCTTTCTTTTTGTGTTTGCTGCATTTTAGTGTTCATAGGACTCAATATTTCCATTATTTCCCTGAATACAGGCTTGCACCCTCTCGGAGAAATATATGGTTCATCATATCACAACTAAACCCCACCCCCATTTTAACAGAGATAAAGTACCATGATTGATCCAGGGAGCTGGGAAACCCACTTTTTCTTCTTGGCCATATACCTGAGAAACCAACATGGAAACAATGGTACAATTCATAATCATGTAAGCAATACCCTAAAATTATAATATGGCTATTAGGGTAACTATCAACCCCTTACAGGAACAATTTCTAATTTGTATAAAAACAGTTAACAACAGGATGAAAAAATCCAGGTGCCCAGTAGCCTGTGGTACATACAAATTGGCATCCAGTAGTTAGTACCTGCCTTGCTGAAAGCTAACTTTCAGATCAGCTTCGTCCCTGATCCCTGACGACAGAGCACTGCCTGAAAAGAAGGCGCTTACGCAGGGGAGTGGAAAAGAGTAGAAAAAGCCTATAGGCCACACCCAGCAGCAGAAACATATTAGCATATTGGGCCTCACCCCTGACAGAGCAGCTCATTAGCACATTAGGCCACACCCCCACGTTACCAGAAGTGTGGTCATCCAGCCACACCCACCTTTTGCTTCTTATTCTGTTTACCTTGTTTGTTGTCAAAACCCAGGGCCTTTTTTTGTAGCAGGAACCCTTTGCATGTTAGGCCACACACCCCTAATGTAGCCAGTCCTAATGAGTTTCTGCTGTTGGGTGTGGCCTATTATGCTAATGAGCTCCTGCTGGGCGTGGCCAACTCAGGAGCCAGCCAGAACTCCGTTCCTGTGCGTTCCTGCCCAAAAATAGCCCTGAATGCACCGATATAACCCCTGGGTTTTGCAAAAATGGTTACATCCCTAGATAAACATACCCAGGTTAACTCAACATCTCTGTATCTTTGTGTTTGTCCCTCTTGCATGGTCCATCTTGAAGCACATTTTGAAAGGTGCCATATGTTGGCAGATGTTCCAGTCAATTTCTTCTTTCTTATGTTCATTAGTGCATTGGATTGCACATAAGACAAGCATCTGACAGACTGTCACAGGTGTATCACAAAACAGCAGTGATTTTGAAATCTTGATGCCTATTTACAAATAAAGGTTTATAAAGGGCTGTCAACATACATCTCACCAAACCCTCCCTCCTTCTGTTTTGATGCCTTCTGTTTCTTTTGACATCTTCTGCAATGTTCCTCTTCCTTCTCCTCAAGCATGAAAAGTGTCATGAGAACTTATTCTGACTTGTTAATTGTTCAGAGTGCTGAAAACATTGTGGCATAAAACAAATAAAAATGCAGTTTGGGATGCTGTTGCTTTTCAGTGCAAAACTGTATGATGTTTCTACTACTCTCAGAAATGCAGCAAGCCATACGAAATTCTGGAGGCTGCCTTCTATTTTTCTATATTTTCTCTTCACACATTTGGAGTTAATTAGTGAGAATTAAATAAGAGTAGTACCACAGAATCACAGAAAAAGAACCAGATGTGAAATCAGCATGGAGATGTATCTGTTTTATTTCCTTAGTATATCTATAAGCTTAGGGAAGGTGAGGATTTCCACAGACAGAAGGGGGCGCAATTTTTCTGACTCCCCTCATAATATCCCTGTTCCCTATCCTTAGGAACAGAATTTTGGGAAGGTATTTGAGTTTCTTTGTAACATTTATTTTAGATTAGTTTATTTTTGGCATTGGTGTTCCACTTTATAAGACCAAATTAACCTTCTGTAGCCCAGAACAGGTTCCTAAATCAGGATTCAATTGTTCAGAGCTGTGTTCGTATAGGTTACACATGTTAAGCTCCAGGATGATTCTAAGATGATCACTGTCTTGTCAAGATCATACTTCAAGGTGCCTATTGTAGGCCCTGGTCACACTAGCGGGAAAAGCCGTGGCAGAAGTGCGGCTTTTTAGAGCCGCAGCAAATTGAAGCATGGCATCGGGATCAAACAGATCCCCCGAGCCGCACCACATTTGCTCCCTGGCACGATCACATGCCGAGGGGGAAGCGATGGGACGAAGGGCGAAGTGAGGCAGCTGTGCCGTTGTGCGCATGGCCACCCATGCTGCGCGTTTCCCAGTAAGTAGTAGTCTTTTGCAGGTGTCTTTTAAATCCATGTTTTCGCCTGGTAGCAACGGGTTTGGGGCAGGTGCGCGACACTTGCCAGATGTTGGCATCTGATCACGCCAGTTTAACCCACCCTCAACCCATGTGTTTCATGGGGCAAATCCTCCCGTGTGACCAGGGCCATAGCTGAGCAAATCATGAGATGACAGGATAAAGTCTATAGTAACATGCTCAGACCATGATGCCCCTATATAAATCATAATGCCCCTATATAAATCAATGGTGCAACCTCATTTGGAATACTGTGTGCAATTCTGGTCACCACACCATAAAAAGGATATTATAGCTTTGGAAAAAGTGCAGAAAAGGGCAACTCGAATGATAAAAGGGTTGGAACACTTTCCCTATGAGGAAAGGTTAAGGCGCTTAGGGCTCTTTAGCTTGGAGAAACGACGACTGAGGGGTGACATGATTGAGGTTTATAAGATTATGCATGGGAAAGAGCAGGTAGAGAAAGAGGTACTTTTCTCCCTTTCTCACAATACAAGAACTCGTGGGCACTCCATGAAATTGCTGAGCGGTCGGGTTAGAACGGATAAAAGGAAGTACTTCTTTATCCAAAGAGTGATTAACACTTGGAATTCACTGCCACAGGAAGTGGTGGCGGCTACAAGCATGGACGGCTTCAAAAGGGAATTAGATAAGCATATGGAGCAGAGGTCCATCAGTGGCTATTAGCCACAAGGTATAGATAGGGGCTCTGGGGCAAGTGATGCTCTGTCATCTTGGTGCTTGGGGGGGTCAACAGTGGGAGGGCTTCTAATGTCCTGACCCCACTGGTGGACCTCCTGATGGCACTGGTATTTCTGGCCACTGTGTGATACAGAGTGTTGGACTGGATGGGCCTTTGGCCTGATCCAACATTGGCATCTCTTATGTTCTTATGTTCTTATGACCAGTATGTGTACTCCCCAGGGATGTCTCCTTGGGTAGATTAGTTTATTTTTTATTTTAGATTTAGACTTTCAATTTTGTTTTGATTATCCTTTACAAGCATTCACTTTACCTACCTATTCTTTTTGTTGTTGTTGTTGTTGTCATGCTTCTATTAATACCAGAAAAAATTAAATAAAGATACAAAACAGAGAACCTTTGTAAAACTGGGGATTTTGAGTGGAATATATGCAGCATGTTAAGGGAACACAACTTTGCAGGTTCTGTAGTACACTGCAAGAAAGATTAATTAATCCTGGTGAAGGCACACTATAGAAGAATTAGTGTTTATTAAAAAGGTAAAGGTACCCTTGCTCAAAAGCCAGTCGAATCCGACTCTAGTGTTGCGGTGCTCATCTCCGTTTCAAAGCCGAAGAGCCAGCACTGTCCGAAGACATTTCCGTGGTCATGTGGCCGGCATGACTAAACACCAAGGCGCACGGAACACTGTTACCTTCCCACTGAAGTGGTACCTATTTATCTACTTGCAATTTCTTGCTTTCGAACTGCTAGGTTGGCAGGAGCTGGAACTAGAGACGGGAGCTCACTCCGTCATGCGGCACACTCGGGTCTCGAACTGCTGAACTACCGACCTTCCACAGTCTGCAGTTCAGCATCTTAACCACTTGAGCCACCGCAGCTCAGTTGTGAATGACTGCTTCCCCTGTCATCTGAAAAGTCAATATCGGTTGATTTCTGTTTCTAAAGGCCAGCTTCCTGCACTATGTTTCATATAGCTTTGAAGTCTAACTAATCTGAGTCCATTTCCATCTTTTTTTCACCACTATATATAAACTTTGGTACTTGCAACCTTTCAGTAAACTAGAAGACAAGAATGAACTGTCAGTGTTACTGCTGGAGCAAACGATGCCATCAATCCCGTTATTAGTTCTTTGAGCTAATCAAAAGTACAGTAGCATCTGAAGCTCCAAGGGACTCACTCCAAAGTTGGCAGACCTTCTCAAGAAATGACTCTGATCAATGGTCCAAGCTAATCAAAAAAGGTAGAATGTTTCACAGCCTGCAGCTCAATTACAAGGATGATTCACTTCGGAAGGCAAGAGACCTGGAAATGGAAATAATCCAAGCGGGGGGGACGGGGACAAATCAAACTGCTTGGGAAAGAACTTTAGCAAAAACGAAAAAGGCAAGCAATAACTTTTATTTAGTCCAGATTTTTACTTTCTAGAAATATTCCAAATACTATATCAATGAATGAAGTGTGTGTGGGGGGGGGAGTTCAGAGGAAGTAATTAAGATCAAATGGTATCTATTTCTGTGGAAGGATAGTGAAATGCATAAAACAACATTGAATGAAATTACAGTACTCTAACAGTGCTAGAGAATCCAGACCCTACCACTGCAGACAGAATATGAAGCTGGCCCTCTCTCCAAATTCCCAGACTCTTGGTATTCTTAATAAACTCAACTTTTAGGGGGCCAACATCTGTATCATAAACCAGACAAGGAGCTGCCTTTGTTGCTAAGCTCCCCGGGCTTGAGAAATTGGGTTTAAAACACACACACACACACAGGTGGTGTTATTTTTTTTTTTTTTTAAAGACGGGGGGGGGGGGGAATCCTACAGGAGTGTCCTGCTTTGCTTTTCTCCCATTCTCAAGAGTTTCTTTGTCTGTCAGAATGTGTCTCCATTTGTCTTCAGATTCAGTTTCTTACTTGCTCTAGACTGCTGCTTAAGCACACATGAGAGGTCTGTCATAGGCTAACTAGTGGGGCCTTACTGAGGAAAAATCTGAAAACGAAAGACAGGCGTGCAAAAAAATGAAAGAAAGAAAGACAAATGGAGCCTGGAAGAAACTTGAAGTCCAAAGCACCTTTATTTTCTCATCTAGATAGGGTGTGTGTGTGTGTGTTTGCTTTATGGGTAACTTTCATCATAAGAAAGAGATTTCAGGGACCCCTTGAAAGTTTCAAATATATAATGATTGATGGCTGGTCAAAAGAAACATTCAGAAAGCAATAAGCTGGAAAAAGGGAGGAATGTGGCAAGCCAGCCCCAGGATTGCCTAACAGTGCCTTTCAAATTTCTTTCATCACATCATTTCTTCTGACTGTAAGCACTGCAGGGTGAGAACAAGCAAGGACTTTGTGGAATATCTGGAGCTGCCACTATGTAATCCATACTGCCTACACTCGCAACCAGAGGATAAAAGATTTAAAGAAAGAGAAACACAAGGACTAGTTTGGCAAAAGAAACAGAAAGAACAGTGAGATCTATGGAAACCCATTGGGAGTGTCCAGGATATCTCTTTGATGAAAGACTGAGAATGCTTTGAACAACATAAAAAAAAGACTTTATTGAAGCAAAACCCAATAGAAGCAGTTAGGGACTGAAGCTACTGGGGCCATTTTTTAGGGTTGTTTTTCTCTCTTCCTTTTTATGTATTTATTTTTACATCTCTTCACCTGCTAAGCCAGGCCAGGCCTGTCCAAGCAAAATTATCTCATTTGTACTCACCAATAACATGTCTTCTAGTCTCACTCCATGTAACATAACAGACAAGCACAGAAGTCCTGAATCATCCAAGGTCTCTTTTAAACCCATACCATATTTGAACATCTAGATGGCCTTTCTTTGGGATTAGTGTGGATCTAAGGCTTAGCAGTTCAAAAGCAAGAAATTGCAAATAGATAAATAGGTACCGCATTGGTGGGAAGGTAACAGCGTTCTGTGCGCCTCAACCTTTAGTCATGTTGGCCACATGACCACGGAAATGCCTTCGGACAGTGCTGGCTCTTCAGCTTGGAAATGGAGATGAGCACCACCCCCTAAAGTCAGATTCGACTAGCTTTAGAGCAAGGGAAACTTTTACCTTTAAGGCTTAGACCAGAGACACTAATTTATAGGCTTTTCAGGATCATCAGTGCACCTTTGAGAACTGTAAAATATGCCGTAACTGAACGCTTTAGAAACATATACTAAAGAAAATATAAACCCTGATTAATCCCACTGTATATAATAGGCTAAGGAGCTGCGGTGGCTCAAGTGGTTAAGACGCTGAACTGCAGGCTGTGGAAGGTTGGTAGTTCAGCGGTTCGAGACCCGAGTGTGCCGCATGACGGAGTGAGCTCCCGTCTCTAGTTCCAGCTCCTGCCAACCTAGCAGTTTGAAAGCAAGACATTGCAAGTAGATAAATAGGTACCACTTCACAGCGTTCTGTGCGCCTTGGTGTTTAGTCATGCCGGATTCAACTGGCTTTTGAGCAAGGAACCTTTACCTTTACTTATATAATAGGCTGGTTGCCCATTCTTTACTTTAAAAGAATATTGTGGTTTGAGGAGACTGTGCTGTTGGCCTGGCAGCACTTTGAGGATACTTTCTCACAGTCCTGCCATTATAGACCTGGAACTGGTATGAATTGTCTGCTAAAATGTAAACACAGCACTGCTCACCAGAAGACCGATCAAGATGGGTAGCTGTGTTAATATGTCTGTAGCAGTAGAAAAGAGGAAGAAGAAGAAGAAGAGGAAGAGGAGGAGGAGGAGATTGGATTTATACCCCACCCTTCACTCGGAGTCTCAGAGCGGCTTACAAACTCCTTTCACAGGCACCCTGTGAGGTAGGTGGGGCTGAGAGAGCTCTGACAGAAACTGCTCTTTTTCAAGAACAGCTGTGCCAGAACTATGGCTTGCCCAAGGTCATCCAGCAGCTGCAAGTGGAGGAGTGGGGAATCAAACCCGGTTCTCCCAGATTAGAGTCTGCAAACTTAACCACTACACCAAACTGGAGTCCAGTAGCACCTTAAAGACTAATAACATTTGTGGCAGGGTATGCTCACTTCCTCAGATACAGCTAGAATGTGAGTCCATCTGTCCTCTGTATTGGAAAGTGGAGTGATTTCCAATGCCGAATGACATTAGCAGGCAAACGACAATATCAGGTGAATGATAAAAGCAGGCGTGATTGGATTAGGTGTGATATGCAGAGGGGTAGTAGGCATGGAGAAATTCTGCAAGTCCTGATCAGTCTTTTAAATCAGTGCCCGCTCATTTTGGTTAATGAGTCAGCACCAAGCAAACCAAAAAGGCAGTCAGCAGCATCTCTAGATTACAGCAAACCAAATGCTCCAACATGTAACCTGAACAGATAACCTGAAAAACAAGTTCTTCAAATGGCCAAATCCTAATGCTTTCACACAGGGGTTTTTTTTACCCATACCAGCAATAAAATAACCATTTTTATCATTTTCCGCATGTAAAACATAAGGAGTGAAGAGAATTTACCTATCCACCCCAAACAAACTTTGAGTCCAGTGGCACCTTTAAGACCAACAGCAGAAAGCAACAGCAGTTGCAGCCTGCCCCCAGCAATCTACCCATCCTTCTAAGGAAAAGGAGGGGCCACCAGCTCCACCTGAAGTGGTGGTAGGAGATGGAAGGAAGGAAGGAAGGAAGGAAGGAAGGAAGGAAGGAAGGAAGGAAGGAAGGAAGGAAGGAAGGAAGGAAGGAAGGAAGGAAGGCGTGGGCAAGCTCTCAGGTAAAGATCTTTCACATCATGTTCTACTTGATTCTTTCTAAACTGGAGATGCCAGGACTGAATCTGGGACCTTCTGCATGCAAATCTGATGATCTGCCACTGACCTCTATCCCCACCCCAGTTCTTCCGGTAGAATCTGCTGACACTACCCAAAGAGAGAGGGCCAGCTGCAACTGCTGCTGTTGTACAGTGGTGGGCCATACTAATACCATGGGGTCTTGGTCACCGTCAAATGAAGCCTGTGCCTGATATTGGCCCTGCAATACAAAAAGGGATGGAATACCAGCCCCCTTCGCACACATGAAGCAGTTCCCCCACACATGAGAAAAATAAATAAAACAAATAAAAAGAAATTAACTACACTGCAGCACAGATTCATTGTTCCTACCACCAAATAAAACCAAAATAGTCGCCAGTATAGATAGATCAGAAAACATAACAATAATATATTTTGAATATATTACTACCTACCTTTATAGGATATGGTAATTGCCTGTTCAGTGTGAATGGCAGATGTAACTTGAAATCCTATATAGATTTTCATAATGCAGAAATTCCAGGGGGGAAACTAGTATAAGGAAAACTAGCTGTTGAACCTACTGGATGCTAAGAGACTAGCAAACCTAGTGCAAACTGACCTAATAAAGCAACAAGTACAATGTAAATGTATTTACAAACATTGCAGTATGATCCTAAGCAAAGTCAGTCAAAGGACTTAGACATGCATAACTATGCTCAAAGCTGTACTGTTGGTTACTTACTGGGCCAGTGCCTAATAAAGGTGACAGAATAGGCAAAACCAGTTATCCATACACCCAGAACTATTCTAATTAATCTTAATTTCTTTTTCAGTAGCAGGAAGAGTAAAATAAGGTGCCTGGGGCACAGATTTAAATACAGGCCTCTAACCAGACCATGCAACATTCCTTCCCTCTCCCTCAGACTGCCTCTGAAATCCCAAGCATAAATGGGAATATGAAACAGCATTTCCTTTGGGGAGTGGAATTCAAATTTGACACCTGACATAAATAGGGATACATCATGCCTCCAGAAACTCATAGAACTTTAGGAAAGTAAAAGATTATATACCCTACAGCAAAGCACTGTTGGAAAAAATGAAAAACTGACCTAGGAGAGCTAAGAATTACCAGCTATTGATGTATGGTAGAATTATTTCCAAGCCATTACCCATGAAGGGACAATTCTTCAGCTGATATTCAAGTAATAAGATGCCTAAGTTCCATCAGCTGATATTTTGGTCCACAGTAGACTATTTCCTGCTTCTGGCTCAGACATCCATGTAACCAAGCAACACTTCTGATCCTTAAAAAAAATGGTGTTCCCTTTGCATTAAAAAGCAAAATAAAAATAGTGGGGTGGGGTTTTTTAAAGAAAATTTAATTCCAGAGAATCAATACTATGGAAAATTGTGTTGTTCTCTGTTGTAGGATAAAGGACACATGATGACACTCTGCATTCAGTTTCTAGTAGAGGGGTCACCTCTATTATCTCACGTGTCTCTAGTTTACATTTTTCAATTAGAAAATAATCAGGATGCTATTATGACTAAAATTGTTGAAGTGACCTTTTGACTGCATTTGTTACATACCAAATCCTCGGGGGTCGTTTGAATGAAAGCATGACAGGAGAACCAGCCGAGTTAGCCTCGTGATAAATAAGAACAATTATCACACTTATTATCTGATAATTTATGATATTCCATTAATCCATCACAAAACACCTTCCTGCTTCACGCCCAAAGCCCAAGTTCCCTTTTGTATCCCATGTTTATGTCATTTATTGCTGCTAAAGAAAACATAAAAGAACTGTTTATTCAGTATAAAATTAGTTTTCTGCTGCATATATGATTATTTCAATCACTGCAAATGACTTACCTCTCTTATAGAAACAACAAATTGGTTTTCCTCACTAATTTTGATCATAAGGATAAAAACAGATGCTATGGTCTGGTTAAACATTTAGCTCTCCAGGGGGAAAAAAACTGATCCAAACCTATTTGTTGGGGGGTTATTTGTTTTTTTTTTCCCCCAGAGGAGGAAGCATTCTCATGCACTTTAGAAATTCTAATTATATGTTACATCCTTTATCCTTCTCTTCAATACGAATATTCAAAACACTGACAACCTATAAGAAAAAGTAGCAAAGAATAATGAGTTCAGATTCATGAGGGTCTTATTGTCCATAAATAGAAAGTGCCCAATGCCCATCTAACATGACAGACCACAGCACCTAGGAAATACTTGTGCAATTTAATTTGCAGAAGTCACCACTTAGAACTCAAACTCCTTAGGTAGTCCCTGCTGGACAACTCCTACAACTGTACCTATTAAATTATAAATAATCAGTTGTTTCACTTTTTTCAAAGCACAAAATGCTATACCCTTTATGTAGTACAACAGCCTTCTGGCAGCATAGGTATCTGCCTTTCAGTACCAGTTTTCTCAGCCAGGAGCAGACAGCTCCACAACTCCAGATGGACAGCTCCTTGTATCTAGCCCTAAGCCTTCCCATCTGTTGCTACTGCCTGGCAAATTCTTAGCTCAGGAGCACCTTCCCCCCTCCAGTGGGTGCAAAACTTGATCCTCTATTCCCTGCTTAAAACCTCATTCCCCTGCCTTTACTCCTGTAGTATGGGCGATTTCAACCTTCTCAGCTCTAATGTTCTACCTTAAAAATGTCTGTTCTGATTTCACTTTCCTTTGTATGAATCCATGATCTTTATTTTTGTACCACTTGCCATTTTGTGCCATTCTCACAATGATTTTTCCTCATAGAATTTAATCATTTCCCAACATTATTTATGTATCAGTAAATCAGTCTTAACACTATATGCATAAATACCATTTAAATTGAATATAAAAACTGGGCAATGAGCAAGCACAACACAAATAATGATAAAAAGCCAAGCGCAAGAAGTGGAGAATCGAAACTGTTGCCAAAAATATAAACAAATACAAAAAAAAAAAACCACACAGTGAACATTTTTGTTCATCCTTAAAATATATGTAGAGTGAATTCTATAATTCAACCAGCTCTCTGAATCATACAATGATATCTACCAAAAAAGCACAAACCCTGACAGATGAAATATTTTATTAGTCACTATTTACACAGCACCTAAAAGCATCCCAAACATGTAAATGTTATATGCATAGCAACGCCTATGCCATACTCCCTTCAGTTGGTATGGCTGCAAATGCAAAGCATCTGTGATTGTATGTGAGTCAGCGATGCAGTGTGGTTCTTGAAAAATACGGTATTAGGAATATAGTGAACTAAATTACTGAAGGCATGCATGAAACAGGTGCTGCAAAGAAAGCAAAAACACAGATTTCCCAACTGTGCTTTACCAAATAGCAATTTCAGTGGAAATGCATTCGTTTTGGCTGTTAGGATTTGTAAGTAATTTGAATGGCTCGAAGATGCAGCAGTGTTTCTTTCCCAGAAGATTCCATTATTGATCCACTTTTACTTTTAAGGGTTTCTTTGATTTTATTTTCCACTTTTTGTTCACCAATCTGATTCCCCATGTGGCAATTTTTGTCTCTGGAAAAATCAAAGCTTAAATAAATCATGCATCAGATTAGAGGTTGCTTCCTACTATATAATCAAATGTTTTTACAATAAAATAAAAAGCATATTAAAGTTTTGATAGTAAGGGCTAAACAAAATTTGGAAGAAGCATTTGAGTTTCCTTTAATAAAACAAGTGAAAATAGTGTTTGTCATCAAAGTTTTCAATATTAAAATCAATTTCATTACATAAAAGCAAATTGTGAAGTAAAGAGATACTAAATGCTAGAAAGATTAAAAGTCTAATTAATTTTTAAGAAATCAACAACAGTTTATGGGGCAATGCGGGAATATAAAACTGGTAAAAATAGTTACTAAGCCCTGTTAAAACAACAAATTTACCTACCAAATATGTACACAATATTCTGTCTGCGGCAAATGAGAAATTGATGTCTCAGTTTTTCCAAGGCCGGACACAGTTGGCAGATATCTGAAGATAAACAGATTAGCATATATTATTAATCAGGTGGATCATATTCCTTGCCTGGCAGAAAAAGTGGCAGTCAATCAACATACTATTAGCATTAGTTATCTTGAAGATATGATGAAATGGGATACCTATCACATAATTCTTATTCGTTGCATATAAAATTTTCACCAAAACTAGAACTACCTTTGACTGCACTTGTTACCTCAAGGTTAGAAAAGTGTTAATAAGGCAACTTTTGAAAGAAAACAGTAAGGAATAAGAATAAGAGAGTGTCCCTATGGAGGAAATGTGATTAAAGAAATGCAAGTCTATGGATCTGGCATCTGTATATACTTTTGAGTTCAAGATGGCTAATTCCATTCTTGAATCAGAAAGAATTTGGAATAGATAATGAGAAAGCATTATAGCCGCTGACATCCCAAACATTATTTATTCTGTAGGGATGTTCAGAGGCACAAAGTTTATGAGGTATGCATCCAATCAACATGATTATATATCAACTATCTTGGCAGGTGAACTAAAAGACCGTGCCATGAAAGGCAATGAACGACAGTACATACACAGGTCTCATCAAGCCTGCAAGAAATACAGAGTCTGATCTGTGAAATGTACAAGCAATAAGGACAACTAGTCTTAAATATAAGGAAGCAAAATTAATTTCAAAGGCTTATCAACACTCTGGTTTTAGGCACCTATGACAATCTCACCCTCTTCCCTCCCTCATACACGATTTCTTCTTTCTTGCTGAGAAGCCCCTGTATCTATTTTCTTCTTATTTGTTCATCTATGGCTGTCCCACCTAGTCATTTATATATATATGGCATGATCTGGTCCATGGGGTCGCAAAGAGTCGGACTCGACTGTGAGACTGAACAACAACATATATATGTTATATATATGTGCTGTTACTGAACATCAGCTTTTATAGCCCAATTTCTAGGGGCCCCATAACACACAATGTCTCATTGTTACCTAGGTCTTTCTACCCAGGAGTCCAACCTCCCTGTTTAGACTACAAAAGATTAGATTTTTGTGGCCAGTTGAACAAAATGAACATCCCTGAGCATTTTGCTGTAGATGCCTCCAGTGTTTCTGCAAAAATTCATTGCTATGAGAGTATAACAACAACAAAAGAAATTCCAAGGAAGACTGAACTTCTTACATTTTGCAGGTTCATACACTTCTGTCTAGAGAACAACATATTTGGAGGTGCTGTTTTAAAAATAATAATAATAGAACAAAGTTTGAGTCCAGTGGCACCTTTAAGACCAACAAAGTTTAATTCTGAGTATAAGCTTTCTCGTGCATGCATACGTCATCTGAACAAGTGTGCATACATACAGAAGCCAATACATTGAATAAAACTTTGATTGTCTTAAAGGTGCCACTGGACTCAAACTTTGTTCTGTTGCTTCAGACCAACATGGCTACCCACCTGAATAATAATAATGTAAATGATCCTTAATATTCATGTATACTTAACATGAACTACTGGAAGAATTTGCATGCCTATATCGTTCCCCATACAAAAACAGTTTTTATATTGAGTCTGCTATAATTCTCTGTGTGTAATTAAGTAACTGACAGACAGGAGGCTATCCTGCCCCTGAGAGTTTAAAACATCCACTCAGCTTTTTTTTCACACCTGAGCCTATAGAAGTGCTGCTCCAGCATCCAGAGGGTGTTGGGGACTGCTTGAGGGGAAGTGCAGAAAGAAGAGGTGAATTATCTCAGCAAGGGAGAAGTCCATTTCATGTGTAGCTCTACCTGGAGTGCGGCAGAGGGGGAGGAGATAGAGTTATGAGGCCTCTGTCTGGTGACAGCTCACCTGGTACCTACAAACTTTAAAGTAGGGTTGCCAGGTGTCCTCTTTTAGGAAGATACATCCTCTTTTTTTAGTGTCCACCCTCTTTGAAAATGGATGAAAATGTCCTCTTTTGGGGCTGGAAGGTTAGGAATATTCCTAGTTAGTAGCAATTATCACAGCTTAAATAGTAGGGGTATTTAAAATGAGATTTGTCATAGTGATCAGTCTTCCATGCAGCCTTTCTGTTCTGGAATTGCTTTAGGAATTTGGGAGGTTAGCAAGCTCACAGAAGCAAAATATTTCTGAAGGTGGCATTTTAGCTCCCTTCTGATGGTGGGAGTTCCTGATAGCAAGTAACGCGCCCTTAGGGCCTTGTCCTATGCCACCCTCTGTGATGTGGCCTGCAGTGAAACTCTCCAAGCCTTCTTCCACCCACTTTTTATGCTAATTTAGCATGCTGAGTCATACTTGCTAGGCCTAGTGATTAGCAACAACTGCTACTCATACGCCTCTCCCTCGGAGGCTGAGAATAGTAAAGGATAGTCCTGCTAACAGAAGTAGGCTAAAGCATCCAAAGTCTCTGTGGACTTTGACCAGAAAGATCTGGGTTGAAATTCCTGTTCAACTGTTTACAGTACAATCTAGGGTTGCCAAGTCAACTTACGTGCAAAGCGGGGGGATTCCTGGCTCCGTTGGGAGTCTCCCCCCGTGCGCCACGATGGGGGCAGGGCACCATGACTCGAGGGAAAACCATAGAGTTTTCCCTCGATTCACAGAGAGCCCCCCCACAACGTGGCCAGCGTGATGATGTCACCTCCGGGTGACATCATCACGCTGGGGATGCCCTCTGGCAGGGGGTGGAATTCCCCCCGGGGCCCAATCTGCCGGAGGTGGGTAACGGGCCTCCCAGGCGGGAATTTACCCGTCCCCAATGGGGGTTTGGCAAGCCTAGTACAATCCTCAACAGAGTTAAACCCTTTTAAGCCCATGGACTTTAATGGATTTAGAAGGCTGCAACTCTGCTGAGAATTGCACTCTTAGTTCACTGGGTAATGTTAGGACAATCACTTTGCCCCCTCAGATGGAATAAAGAGTCAGACAACCACAGGTTGGGTAACTGAAGGCCACTTTATTTAACTTACATAATAATGGCAAGGGCAAACAGTAAGCAGCAGCACTGTCAAGGCCTGGGGTCACCTGGCCCCCATCCTTGCTGCAGAATGGCCAATGCACCCTGACCCTGGGTGGAGCCCACTGTAAGTGGCCCACCCCCAGATGCCCCAGCAATTGGATCTGCTGCGAGGATCCCTCCAACACAACCGCACAGCCTGTGTGGAGGTTCCATCCTGGCAATCCCCAAAGGCAGTCTGCATCTTCATCCCTGGCCACGTGGCCATAGGGATGATTGTGTCAGACCCCTATACCCCCACAGGGTTGCTGATTGGTGCTTACCCATAAACTCCCCCCAAAGACATAATTCTGCCCCAACTATAAAGTGACAAACCTATCAAATGGCACCACCCATGCCACAATCCACTGACCACAGTGCAGGGTAAGCAAAAGAGACCCCTCCTCAGCAGCCAATCAGAAAAGAGGCAAATTCCTACCAGCCCCCCCATCGAAGGGGTGACCAGCCAAAGCCTGCACAGGGCGGGTGGATGGGCTGAGCATGAGGCGAAGAATGAAGAAGCGGGGCATGGCCAGCCGTTAGAAAGGCACTGGCTTCGCCCCCAAATAGAACCCGGCTGCACATTGCAGCCCAGACTCTGCTCACCTCACAAGGAGGCAAAGGCGGCCCTCCTGCAGCAGACATTGTTGGTTGCAGGTAGGGCCAAAATCCGTCAATCTAGCTTACTCCACAGAGTTGTTGTAAGGATAGCAGAGGGGAGGGAACACTATGTACACCATTCCAGGCTCCTCAAAGGGCTGAATTCAAATGTGACAGGCAATCCAAGACAGTGTGATGTAGCGGTTAATGTCTTGGCTAGGACGGTGGAGAAACAGTCCTGGATTCCCTACCCACTCATGAATGACCTCCTCACTGCTGACAAAACTGCACTCTGTTTTACTCCAGGCTTTACTTTACTTTTTAATTTACCAGAAACACCAGATCAATTGATGCTCTTAAGATTTAAAAAGTACATGCCAATGTAGTGTAGTAGTTTAAGTGCTGGACTTTGATAGGAGAGGCCCAGATTCAATCTCTGCACAGGCATAAAGCTCATTGGGTGGCCATCAGCCAGTTGTTCTCTCTCAGTCTGATCTATCTGTTGGGGATTGTTGTAAATGTAACACAGAGGGGGAAAGAACCATGTATGATGCACACAGCCCCCTGGAAGAAGAGCAGGGTACAAATGTGGGAAGGATGGATGGATGGATGGATGGATGGATGGATGGATGGATGGATGGATGGATGGATGGATGGATAGATAGATAGATAGATAGATAGATGATAGATAGATAGATAGATAGATAGATAGATAGATAGATAGATAGATAGATAGATACACTCAGTCCAGAAGGAATTCGAATATTGAATAACTGCCCCTTTAGAATGTCACTTAGTGTTGTTGGGAAGTCAGCTTTCTATCTCATTTTGAGGGGAGTAAATATACCATTATTCATTCCTCTTAAATAATTAAAGAGGAACACACAGAACTGATGAAATTGGTCACAAAGTGTCAGCTAATAATGAATACATTTAAAATGATACACACTGGGAAAATAATCTTAATTACACAAGCCTAATATTGGGTTTTAAATTATCTCCTCGTACAGGATTTACCAAAATTGAGGGAAATGTTGAAAAGGAGGTGAAAAGGTCATAGTACAGAATATCTTCCAAGTATGAAAATCATAAAATACAGACAACACTGGGGAACAAGGAGGGAGAAACCTAAGGGAGAATATAGTATAAAATAATATATAAACCCATAAACATATTGTGGGTGCTTTGCTGGGCTTTGGCCCAAGAGTGCCATGATCCTGGAATACACTGCTGCATCGGACAAAAGGAACCCACCAGTTATAGGGGTGGGATAATTACTGAATCACATAAAGTAAGAGCTGAATCCAATATGCAACTATGATAGATCCTGTCCACTTCCCTCCCTTTTAGGTAAGATTTTCCCTCCATTTTTATTTGTGTCCCTTCATTGATTGAACAGCCTTGGTCAATTGTATTCTTCTCTTTAAAGTAGCTTTAGCATCCAATGCTCCCTTTAAGCTGTGGAGTCTTGTGAGCAGAAATCCTACTTTGTGAGCTCCTGGCATTAAAGTTGTGAGCGAGCAATTTGGCTACAGCATAAATTAGTTTGCTCTGCAGCCATCCTTCCTGAGCTAAGACAAAAATGTGTGAGCCAGAGGCTAAAAAACTGTGAGCTAGCTCACACTAACTCGGCTTAGCGGGAACACCCACCCTGTAATGGCTATTTTCTCAGCCCAGGACCTGAGGGAAGGGTTAGGGTCTCCCTTTAGCGTAAATGACAGAAAATGACACTTGAAACACTTTTAAAATTCAAAAATAACAAAAGCTTTCATTTAACATCAAGGGGAAAGGTCAGGTAAAGTCAGGTTGAAAATACTGAGGTAAAATAGTATAAGCAGAAGCTGTTATTTTTATATATCAGGCTAGTGAGAATTTCTTGAATTATTCACAGTTACTATAGTTATTTTGAGAGGTTTTTATTCCTGGGTTTTCCCAAACCACTCCAGCATACTTCTTGAGCATACAGCATACTTCTTGAGTTGTTAACTGACCTTTAAAAGTCTTCACAAGCAGTTTCCATTCTCACTAGACTAGAGATCTCTACTTCTCAGAGACAATGTTCTCTGTTTGACTGGGTAGGGGTTCTGCTTTTCTCCCTAGAAGATTTATCCCCTTTCCTTTGGCCTGAATGTGAGTCTTCTTATGTTACCCAAACCTCCTCACCAAACATTTCTCCAGTTCGCAGTCTGTGTTCAAACTGCTCTCAGGTAATGCTGAATGAAGACTATATACAGTCACAGATAAATTCTGACTTTGTCAGTACTAAACACTTTTCTGTCAGGGCTAGTCTAAGACGGTCTCAAATACACATCTCATCACAGTTAAGGCAGGAATCTGACTGACTTCTCGCAGCATCCAGCCACCACCCCCTATATTGGGGGGGGGGGGGTCATCCAGCTCTCAAAAGGCTTTCTTTGCTCAGCTGATGCCAACCAACCAGATTGCCAGGAGCAGCCTGTCACTCAAGGCTTTCCAGCTCTGTGCAGTATTAACCCTTCACAGTCCTGTAGTTTTAAGCCCCTTAAAAAGTGCAGTCCATCACAGCAACCAATATGCAAGTTTAGTAAACACAGAATGGAAGAAATGGGGCGCCAAATGGCAGGCAGCGGGCAAGGTAACGAAATCAGGCTAACAGAAGGTGCGGAGGTGGCCCAGTAGAACCAGTCCAATGTGCACAGCTGAACCAGTGCCCTGGTGGCAGTGCAAATCCAAAATGACTAAGGTCAAAATAGAGACTCTCCACAGTAGAAACTGAAGGGGGGTATATTTGCAAGCCCAGCAGAACCAGTGAAATGTACAGAGTGCCCAGCAGTATCAGTGCAATCAAAGAGTGCCCAGCAGAATTGTGGTAATGCCAGCTCAACAGGACTGATGTGAAGCAGAGAATCACACTCCTCAGGCTAACAGAAGGTGCGGAGGTGGCCCAGTAGAACCAGTCCAATGTGCACAGCTGAACCAGTGCCCTGGTGGCAGTGCAAATCCAAAATGACTAAGGACAAAATAGAGACTCTCCACAGTAGAAACTGAAGGGGGGTATATTTGCAAGCCCAGCAGAACCAGTGAAATGTACAGAGTGCCCAGCAGTATCAGTGCAATCAAAGAGTGCCCAGCAGAATTGTGGTAATGCCAGCTCAACAGGACTGATGTGAAGCAGAGAATCACAAACCAGGGGGGGTGTTGCATGTCCAACAGAACCAGTGCAATGTACAACTGCCAGCAGAACCCAGTGCCACTGTGGCAAGCAAAAGGAGGACTAATGTTAAACCAGAGAATTCCTGCAGTTACAATGTGCAGAATGTCCCGCAGAACCCAGTGCCACTTGCATTGCAAGCTTAAAAGGACCACTCTCAAAGCACAACAAATTCAAGCAAGGGGGGTGGGATTTTGCAAGCTCTGTGCAAGAAAATGAGAAGGAAACACAGGAACCCTGGCAAGGGGGGGGGAACCCTCTTGAAACTGACATGACTAGTATGAAACTGACCAGAGTGTTTCCAAGACTGGAGAATTCCAGCACTACAACCTTATTGCTTTTAAGTTTGATAAACATTTTGATTGAGCAGAGACAGTCTTTCTGGAAATGTATCCATTCATGAACCACCACAAACAGCTGGAAAGTTTGTGCTGGTTGACCTGCCACAAACTTCACTTCATAAACCACGAATTGACCAAAGTTTGTCATGAACTTTAGTTCATTAGCATGTTCATGCCCATACCTAATCCTAGTCCAATCATTGGTTGCACTGTTTTATATGTTGTGAGCTGCCCTGAGCCTGCTTGCGGGATAGGGCGGGATACAAATAAATAAATAAATAACTTGTAATCCTCCTTGAAAGGTGAACCACAAATAAAATAAATAAATAAATAAAATATTTTGTCACAGTTGAGATTACAAAACCTGGATAACCGTAAGCAAAGAAATAATAATGAGGAAGCACAAAGACTACAAATCCGAGATAATATTACTCAATTAGTCCATCCATCAGGAGCCAAGCACATGGAGAAAATAGGTAAACATTACCAGAGTCTGAGGGACCCAAACCTAGACAGCAAGCCATAATTTATGTATATATGTCATTTCAGAAATGAAACAGAATGCATTTTCTTTCAGACAGTGGAATAGTGATTTTTCACAAGTGAGCACAACAGGTTAACCACTGACCAGGCAGACTCCAGGTGCATACACCTTTGTGTGCGTGAGAGAGAGTGTGTTGCGTGTGTTTAAAACTCCATGATTAAAAGAAAGTGCAGCTTTTGTATTTCAGGCACTTCATCCAGTTTAGAACACCAGCTCCTGCCTCAAGATTGCTTTGCTGACAGCCCAAAGGAAAAAAGGAAAATGTGTATAAGTTGTTCACAAAAGTTTCTTGCCACACTTTTAAATCAAAGATTTTATTGAGCCTTGTCTTCTATTGATATGCCTATACTGGTTTGAAGTTACCTGTGAGTTGACATCAGTAAGAATTTTAGTTTAGCAAAGAATTACTGACTGAAAGCAAAACTACACATTACATGAAGTTCCATGATTCCTCCCCCACCCCCCAATAAAAATAGAATGCAAGTGCTGAATGGTGTCAGCTCCTCTTCTCCTGTGTCCATCTGCGAGTTTAAAGAGAGAAACCAGCACACAGGAAGATTTTCCCTTCATGTCATTCTTTCACTAAAAATTGTGAGCTTCAAATCACTTTTTTCCCCAGTGGAGAAGATGCATGAGTTCTCATTATTCTCAGTGTGGGTAAAATTAGATGTGCAGTAGTGATTTTCTGCAGGAAAGCCAGAGAAGGGGGAAATAGTTCAATATGCTAGTCTAGCCAATCTTACAGGCTCTCCAGCTCCTACTCAGACATCCCACAACTTTCTGATGCCTGGGCCATTTTTGTCATATATTGACTACCATGCTACTAAAAGTTGCATTCCTAAACATACTTTACAGCACTGAACTCAGAATGCATTTGCTTCCAAGTAAACATGGGCAAAAAGTCAGCATCATATGTTTTGAACTCCATATTTAGCGATGCTATGCCATACCTCATTTTATGTTCAACAGCAAGAGTCCTGGACTTGCCAGTTGCTCCCAGCTTAGACTGATGTCTCTTTTCCTCTTAACTTTTGTCCAGTTCTTGTCATTCTAGTCCTCTTTAGAATTTCATCTTATTTATTATGCCCTTGGTAAAACCTCTGGATGTACCTGAAAGTATCTGCAGACACTTTTATGGACTGTTATTCCTGTGTCAATTTTATATTCTCATTCTATGATTTCTTTTTCCTGCAGCACACTTGACAAGACTATAAAGCAAGAAGAGAAGGGGGGACAAACCTACAATGTAGTAAACTCTAGAAAAAGTTAAACTAAATCCATTTATTTTTTAAAAATTCCCCTCTTCAGAAACATTTCTTGGCTACGATGTATGTAGTTTTTAGTTCACCAAGTCAAGAGACATTTTTAAAATTTGCATTTGGGTCACACCAGGGATTTTATTTTATTTTTTCCCTTAGTTTAAGCTTGCTTCTCTGATAAGATTTCTGTGCTTTGTGAAGTGAAAGAAATTAGGGGAGGAAGTTAAATTATTTTACAACTAAACTGACTCTTCAAATGAATCTCCTGGATTTATATCAAATGTTAAGTCTCACTATGACTATGTTTGAGAAACCCTGCTGTAGAAAAGCAGGCACAACTGAAGAATTTTTGCAGCCTAATGCAGTAGCAAACATTTCAGTTAGGCAGATCTGTAAATCTCTTCACTAGCAGTACTCTGTTTATTATTTAGTATATTTTTATCCCACTGCTTCCTCCAAGAAACTCAGGGTGGTATGTATCATTCCCCTCCCCTCTCCTCGATTTTATTCTCCCAATAACCCAGTGATCCCCAGGACAGGTATTTACACCTGGGTCTCCTAGACTCCTAGACTCCAACACTCTTAAGTTAACTGCTAAAGTACACTGGCTATTAACTTTACCAAACACAATTCCAGATTATTTTTAAATTATCATATAGCCCACTTAATTTATAACACTGATTTAAATACATAGTTCTCTCCATTTAAATTAGTGAGGGTACCAAACTATGATTTTACACCTATAGCTCAAACAAAATATAAGGGGTATATAGCGTCAAGAGCAAAAGAAGTCATTTCCCCCTTCCAAGCATTTTGTCTGCATAGTTTTGCACTGCCCTACATTTTGCTGCCCTAGACCACTTTCTTTTTTCACCTTTACAGAGGTTATCTGGATTAAAAGCCACGCATCTCATTTAATCTTTTTTCCCCCGATCAAGTCACAACTGACTTATGGCAACCCCTTGGTATTTTCAAGGCAAGAGACATTCAGAGGTGGTTTGCCATTGCCTGCATTTGCATCATGACCCTGGTATTCCTTGGTAGTCTGCCATCCAAATACTGACCATGGCAGACCCTGCTTAGGTTCTGAGATCTGACAAGATCTGACAAGATTAGGCCAGCCTGGGCTATCCAGGACAGGGTCATTTAATCCACGCACCTCCATTATTAAGTTAATTCTCCTTTACATTTCAAGAATTCAATAGCTGATTGGCCAACTGCCCATTTGAAACATTTCAGCACCTTTCTTTTCCTGCATCTTTATAACAGAGATTCAACTGGCAGTAAAAAACTAAAGGGTTTCATACATAGGATTAAGATGCTGGGATAAGTATAAAGGAGAGACAGAACTAAATGATGAGTGATAAAGATGACATCCTTTTGGTGGAAAGAAACAGAGAGGAAATACAACTGGTGGGATGTTAGAAATAGTTTTTTGTTGCAAGGACATTATGGGAATTAAGTGAAGGGGGGATTAATTGGGAAGATCCTGGAATGGAAATGAATTTTTGGGGGTTAAATGAATGGAAGGGAACTTGATTTGGAAGGTATGATACTGAGAATCAGACTCCACCTCTTTCTCTCATACTTGGTGTCATTGAGAAAGTCATCATCTCTCTGCCTTCTACTGCTGCAGCCTGAGATCAAAGGAATTGTGTGGTGCTTGGGAAATCAGGCCTCACCTCTGCTTTGCACTTAGTTTGTGGCATTGGCCAAGTTTGGTCCAGCATTCTGTTTCAAACACTGGGAAGGTATGTGGCCCCTGACCATGCAGAGTGTCTTTAGTTATCATGGCTGATAAAATGATCATCCCTGGACTGAGCTGGAGCGGGAAGGAGGAGCTTGAAGAAAGTGGAAGCAAGGATAGGACAGGCATTCTAGCTTGGGTGAGACTTGTAACACCCTCTTTGAAAGCACCAGCTGCCCCCCAGATATGATTGTGGCATACCGCACTTACAATTTAAGGTTGTAATCCACAGCCCATTTTACACCAGTACAGTCTCAGTGAAATTAATATTTGTGTGTGTGCCAGGAGAAGTGGTTTTTGTATTAAGGAGAGAGTCATGTAAGAACAGGAGGGAAGGTGGCATGGTATAGCCCAATCTCATCAGATCTTGGAAGCTAAGCAGGGTCAGTACTTGGAAGGGAGCTCTCCAAGGAAGACACTGCAGAGGAAGGCAATGGCAAACCACCTCTGCTTTTCACTTGCATTGAGAGCCCCAGTTGAAGTCACCATAAGTCAGCTTTGATTATGATACTCTACACACACACACACACAACACATACACTTTCACCACATGGTTTGGAAGTCTCAGTTATTATGTCTGAACAATAAAGCATGCAACAGAGAACTGTGTATGGCAAAGACCTCTGACATTTATCACATACATCTCATAGCTGCCAAAAAAAATCTAAACAAAGGTACACAATTGTGTAGGGGAAAATATAGCCAGGTGTCCCCATGTGTCAAGAAAAGTATATATTGCAGCTTCTCACCACGTATGTACTATAAGTGAAACTGGTAAGAGTTGACCTTATCCAAAGCAGAGAATGCAAGAATGAGTGTGATGAAATGAAAAGAAACGTACACCAAAACTTAGAAAGGCAAGAAAGAAAATTATGAAAAGCTTGATGCAGAGCTCAAAAGAGGCATGTAGCCAACACAGAGGTTTAAAAATAAAGGGGGAGACCGGATCAGTCATAGGAAAGGGTAATGATTTTAAAAGACTCATTCTGCTTCTTTGCCTTGTTTCCATGGCAATCAGATTAACCAGTGGAGCATCAGCATGACTTTCACGGACCACATAGTTGTGTGATCTCACATACAGGCGCCATGTGGTACACTCCTGTCACATCGACACTTCACAAGTTTGCTGCCCTTTATTATGCAGTCCAGCTGGATGAACATTTTGGCTACAAAAGGATGCCACACCTTGCACTTTGCTTCAGTCATTTATAGAGCAGCTCTGAGGGGTATCAGTTTGGACTGGTGTACTTTTAACAGATAGCTGAAGGCAGTCTACTGCAAAGGCAGTAGAAAAATCAGACCTTGAAAGTATTCGAACTATAGATCTATCATAGCCAATACATAACTATCCATCCTCAATTGTGTACTTGCAACTGCACAAGGGAAATTATCATTAAAACATTTTAGATTCTAGCTACAGAGAACCAATAATGGACTTATTTCCAATACCTGTTCTCTCTCCAACACTGAGCTGTTTCTGTCAATCAGAGTTCTTTAAAATCCCCAGTGAATAGTAAACATGTCCCTTATTGCCATATAATCTTCCAACATATGTTACTGGAAGTGTAGTTCCAATTTTAATTAGTCATTTGTTTTCTGTTACTTTACAATATAGGCAATGCAAGAGGTTAGTGCTAGAGAATCATGCTTCTCATAATTACAGGTATAACTTTTTTACATTAACAAAGAAATCCTTGTCGAAATCTATCCATTCTAGTCATGTCAAGGAGTTTTGTCCAATTTTTCATTCTACGTTTAACAAGGAAGCTCAGATCACAATCCATAAAGAGTACAAATATCCTATAAGAACCTGTCCATCCTCTGAGGCCCATGGTCCAGGTGTCCTGCCTTCTAAGGATAGTACCCTCTCTAAAATGGTTCTTCTATGTGCAGAAGATTGAATAAAAGTACCTTGATCCTGCCCAGGTTAGCCCAATCTCGTCAGATCTCAGAAGCTAAGCAGGTTGGCCTTGGTCAGTATTTGGATGGGAGAAGACCAAGGAATACCAGGGTTGCGATGCAGAGGCAGGCAATGGCAAACCACCTCTGAATGTCTCTTACTTTGAAAACCCCACCAGGGTTTGCCATAAATCAGCTGTTACTTGACGGCAAAAAAAAACCCAGCATATGCCCAGGGTTTCACTCTTGCCAGCTTTATCTGTTTGTACAGTGTCTGACCCTAGATATGTAAAAGAAAGGCTTTTTTGTGGTGGTGCTTGCTGGTCCTGAGTACCAGGACCTTTACTGGGGGGGGAGTCTCTCCCAAGTCCTGAGGGAGGGATTGGAGCAAATCAGTGAAATGTAAGTACAAGCATCTTTTTTAAAAAAAGTTTTCTTGCAAAGGAAATTAGGCTTTCCAACAACAAAAAAATATTTCAAACACTAATGGGCACTTCTGTGTGAGAAGCATCTCTTTTTTGTCTCCATTCTGCCATTTGCTATTCGTATTAATGAAAACGTGTAGCGCAATGATTCCAGCCTTATAGGTTTAGCAAGACGTTCAGTGTAATCTGTATTATTTTCTTTCTGATTTGATCTAGTTCCAATGACAAAGACTGTAACAAGAGCACCACATGGTATGAAATTGATTCACTTTGGTACTGCAAATTGTGATGAGGAGAAGGCAGGAAATTTATCCTGTCTCATCATGACAATCTTGAGATTGAATCTTAGGGTTTTCTGAGATGTGGAAACAGCAACATCCGTCATTCTTAGTCCAACAACGCCTGTCAGGCAACAGACAAAAAGAAAATGTGAACTGGGCTCCAAAGCAGACATAAAAGGAAAGACAGGCTGTTGGTCAATAAACTAAAAATATTACTTCCCATCCATAAAAACAGAGATTAATCTCAATAGCTATAGAGGATTAAGGGACATTCAGGGCTAGCAGTGACCCAAAACTTTGTTTCACTCTGATATTTGTCTATGGCTTTTCTTCTGGGGCAAAAGTAATTCAGCCCTTTGCCTTTCTGGAAAATTTCCCAGAGGGCTGTAGTTCTGGCAGCCAAGAACTGTGTGAGCAGCCAAACTGTAGCAGCACTAGCAGTGCTGTGGGGAGCAAGGCAGCAGCAATGACAGCAGATACAGGCTGACTCATCAACTCATCCCAGGCTGCAGGAAGAGGGGACAGGCGAGTGAACTGCCGTCATCACTGCTAGCTGGCTAGAACCGAGAGGCCACCTGTGATGCCACCAGTGCTGCTTGGCTTCCTTCTGGGATACCATAATTCATCGCTGTGCTGGAGCATTCTCTCCCATGCCAAAGGTAAACTTACAAGTGGTGAGCTGAGCAGTAACGGGGTTCAAGGGGGAAGGAAAGAAGATATCCAGAGCATGATGGGAAAGCCCCAGACTGCAGCTGGGGAACACAACATATTACTGCTTGGTAAATGGTCATCTACAGTCACTTACTGAGATTCAATGGCAGTCCTAGATGTTTTTGTAAATCATTTTCTTCTTTTGATTCTTGATTAGGACAGATGGGTGATCATAAAATTACAGAGGCCCCATCACGCTTTTGTCTACCAACTTTTGACAAGTCTCCCGTACAAATATGCACATATATTGTTATGTAGAGGATGGTGTGGAGTTGTTTTCTGTTGCCGAAGAAGGTCAGACCAGAACCAATGGGTTGAAATTAAATCAAAAGAGTTTTCGGCTCAACATTAGGAAGAATTAGGAAGAAGGTTCTACAGTGCCAAGACCACAGCCACACAACCCGGAAAATCTACAGCAACTAATTAGGAAGAACTTCCTGACAGTTAGAGCAGTTCCTCAGTGGAGCAGGCTTCCTCGGGAGGTGATGGGCTCTCCTTCTTTGGAGGTTTTTAAGCAGAACCTAGATGGCCATCTGACAGCAATGCTGATTCTGTGAATTTAGGCAGATCATGAGAGGGAGGGCAGGGAGGGTTGCATCAGTGCTTAGTTCTCGTGGCCTTTTCCAACACTCCCAGGGAAATGCCAATTGCCACTTTGGGGTCAGGAAGCAGTGTTCTCCAGGCCAGTTTGGCCAGGGATCCTGGAAGTTCTTTTGTCATCTTCTGGGCATGGAGCACAGGTCATTGGGGGGGGGGCGAGGTAGTTATGAATTTCCTGCATTGTGCAGGGGGTTGGACTAGATGATCCTGGAGGTCCCTTCCAACTCTATGATTCTATATCTGTGAAAAAAGATCTGCCACTGACTTTAATAATCTTTCTTTATCAGTGTTGCCTTGTTTTTCAAAATCTGTAAGGTGTTTACCCATGCTTAAAGAAAAAGACAACCAGCCCAGGCACAGCTGGGGAAAAACATGTCAGTAGAAAGGTCACTGAAACTATCATTGCATTGATTATTTTGTACTTGCACACAGCAGGCCAAACAAGCCTAAGGGATTTTCTACATTGTTTTAAAAACACAGAGACACAAACGTGCACAAGCAAGTTATCCTGCCCCCATGCAATAAGAGAAGGTGCAGTCTTACGGCAGCAAATTTACCCCAGGGATGGAGAGCAAAGCACACCGTCATCAATAAAGTTAAATAATAATTGCTTCAAGAAATGGAAAGCCAGGTTTTTGCAAGATGGAAGGGAATGGCAGTGCAGGCGTTGATCAGTTTTGCTAGATATGTGCTCTTATGCTTACAATGGGAATTAAAGCTCAGCGTTTTTAATAGATCACAGTAGCACAGGTGAGAGAAATATGATTATTTATTCAGGCAAGTGCTTCTTTGGGGGGAGGAAATGCCTAGATCTTTTAAACAAACAACTACAGGTTTATTGGATGAAAAAGATGGTCTCGGAAGGCCCCCAAGTGCAGGTTCTCTGCTCACAACTTAAGCACAGTTTCCTCATCATGATTCAACCGCCTATAGCCAGGAGAAACAGAGAACAAGCCAAGCATTCTGCACTTTGTTAAAGTGAAAGGGCAATCAACATGGGGAACATTAATGATGACAGCACATAAAGTTGTTCAACAGCATATGAAAAGCTAACCAGTCATCTGAATTGAAGTTCTGCTAGTGCCTAAGAGGCCAGATTTAATCACCACCATCACCACCCGAATCATCACACAAGTCAA
>NW_015166418.1:1318875-1327573 GCF_001447785.1 Gekko japonicus | reverse complement strand
GAGAGAAATTTTCTCTATTTTTCAGTCAAGCAGGTGGCCCTACGGCCATTAACCAGCTGGCTGAAATCTAAATACCTTTGCCAGGACAAAAGCTAGCAGCATGATTGATTATCTTCTTATTGTGCTCGAAGTAGCACTTCTTAGCCAATCAGGATTCACAGCTACTAAAGAATTATCACAGTGAAATGATTCATAGGGCTGAGAAGCACAGAATCTGAGGTTTTTCTATACTACTGGTTTAAAGAGTCTTTGTGGCATGCTTTTCAAAGCATTATAGTAGTGCTGTCTACATTTATTCCAGTTTGTGCTGTTATGCCCCATTGTCTTGTGTCTTCCTGCCTACACTAATTGCCAAAAATGGCACAGGAAGGCTAGTCCTTTGGCTATGAGGTTTAGACAGGTAGCTTGCCATCCCTCCTTACTGTCTGCAAATTATGCACCCCCCAGAATGTTGTTACCAAAATCTGGCAAACAGCCTATGCCGCCTCGTTTTCTTTTCCCTTAGCCAGCCTTGTTTTATTAGTGAAACACTTTTAAAAAAAATTCTTAGGAGTTGTGTGCTGGGGTGCAAAAGAGCGCCAACTCTTTCTTGGCTGATGCAGGCAGAGTTCTTGGCAGTTCAGTGCACTGTGAAAATGAACTCAAAAATACTATCTAAACTTGTGTATCCCTTGCTAAAGAGAACTGCTCTGAACAATGGCAAATGGGCAAATAAACAAACATACATGAACTGTGCCAGCTGTGGCTACAGGAAAACAGGACAGCGTAGGAAATGGCCAATAATGTCCTTGGTGCCTTGTAAGATCTCGGAAGCTAAGCAGGGCCAACCCAGGCAAGTATTTGGATGGGAGACTTTCAAAGAATACCAGGGCCAGGGGGCAGAGGCAGGCTATCAAGCCACTTCTCTGAACATCCTCCATGCCCCAGTAGGAGTCACCAGAGGTTGCCATGAATGCCAGGCATGGACACGCGTGCACACACACACACACACACATGCAAAAATACCCCCAAAATGCCCCTGGTGTGAAGGTTACCCAAGCCTTTGCCCTTCACATCACTTGAAGTGTATGAAGATGCAGTGAGCCTGTACACTCCTATGTATTGTGCCTTAAAGGGTCTACTTTGGGAAAAACTATAAAGGATTTAATTACACCATAAAAAGAGTTCCAATGGCTCCCTATGATACAAAGCGGAAGAAAGCAATCCAACTGTTCAGGACTTTGTTTCGTATGAACGAGACCAGCAGTCAGTAGAAAGGCAGCTGGGTATTTATCTCACTTCCAACTTGTAACAACTGACTACATGTTTAAGAATTTAAACTCTGTTGGACAAAACAGAAGTTCTATGTTTATAAAAACATCCTCATAAACAGTAATATTTTTACAAGCAATAGAACATCTTTCACAACAGAACAAAGACTGCCAGAGTCCTGCCAGAGCAATAGGAAAGAAAAAAAATGATATAAAGACAGTTGAATGACACCCACATTATTCTCCATGTGCAAAAAAATCCCAAACACTTAGGCTTACATTATGAATTTTAATGAGTCAGGTACAGTTCCCTGAGCCCTCTGGGGGGTATTTGCCCTGTTCTGCAGCTGCACATGCACACAGTACTGCCCATACACTCCAAGATGGGACAAATAATGCTGACCTCATACCCTTTCAGCTCAGGAAAACAGTATGGGGGAAGGCATCCCCTCCCCCCCACACACATACAATGTGTTCCCAAGCAGAGTTAGTTCCCTGCAGCCCTTTAAAAGACAGTTATCCAAAAACCCTATGTGACTGTGGGAGGACATGAGTTGAGTGAACCTGAACCTGGCTCATTAAGATTTGTAACATCTAGTTTGAGTCTTATACTGTCAGTTCAACTCTGGTATGACAGGCAGAAAAATGATGTCACTTCTATAGACAAGGAACTTACAGCTTGCCTAGACTAACAGGTACAGACTTAAAGGAATTAGAGACTTAGAGAAACTGGCTGTAATTCTGCACCCAATCTGCTTAACAGTGTGATTGTAAACACAGTGATTTCATTCTAAGCCTACTGACTTCAGTGGACTTAAAAGGATGTCACTCTGCTTAGAACTGCACTGCAAATTCCACTGAAATAAAAAAATTGAAATTACATTAGTACAGCTATTAATTGTTATCAAGTTGACAAGATTAAACTGAGCAGGAATTCTGGCACAAGAATATAAAAACCTCATTGTTCTGTTTAGGTAGAGGTTGACTGGTTAGATGAAATAGCAGTACTGAACAGGATCTGTGGCTAGAGGCCACAGAGTGGCCTCATCTATGCGTGCAGTCAGTTCTACAATCCAAAATGTTCACTGTTAACCCTAATGTGGTATATGATAACAGCTGCAAGAATACTATATACTCAGAACTGGAAACAAGATAGAATTCCGGAAGTTGGAGAATGGATTAAAAAACTGCTTTTTATGGCAGAAATGGACAAAATGACTAGGAAACTTAAAAATTTGGAGGCTGAAGAATTTTTTGCAGACTGGAAAGACTTTAAAGACTATTTAGAGAAATACTGGGATGTAAAGAACAATTTGATTTGTTTTGAAAATTATTAGAATAAGTTAAAAGGGAACAGTTATGGACATATAAGGATAGTAATGGAATATAAGTTACCTATGAACATGCAATAATATGAATGAAACAAGTAATGATTTAAGATATGAGCTGGTGGTGGGAGCGCTGTGGGAAGCCTACAAAAGGGGGGGAGTAAGAGGGAAAGGATATAAGCGGAAGTCGACGACGTAAGTGAAATGTGTATTATCCAAATAAAAATGTGTTTAAAAAAAAACCAAAATGTTCACTGTTAAATAAAAGGCTCTAGTATTAGATTGGGTATTATAAGTGGACCCACAATACTATAAGACAAGTTTAAGGATTTCAATTATTATTAAATATTTTATATGAACAAGAAATCACAGTGCTTTGTCCCATGTTCAAAAGTAAACAAGTAATCGTACAGATGCACGTAAGGAAGTAAGGTCTGACTGACAAAGGCTCACGCTGAAATAAATTTTGCTAGCCAGTTTTTAAGGTGTAACCCAACTCCTGTGTAATTTTTTTGTAACAGACTAATATGGCTACCTCTTTGAAATTATTATCATGTTTAATCTATTACCTGTTCAGAAGTAAACCAGTATGTGTGTGTGTGTGTGTGTGTGTGTGTGTGTATACACACACACACACACCACAGGAGCAAAAGCCCACTCAGGTAAAGAAAATGTCTGATTTTTTAAGGTAAAAGAGAGCCAGTTTGGTGTAGTGGTTAAGTGCGTGGACTCCAATCTGGAAGAACCAGATTTGATTCCCCACTCCCCCACTTGCACCTGCTAGATGACCTTGGGCAACCCATAGTTCTGGCACAGCTGTTCTTGAAAAAAGAGCAGTTTCTGTCAGAACTCTCTCAGTTCCACCTTCCTCATAGGGTGTCTGTTGTGGGGTGGGGAAGGGAAAGGAGTTTGTAAGCCGCTCTGAGACTCCTTTGGGTAGTGAAAGGTGAGGTATAAATCCAATCTCCTCCTCCTCCTCCTCCTCCTCTTCTAGAAATTGATACTTTTCACTGAAGAACCCAGGAGATAACAAACCTTCTAGAACATTCAGATGTATAATACATTGACTTAAATAAGTTATTCAGTCAACTCTATTGTTCCTTAGTCAGATAACACAGGCTGTGGTCACACGAGCAGTTTGCACCGATATCATCGCAGTATCTTTGCGGATGTAAAGAACAAAATCAGACAACAATATCTGCCTTCCATGGCCCAGTCATCGGCACCCAGGACTGGCACATCCTGGAAGCAGAGGTTTTTTAAAAAATCAGGCAGCTATGTGTGCATAAGGGCATCATTGCCCCTGGTGTTGTCAGTCACCGTGGCCAGGTAGTCATTCTGGATCACGAGTACCTGAGGGAACTTTTTTCGAGTGACAAATTCCCCCCCCCGAACCTCTCTCTCCTGTTTCTGCATCAGAGTTGCTGTTTCTCTCCTGTTTCTGTGTCAGAGTCTGAGAGCATCCCATGACTGACACAAGGGTAAATACACTGAAGTCAATGGGACTACTCTCATGTAAATCTGCACTCCCCCCATGTATTCCACGGAAGAGAGGCAAAGGGAAGGAGGCCAAGAGGGGCCAGAGTACTTGGCAGAGAGATTGTGGAGCTATCAAAAAGGAGCCGGAGCTCCGGATGCACATTTATGTGCGTGGGTGAAAGACACACACAAAAAAACAGATGTCACAACAATCTGAATGATCAACAATAGCCAATTCAGGGTGGGATGTCTGATCAAAATTTCCCACAACTAGTGAAACCACTGCAAATAGAGGGGCGGCCAGATCACACCAAGCCTCCGGTGTGACCACAACCACAGTTAACTATACAGGATATTCGTGGGGAAAAATACTAAGAGTGAGGTCACACGTGCCAGATAGCATGGTGGGGAAGCGAGGCTATTTGTGCCATAGTAATTTGACCCGCCACTGTGCGATCAGATGCAGTGGCGGGTGAATCGGGGTTTTTCCTCTGCGGCGTGTTTCCAGTGTGCTGCAACAAGGGATCCCTGACACAATGGGAATGTGCCAGAGTGATCACACGGGGAAGTCTGTCTGTGGCCCACTGCAAACCCATTTGATAGTGCACTTTCCTGAGTATTTTTTAACTCCACTTCTTCGGCGGTGCGAAATGGGTTGGCGATGGGTGCGGGACGCTTGCCAGATGTTCCCGTGTGATCGCACCCGTAAAATCCACCTGGCATTTGTGCGTATTGCAGGGTTACTTCTTCATGTGATCGGAACCTAACAGGACTAAAAGAGCAGATGAAAAGTAATTGTACAAATACTACTTCTACATAAAATGTTTCACATTGCCACATTAAAGATCTGTCCTAGGTCTCTTGAGATTTCATTACTTCTTTTTTACAAAATTCTATGCTCATTTTATAAAAATAAAATGAATACTGTTTTCTTTATGCAGAAAAACACAAGGCAACATTAAAATTAAGCTAAAAGTCTGCTGTCAGAATTTCAAGGTCACATTAGATTATGAGGCAACATATTAGGAAATGAGAAAAAAGGTAATGTAGAGCTGGTCTCCATTCATTCAAGTAATTATCCACCAACAACTACCAAAGTTAATAAAAAGAAAACAAATCAAGTTAATTCTCTGTCTCACTTCTACTGGCCAATACTAAAGCACAGCTGTAACAGCTCTAAGTTTCTTGACACACCACAAGATGCTTCTGTTGGTGACCAACAAGCAACACACAGGCAGTAGAACTCTGATCAGCATCAAGTCATGAAAGTACAGCTGACAGTTATCAGTTACTTGCCATTGTGGAACTACTGGTTTTTCTGGAAAGATCCCAAAGTACATTTAAATCGAAAGTACATTCTGCAGCTCCATTTGTATGAGAATTACAGGGCTATCAAAGTCCAGCTCTGCAAACATTAGAATGCAAACTTGGATCATATATCTCCAAGAAGATCAGTATGGTGTAGGGTTCACTTCCTTCATTTTATCCTCACAAACATCCTTATGAAGTAAATTGAGAGAAGAGTGACTAGCCCATTCACCCAGTGGGTGTCACAACTGAGTAGGAATTGAACCTGACTCATTCATGACTGAATATAAGCCCTGGCTATGCAGCCAGTTCCTTTCACATTACAACTTAGATGCACACCAAGCAGCTGAACACTTTAGTTCCGCTATTTCGGGCTTCAACTGGATATGATTACATGACTGACCAATCTGATGACTGCTCAGCTAACTAATGCAAACTAAACTTGTTGACTAGCCAAGGGCTGATTCTGTAGCATTAGCCAAAGGCAAAAAGAATTGGAAGGGGGTCAGGCCTGTAGCCAGAATTTTTTTATTTGGGGGGGAATGAATACAGTGGTGGTCAGTCCATCATTATTTATAGTTTATTAGTTATTTACCAATTTTCTATGTGAGACTCAAATTGGATTACACAGTATAGAACACTGTAATCAAACAGCAAGAGAGATCTAATAAAATGCAATAAGACTAGGCATACAAAAATTACAAAAATGCAAAAAAAATCAAAATGTCAAGCAATGCAGAAAATGGAATTACAAAAGAATGAAAACAATGCTGTAAGAACATGAATGTATATACAACAAATCAATAATATATAGTGTACACTGTGGCATAGACTACAGTCCTGTTCTGTATAAGCTTTATAAAAACTGTTTTACATAGTTTGCAGATCTAAAGACGTGTGAGAGCCTTCTTCCAGTTACGGAAACCTGAAACTGTAAGTGCAACCTTCTTTTCTCTGTAAATCACTAACTCAAGGCTTCTAGCGGTGCCACCCGACACCCCTGCAGGCTTTTAAAATCAGAACTCTTCAGCCCTGCTAACTGCTAATTCTGTTTTAGCCAATTGCATAGAGAAGTCACCCTTGGAAGATTTATGACAGGATTCAGACTTCCTACCTCAACTCCTTCCTTTTTTACAAAGAAAATTTACATCTGAGACAGATTTCACATCATCCTGTAATGCTGATTGGAGGGGCATGACAAATGATACATGGGGCACCACCCCTTTTTGCCCCACCATGGCTTTGAGCCTGAAGAGGGTGCCTTAGCCAGAGAAATTCAGTTTTTGTCACCATTTTTTCTGCTATCACATGAAATTTGTGAACATTTGTTGACATTACTTTAAATGTATCCAAAAATAAATTATGATTTTTGCTATGAATGCATCTCCATTTGTTCATTTCTCTTTAAAACTTAGGAGGCCCTGCCTGGCATCACAATAACTTTTGAGTATTCAGGAATGAAGATGGGGGCTCTTGCTAAGGTTCTTTAACAGCATTTCCTTCAGCAGATGCCTACAAGGATTGTACAAGGATTGTACGGTTGGAAAGGTTAAGTAAGTGGCCATGCAGGAAACTAAGCTACTTACCTTATTCATATATTTGTATGGGTTATTCCCAGCAAAAGATCCTCCATCTCATGACCTACTTCATGACTTCCTTTGGTCCTGTTATAAAAGGGCAATAGTCTGTAACAGCGTGAAATAGATTGAGCTCTGCGCTTCAGCTCCTGACCTTGGCTGCGTGATCAGAGTAAAATAAGCTGCAATGAGATCAGGTTAGGAACCCTACATTGGAAGCAGCCAAGTCCAGCTAACAAATTTCACCAAGGGCTAGATATTTAGAAGAGGGAAACCTATGTCTCCATAAACCAGGGATCAAAATACTTAATTGCATTTTCTTTGTCTTTGGGGGGAGGAGAGATTAATAGTGGAAGGAAAAACATTCAAATGAGATTTGACATTCTGTTGCCTTCCTTTCATAAAGTAAAATGTGGACAGAATCTAACTTTTTACAAGGAGGGTTTATAATTTTGCACTAAGAAACAGAATCACAAGTCCTGGGGTTAGAAAATGCACCTTTTGTGCTCAGGATTACTCATGCCAATAATCCACTTCTAGAATTTACAAATGTTATTTTAGTTACATTTTGTTTGAAGGGGTGTTTTTTTTTTAATTGCCCAGCACTGGATATGAAAAGGAGGTAAAATGTGGGCCTTGTGAAAAAGTGTGATGGGGGGGCTACTTCACATATTACATTTCTTTAAAATATGCCAAAGGGAAAAATTATGCTTTGGTGGTCTTCTGATAAATTGTTTAGGCTTTCAAAGCAGCCACAGAAAGACAAAAATTATCTGGGCTGCAATCCCAGGGAAGGAGGGATTAACCCTTTCACCTTCTGCCACTTCACTAATCAAAATCATCCTCTTGCTTGGGAAGCCTATTCACTCCAGCAGGGAGGGGGAAGACAGCCAAAAAAGCATTTGCCTGTTTTTTCCCCTACCAGGGATAATAGCACTGAAGGGGGAAAGGACAGTTCTGAAATGATGCACAGGAAAATAGTTTTTATTTAAAGGGGGGGGTGGATCTTTCTCAGCACCACAGCACCAATCCATTTTACTTCTCTCTCAGAGGCTGCTTGTTAAAGCTCAACTATATGCCTGGGGATCAGATGACAAACTCCAAGAGAAACACACAGTTTGGCCCTAACGTGTTTTAGTACACTCATTAAAAATGTAAAGTATGAATATGTGCGAATGTGTTAGCAGACACACAAACCATATAGGTAAAAATGCCAGGGAACTATACT
Organism: Gekko japonicus; assembly: GCF_001447785.1. Lineage (NCBI taxonomy): Eukaryota > Metazoa > Chordata > Lepidosauria > Squamata > Gekkonidae > Gekko > Gekko japonicus. The sequence goes on along the minus strand of NW_015166418.1, from coordinate 1,319,403 downwards.
GGGCTGTAGTTCACTGCTGAGTGTAAATGAATGGCAAAGTGGGTTCACTTTTGAAAGGCTATGAGGTTAGCAGAGTGCTTAAGGTACATAACGCAGCAGAATCTGTCTGGTTTGTGTGCGCGGCTAAGAAACAAAGTTACACACGGAGCCTCTTTATCTTCACAAAACTAACATGAGCCCTTTATTGTAAGGAACTCCATTCTAGACAGGAGAGAGTAGAGACAGGATTCTAATCTAATCTAGCTGGCTAAAATGGATAGAGATACAGGAAACATGTCCTGCCCTCATGGTGTCAAGATGGAGAAATGTGGTGTAGAGAGAAGGGCTGATTTCGCACTAGAGCTGCCTTGATGTTGCGCCGCCGTTTGCCCCGATACTATTGGTCAATTTCACACCCGAAGCTGCGGGGCTGCATTTTGACTCGCGGCTTCGCCCGAATTCCCCCGCAGTTTTGTGATCCTGTTTTTTGAGGATCACGAAACTGCGGAGGAAATCGGGCGCAGCCACGGGTCAAATGCAGCCCCGCGG
>NW_015166418.1:1214781-1318837 GCF_001447785.1 Gekko japonicus | reverse complement strand
GGATAGCATCAGAGCAGTAGAAAGGAAGGCTGTTCAGGTTCCTGGCTGCTCTATCTCTCTGACTCTCTATAGTCCCCCTCTGAAGTCTGAGGCTAAGAGACAGTGCAAAGTCCTTCACTTCCAACAACTTTTGCATAACGTGTGAAATAGCTCTGTAAGGAATATGCAAGCCTGTATCTCCTGCTGCAGCCTATCTCAAGGCAAAAGCAGAAATAGGAACTGATGTCATTGGTAAGACCAAGTAAAGGAAGAAGGAACCAGGTCTTAAGTAGCCATGCAGTGGGGGTGGCGGAGAGAGAAAAACAGCAGTGGAAAAGAAGTGCCACAATTCCAAACCATCACTCTGAGCTTATAAGTATCCTGTTCATATAAGGGGCAAGTCAGTCTATGGCACTAACCATATGGAGTAGCATAGACTTTTCATTGCAATGATGTACTTAAGAGACAGGCAGTGCACGCGTATCACTTTCTTCCTCCCGTCTCTAAAGGATACTAAAGACACAGAGTGCCCAAGCACATCCCCAGTTGAATCTCCTCAACAAATAGCCATTAACAACATTTGAGTATCACATTACCCATGCTGGGAAGAGAAATGGCCTTTCAGCCTTCTGCTCCCCAAACTTCCATCACAAACTACAGTTCCATCATGCAGAAAGGTTTGTCTCTGCAGAGAACGAAAAAGTAATGAAATTGTTTACCAGAACATCCTGTATAGTTCAGGAACAAATTGTGTGTCAGATTCAGAGAGGTGCTAAAGCATCCATCAGTCGTAATATCAGGAAGCCGAAAAGTTGGTGTCACTCACAAGCTGCAAGGCCTGCGGCAATGTGGGTGGCAGCTACCCCTCTGAGGACAGTATTGCCAATTTCAAGAGAGGGTCAATAAAATATATGCTAGAGACATAAAAAAGAGGAAAAAAATAGAAGTAATAATTCAACCATAAAGATTCCTCCAGGCTGCAAAAAACATAGAATACATATCGGGCTCAAGAGATATTTCAAATCAATGTTATGTGAAGCAAGAGGAAAGGGGGGGGGGACACTGTATGTAGCAAGGAGAGGGGGGAGATCATGGGAGTAAGATATTTAATTGCAAAAAAAAAGAAGTGGGAGTAAGTTTTACTAAAGGAGTACATTGCAAAAGACAAGAGACTGTTCTTTGAATCTGAATATAAAGAAAACAAGTGAGGGCACTATTTTGGCCTTAAGAGAATGAACATTTATACTGGGGTGACGAGAAGCAGATGAAACTGCCTTATATCAAAGTCAGGCCACTGGTGGGTCGAGGTCAGTAATGTCTCCTCCAGCTGACCATGGTTCTTGAGCAGAAGTCTTCCATTCAAGGCAGGTGCTTTACTGCTGAGCCATGGCGCCTCCCCACCCTAAGGCCTAGCCCTTCCCTAGTACTTGATTGCAGTAGGGAACACCAAGCTACATCTGCAGAGCTCCCTGGAGTGACAGACATGACACAGTGTTCCTTTTGTTCTGAAACCTGATTTCAAATGCAGGCCACCTAGACCGGCTGGCATTCCAGGTAGGGTGCATCTTCCACACATGTACCTTTCAGTTTTTTCAGCTTTACATAACTTACTTTAATTGCATTTCTACCCAAGCCCTTTCAGACATCCAAAGAGGATCAGGCCACCTCCAGCTTTTGATACCCTAGCCATAATAAAAATTTTAAAATGACAACATATGAAGTACATAAAAATGAGTTTTGAAACTTATACAAAGCCCAAAAAATAATGATTTGAATTTCAGGCCCCCTTTGAGATTTAAAATGGAAAGATTCGGGTGTGAAATAGACTACAGCAAAGCTTTCTACTGTGTGGATTTTGAAAAGCTATGGATGGCTTTAAATGAAATGAGCGTGCCACATCTGATTGTTTTGATGTGCAACATGTATGCTAGACAAGGGAATACTCCTAGGAAAGCATATGAAGAAACAGAATGGTTTTCAATTGGCAAGGGTGTAAGACAAGGATCTATTTATCTACCTGTCTGTTCATTCTATACGCAAAACTTGCCATACGGAAAACTGGATTCGATTGAGATGAAGGTGGAGTGAAAAATTGTGGAAGGAACATTAACAATTTGAGATATGCAGATAACACCCCATTACCAGAAGAAAACAATATATACCTGAAAAGACTACTGATGAACGTTTAAGCATAAAATGCCAAAGCAGGATTACAGTCAACATTAAGATGACAAAAGTAATGACTACTGAGAAATTACACAACTTTAAGGCTGATAATGAAGAAATCAAAACTTTCAGTCCACTTCAGTGACTGTTTGCAAGTAGGTTTTGCCATTTCACACAGTAAAATCCAGTTGCAAAGTGTATTGAAGGTGGATTGAAAGTGTGTTATTTAGTGTGTGTGTGAAAGTGTCCACAAAGATGTTCTATTCCTTGGCTCAGTAATCAACCAGAAGTGAGACCGCAACCAAGAAATCAGGAGATGGAGACATCAAAGGGCAGCCGTGAAGGACCTGGAACAGTTCTCTCAGTGTAAGGAAGCATTGCTGGATTCCCCATTACTGTGTAAAGATGTGAAAAGTTGGACAATGAAGAAAGTTGACAGGAAGAGAACTAATTCATTTGAAAGTTGGTGTTGGAGGCAATATTCCCTCTAAGCTGTGGTAGTCTTGTGAGCAAAAATTGTACTTTGTGAGCTACTGGCATGAAAGTTGTGAGCGAGCGATTTGGCTCCTGCATAAATTAGTTTGCTCTGGAGCCCTCCTTCCTGAGCTGAGACAAAAATGTGTGAGCCGGAGGCTAAAAAACTGTGAGCTAGCTCACACTAACTCAGCTTAGAGGGAACACTGGTTGAAGGAGAGTTTTATCGATACTATGAACCACCACAAAAGAGAGGGTAAGTGGGTTCCAGATGAAATCTAGCCTGAATCCTCCTAAAATGACTCAGTGATGCTATCATATTTCAGTCACATTATGAGAAGACAATAATACTAGCAAAAGTTGAAGGCAGCAGGAAAAGAAGAAGACCTAACATGAGATGGATTGATTCAATAAAGGAATAAAGCAAGGCTGTTAACGATAGGACATTTTGGACATGATTAAAATAGGACATTTAGCACATTATTAAAATAAATGTGTTGTTGTTACTGTTTCTTGTTATTTACATATTTACCTTTATAGCACAACTAGGAAAATGGTCCGTTGTGGAAATAAATACAACGGCCTCTAGAAAGAGGCTCTGGGCGGGTGCCGCAGCCTTGAACACTCAGTGTCAATTTGCTGTGGCGACCAGCTTTCCACCCCCCACACACCTGCAGCCTCTCCCGTGCTCTGAAGCCCTGATTGATACGTCACATTGGCTGTCATATGGGGGCCACCTCAGCAGCATATAAGGATACAGAGCCCACCATTTTCTCCAGGGGAACTGATCTCTGCCATCTGTAATTCTGAAGGATCTCCAGCCCTCACCTGGAGATTGGACACATTTTACCTCAGAACAGAAAACTGTTTAGAATGTTAGAGGCAAAAGCCAATCAAGTCACATATGCCAATGACCTCTGTGTTCCGAGGCAAAGGCCAATGAGGCTGCATATACAAATAACCTCTGTGTTCTGACTGGCTATGGGGGGGAAGAGGAACAGCAAAATGTTTAGAATGTTGGAGGCAGGACTCAGGCAAAGCAGCCAGTGGATAGGGAGACCCTCTGAATGACAGATCAGAGAGCGAACTGATTTTGGAGCGTGTGGAATGTTCTAGAAAAGTGCCACCACCATTCGACATTTATTTATAAGGAAGATAACTATTAAGAAAGCATAGGGAGTGCAATTTTATATTCTTGCTTCAGGTGCAAAATTAGCTACTTACAGCTCTGGTTATGGAAGTATATATACTGCGGGACTTCTGGGGGGCTTCTAATTTTCCCATGTATCACTCTCCCCCTCTTTCCCTTCTCTGGCAACCCCCATAATCTCTCCCCTTTGCTGCGTCCTTTTCTCCTTCCCACCCACCAGCCAGAGTACTTTTATCTGCCTCTCAGTAATAAGCTTTCTTTCCTTCCCTACTCTTGGTAGCATTTCCCCAGGAAAAGTCTGGCTAAGTGGCCCAGTGCTGGGCCAGGCCCAATGGCAAGGTGGCTGCTAGATCAGGCCCAGTTGTATGGGCTGAGTTTCTGATTGTTGCTGCTGGGCCTGTCCCTAGCAAGTCCTCCACCATCAGGGGACATGACAGTGGAGAGGAGCAGGACATTTCCAGGGCAGTTTGGGCCTCCCAGTCCGCTCCAGCACTCCCTCCACAGTTTTGCTCTACAGAAAACAAGGCTTGGCAATATTGTAGCAGTTGCTTACTGTGACAGGCTGATTTTACCAACTGAGAGCACTCTCATAGCCTCCTATGGTCTTAGGGAACCAGGTTTGTTTTAAACCACAAAACTCTCCCTCAGTTACCAGGCATTCTTAAGATAGCAAGTGAATAGGAATGGGTTCACTACCATGAAGTAAGTTTTGGGGTGCACAAGTAGAATATGGAGATCACTAAACCAGGGTTTTTAATTCATTTATTTATTAGATTTTTACCACACCCTCCCAGCAAAGCTGACTCAGGGCAGCTTACACAACCAGTATAAAACACTGCAATATAACAATAAAATCTACAATATAAAAGCCATCAATACACAATTTAAAACTATAAATATTACAACATATTAAAGTGCTAGTGTTCAGTCCTCAGCGTACAGTCAGCTTCTTGATATTCCTCAAATGTCCAGGCAGTCGGCTCGAGCTGTAATTGTGGGACCCAAATGGTCGGGCTTGCTCGTCATAAGCTGTCAGATATCAATGGTGGCAGTGATGGTGGCGGCTCCAAAAGCCTGGCGGAAGAGCTCCGTTTTACAGGCCCTGTGGAACTGTAACAGATCCCGCAGGGCCCTGATCTCCTCCGGGAGCTCGTTCCACCAGAGTGGAGCCGCCACTGAGAAAGCCCTAGCCCTAGTTGTCGCTAGCCTGGCCTCCTTGATGTTCGAGGGGACCAGCCGATTCTGGGTCCCCGATTGCAGTGCTCTCTGGGGTACATGTGGGGAAAGGCGGTCCCTCAGGTATGCAGGTCCCTGGCCATAAAGGGCTTTAAAGGTAAGAACCAGCACCTTGAACTGAATCTGGTATGCTATAGGCAGCCAGTGCAGTTCTTTTAGGGCGAGCTGGATGCGTTCCCGCACAGGATGACACAACAGGAGCCTCGCCGCTGCATTCTGCACTATCTGCAGCTTCCAGATCTGGGACAAGGGCAGCCCCATGTAGAGGGCATTACAGTAATCCAATCTCGAGGTAAACGACATAGGAGATTTGTGTATTTACAGGGAGGTTTCAAAGAACAGAACAGCAGCGCAGGACTCTCCAGGTATACAAGTGCTGAGGCACATAAGTTTAAGCTAGTTATGGCTTCAGAGAGTGGTTTGAATTTTCTTTAATGCTTTCAGGCACGAACAGGCTTTTACTGACTCGCTGCTAGATTGGATCCTCTCTCACACACAGGATCCCACCCACACCAGCCTGTCCTTCCCCAAGAGTCAGACTAAATGGAGGTAGAAGGTCTGCTCATTACCAGAGACAGGCCTAACAATCAGTACTCTATTCTCTCTCAGAGGTAGAGCCCAACCACTCTGCCACACTACCGAGTGGAGCTGCCCTCCAACCGTCTGCTCTTTTCCTGAGCCAGACCTGAGCTCTCACTGCTCTCTCTCTCCCTGAGGCAGACCTGAACGCCTCCCTGCTGTGCTTCCCTCCAACATTCCACCCCCACTCTGAAAGGTGATTGGATGCTTGAGCAGCACTCCCATAGGCTCAGCCGTAGCTGTTTTCCCCTTCGGGGGCAGGACAGCCTCCTGTCCATCACACTTACTTATCCCCAGCAGCCACTCAGAGTTCAATAGGCATTCTCCTCTTAACATTACAGGACTTCCTCCTGTGGAGTGCTATTTTCCCACCTCCCCCCTCTTGTGGTAGCCTGAAACACCTCTGAAATTCTTTTTCCTAGAGATCCCCAGTCTTCCAGGAACAGGAATTCAAGGGGGGCTCCAGTCTCCCATGGGAGGGGGAAGGTGGAAAACTTGCACTGTGCAGGTGGAAGTACTTGTGCCCCAGAAATATTACTCTGGATCCAATCCAATGTCTGTCCGTCTGATGGTTTTATTGGAGGAACAAAATGTCATAAAAAGAAAGGGAGAAAGTCAACCCTTTCCATTCTTCTTAAAATCCCTTTTATCTGATGCATACACTGACCAGACAAAATCCACTTTTCATATGAACACATGAAGCTGCCTTATACTGACTCAGACCGGCAGCAGCTCTCCAGAGTCTCTCAGGCTGAGGTTTTTCACATCACCCGCGACTTGCTCCTTTCCACTGAAGATGCTGGGGATTGAACCTGGGACCTTCTGCATGCCAATCTGATGCTCCACCACTGAGCTACATTTCCTCAGAGAAATACTTGCAAAATGAAACAAGTCTTTGGCAAAACCTTTTCTTGGACCCTGACACTGTGTCACAGTACACCACAATCAATGCCTATTTCATGCAACTAATCTTCATTTGAGTCCGTAACAGGGGAGTGAATAATGCCCAACAATCTGAACGCCATGGCTTGAGAGTTCTTCCCCTCCTGCCATTCTGCTCTGAAACTCAGTACTGACATCATATGGATGTCAGAGTCTGTGAGCATGACATTTTCTCACTTCCCTGAATAGAAATTTTACATGGGCAGCATACTAGACATAAATGAACAACTGCCTCTATTGAATTTGAGCTTTCTTTTTTACTGAGGTCAGGGAGAAAGAGAAAAAGAAACACATCTACTCATCCCTATGATCCATTATGAAATCATTACCGCATGTGGGATTTATGGTCAAGGTCTTTCTCTTCCTCAGAGATCCCTAAGCAACAAGCACCTTCACCTACAAAAAAAAAAAAAAATCTGTGTGCCACCAGTTTTGCAAATGCCTTTACTGCCATCTAGTGACCATTTGTTTGAACGGCGCTTTAAAATAACGCTTCTCAGTAGTGGCTTTTCTATACAGTGACTCTGAAAGTGTACTATACATGTATTTTAGGCATTATACAATAATCTCTCAAGTGACTTTTCAATGACAGCAGTTCAGTAAATGAAGATTGCTTTGCTATGGAAGAACAGTGATGCTTCTATTTATTGTGCCTCAGCTGGACCTGGTCACAGTGATTATGCCACAGCCACCACCAGAATAGACTATTGCAATTTGCTCTATGCAGGGCTGCCCTTGAAGGTACTTCAGAGACTTCAGGATGTCCAAAATGGAGCTTCTGCCAGGATTCTTCACATATACAGCCTGTCTTGAAGCAGCTGCATTGGCTGCCTATTTGTTTCTGGGTCAAATTCAAGGTGCTGGTTTTGACCTTTAAATCCCTAAATGGTCAGGGACCATCATACCTGAGGGGCTACCTCTCCCTTTACAATCCCACTCAGCAGCTGCTCCAGTCAACATTCCGTGGCCTACTGGGGACGCCAGACCCTTGGGTTGCACTTTTGGCGTCCATCAGGGTGAGGGCTTTTTCAATTGTAGCCCCATCCTGGTGGAATGCCCTCTCAGATGAGACCCAGGCCCTGCAGGACCTCTTTAGATTCTGCAGGACCTGTAAGGCTGAGCTTTTCTGTCAGGCCTTCCCCAGTTAAGTGTTTGGGGGGCTTGATGCTGGATCCACCACTATCAGTTGTTTGCTTTTCTTATACTCTGTGTTTTATACTGTTTTACTATATTTATCACCTCTGTTTTATACTACTGTGAACCACTCCGAGGGGCAGTATATAAATTGAAACAATAATAAAATAAAATAAATACTCTCTCCAGAAAAAAAGAAGAAGAAAAGCAATGCTCTAGATCATACTCCATGCAAGATCTGGGCAGCAGAGAAACCTCCAAAGAGCAAAACAGTAAAAACCCTACTATTGGCAATGAGCTTGCTATTTTTTGTTAAACGTGCTTCAGCCTCCTCCTCTTCAAGAAGCAGATGGCATTAGAAATAGCATGTGTATTTTATTCTTGTATTTCTCATGTCTATAGGCCAGTCATGTCTGCTATATCTGCTTACTATTCTTTGTAAGAGGGCTAACATTATACAAGGTTCCTTCAGAAAAGGAGTCTGTAGTACACATAAATATCTCTCTTATTTACTTCATTCATACCCTACTTTCTTTTCAATGAGGATTTTATTCTCACAAAAGCCCTGTGGGGTAGATGAGGCTGGCAGTTTGTGACTGGCCCAGCTTCCATGGCAGAGTAGGGATTCAAACCTGGGTCTCCCAGCTCTCTTCCTTTTCTATGCAATGAACCACTTGGGGCAATCAATAGCTTAATTTTCCCCTTAACTACACAGCTATCGATGGTGATTGTCTACCAGTCCACAGACATGAAGGCATATCTCTTGACATCTTGTCTGTCCCCTTTGTTGTTACATCCTTACATTACTCATTACTTCCTTAATTTTAGTTTCTCATGGTGCCAAAGGTCAGCTGGGATAGCCATCCCAAAGCCGTCCACACCACAAAAATTTCACTTCAAATCTACAGCAATCTGGAAAAAATAACAACAAAATAATCTCTAGAAAAATCAGGAGTGAATTCAGGAGTACTGAATTCTCACCAATGTCATCTGGAGCTACCATTATAACTTTGTACATCGCTGATGAGAATTCTGCTATGCTTTCACAATGGGCTTTACTGCTAGTACTGCTAGAACTAAGTAGTGTGTGAAACAATCCCAGGAAGATTTGTGACTTCTGAATACAAATTTAGAATAGGGCGATGTTTAGCCCCATCCTTTTCTTTCCTCTTATATTTCTGACAATGCAGTCCTAAATGGAGTTATACCCGTCTAAGTCTACTGAAGTCAACAGGCTCAGAAGGGTACAGCACTGCTTAGGACTGCACTGTAAATGCATTTGCTCTGATTTTCCTTCAATAAATTATCTTGGCTTTCAGTAAAATGTAATGGAATTTGGTCGTAGGTTATTCTAGCTTGTAATATAGGAAAGGGTTATTATTTTGCCTGAAACTAAAGTTAAAAAATTGAAGATGGCAAGTCTGGGAAAGTCCAAGCATTAAGGCAAAAAAAGTGCTTAAATTTGTTCCATTCGATATTCACTAATAAACTGAGTTTAGATATGCATTTACTGCTGATATTTTGCTACAGTTAAAACAAGGAATGTACATCTAGTCTGAATATATGTATCAGGCAATCACTATTTTCCAGATATATTGGGGTCTCTGGATGGTATCCAGGATACTGGGAAATGGGTCCCAAAAAAATCAGGAGCCACCATTTCAAGGCCCCCGGGACTGTTCTGGGTCCCCCCCCTTAAATTTTGCTGTTCTCTCTGTCAGTATCTTCTTTCCAGGGCTTGGTTTCAGCTTTCCAGGTTGACTGGCTTATATTCTGTGCTTTGACATTAGTTCTATGGGTCTTGCAACATTATGTTCTTTGCACAAGTTGGTTTCCATTGGATTTGTGGTGAATTCTGTTTTGACATTGCCTTGGATTCTCAGGTTGTATATAGGGTTGGATTCTAAGATTTTGTGTTTGTTGGGCTTGTAACAATGTTCATAATGTCTGAGGCCTGCCACATTGTCCCATGCTTCCACTGGGATTCCCTGATTCTACTTTGGTTCTTTGGGCTCCTTGGTGTTGTCTATTTTGAGAGGTTTTTGGCCAGCAGTTGCTTGGCTTGCTCTTGTATCTTGGCCTATTCTTTGCCCTGGAAAAAGCACGGAGTTCCCTCCTCATATCAAACAATGGAGGATGGCTGGAGGCACCTTATTCAAGGGCCCATAGAATTAGATCTCTTGGTCCAATCCACTTGAAATTTATGGATTACTTAAAAGACAGGCACCAGCAGCTCTGCTGCTATTCTGGTGCACTTTGATTAAGCAACAGCCCCTCCAGCCCTCTGGAAATACTCCCCATATGAAATAATAGAGCCGAATAATATAGAAATGGGGGGGGATGGATCCAAATACCAAACTGGTATTTAGAACCCAGATAATGGGGAATACTGATAGTCCTCAACTCCCTGATATCCAGATTTTAAAAATACCATTTTTTCCCCCAAGATTCACACATCACTAGTTAAAACAAATTAGACTAATCCAGTTCAGGTCACCTTAGGACTGTGCCTGTGTATGGGTGCGTTCAGACGGGGCATTTGCAACGGAATAGGTGCTGGTTGGAATCGGTGTACTTACCGGCGTTCACACGGCGAACATCTGCCTTCCGTCCCTAACCATTGCAAAGAGTTTTACACTGTTGTATTCTGCCACTAGGTCCCCAAGTGGTGGTATCCTGATTACAACGGTTGTAATCGCTTTACCCCCATCTGATCGCTCTCCACCGTTGCAGAGCCACTTCCATTTGGAAGCCTGAGGCTTCCGATTTTTGCCCACCATTTTTTTTAAAGGTCGGCGATATGCGCTTTGGCGAAGCTTTGCCCTGGCGTTTGTTTAAAAAAAGAAAGAAAAGGTCCTTAGTTTAACGTTTCGGAAGAGTCTGGGACTTCAGGGAGGCCAGTTTGGTCTTTAAACTTTAAAGGTAAGTCCTTACCTTTAAAGTTTAAATGTAAGATGGGGGTTTTTGCGCATGTGCAAAGATCGCCATTCTGTGGATGGCTGCCTATGCACATGCTCAAACTGAGGTTTTTTTGTGTGTTTTTTTAAACCGCCGACGCCCGCTGCATATGAACGGGCATACAGCGATGGGCTCCGCAGACAGGAGGGTAAGTGTGATCGCGTTTCAGCTGGCATAAACTGCACTGGTTCCAACCGGTACAGTTTATGCCGGCTGAAACACCCAGTCTGAACGCACCCTATGTGTGTAAGAGTGAAACCCCGCCACTGCTTCTCTTCATTTTAAATTGCAGAGCAGATATCTCTAGAAAGCAGGCCTTTTTAGAACACCACACTACTCATAAAGTCCTACTTCTTCATATTTCATGGGTAGACAGGTTTACCAAAATGGATGTTTATTATCCTATAAAAAGACAAGCACAGAAATTGTTAAACTTGAACTAGCTATGAAAGATGAAATATAGAGGTTCATAGAGGCTTTCAATTTGGAGAAAAGGCAAAAGCATGAAAAAGCAAGCCAGAGACTGATTCTTGATCTTCATTAACTATATAGTACTTTTGTTTCATTTGCTAATCCACGTAATAGGAATGGGGAGACTTGGGTTCAAATCCCCACTCAGCCATGAGGGTGACCTTGAGCCAGCCATTCTCTCTCACTCTAAACTACCTCACAGATTTGTTACAATGGTACAGCAGAAGACAGGAAAACCACACACACCCCTCAGAACTCCTTGAAGAAAGGGTGCGATAAAAATGTTGTGGACAGTGTAGGGTACTCCTTTTTTTAAGCTAAGATGTTTTTCTGTCTGTCAATATGGCAAACTGTCAATATGACAATATCCACCCAAACGTGACAGTGAATCTAACATTTTCCTGCCCCCATTGTCAAACATCCCTCAGTGGCAACTTTGTACCTTACATGAGTGTATACTCACATAAACAAACCTTTTCCACCACACATCATCTTCAAAAATGTACAGTGGGCTAGTGCATTTTAAACACAGCAGATTTTTTTCCCCTGTTCATATTACTTTTAATTAAATTGAAGGTTGAATTGCCTGTCTTTCAACATCCACTGCATTTCAGATGGGACATCAGAAGTTAGCTATCCTCTACTCAAAGTGTCATCGGGGGGGCGGAGCTAGGCGTCTGGTAATGGAGGACGCATAGTGAGTTGTCTCTCCCACCCCACCCGCTTTTTCATCTACACATCTATTTCAACTCGCATCTCCGACACCAAAATTCATCATGGGAAAGACCGGTCAGACTAGAGCGGCCAAAAAGGTGACTTCATCCCAACAACTCACCAAATTTCTATCAAAAGAACTAACGGCCCCAATCGCCAGCGAAACGCTAGGCCGGGGCTCTAAAATGGCGGACGGCCGCGCCACTGAAGACGCCGAGGACGACGGTACAGTACTATCGCGTTTTGAATTTCGCGCAACTATTAGGCAACTAGAACAATCAATCGCTGAACAGATACACTCGGCCATTAAACCTCTTGCCGACGAAATAAAATCAATTACAACAACACTCGCAGAAGTCTCCCAAGCTGCAGAGTCGGCATTAGATACTGCAATAGCGGCACAGGAAGACATTAGAAATCTTCAAAAAGCTGAAGATTGGGCAACCGCCAAAATCTTGCACCTCGAAAATAAACTTAGAGAGCCCAATCTAAAATTCAGAAACCTACCGGAAGACGCGGAGAAAGGAACTGAATTGAAATCATTTATTGCTTCATGGCTCGCAAACTCATTGCATCTGGAGGATGGCGTGGCGCCACTGATTAATCAAGCCTACCGGGTAGGTCCACTTAACAGAAGGAATGCGAAGTTCCCTAGAGACATCATTGCCTCGTTCCCGGACGCTAGAACACGAGAGACGATCTTGAAACTAGCTAGAGACAACAAGGGTCTTCTCTTTCAAAATTCTACTGTATTGGTCCTGCTGGATCTTTCGCCGGAGACTTTACAACACAGACGGCAAATGAAACCTATCACGCAAGTTTTGGTTGAGAACAAAGTTCGCTTCCGATGGTCGTCTGCGTTGGAACTGCTAGTGATTCACGAGGGAAAACGACTCTTCGCTACGGACCTGGACACTGGCGCAAAGCTTCTGCAAGACCTAGGTCTGGACTTTAAACCTGGTCCTACACCATCATTTCAAGAAAACCGCCCCCCAGGAGGAGACAACAAAAACACTTCTCAATGGTTCCGCAATCAGCGCTGATTTCTTCAAATGCGAGTATTGCTTATATTCACTCCATTACTTGCAACTGTTAGAGCTCACTAACTCTATGAAACCTGTTGCATTTATTGAGCTTGTATACACGGAGCAAGTATTTAGCTTTTCATCTACTGCATATATCCTTTTTATATATTATGTACAGCAGATACATTAAACATTCAATACTCAATGTTATAAAAGGAGACTTTAACCTAACCTGTTTTAATTTTTCACTTCCCCGACTCAACATCCTATGTTAAGAGCTAAAATGCTTTCTCCACTATTAGGTGACGTTAACCCATTTAAGTTGCATAGTATTGTATCAATGCAATTAAGTTTATAGGATGTTGTATTATCGCTTCATTCCAAGGTGAATGCAACCTATTTAGGCATGAAGGCTTACAATTTCTTTCTAACTTATATTATTATATTGGTATTCCTAGCTATCTACTGAGAACAATTTTTCTTCTCTCATGCAATGGTGAAAGTAACCTACTTCAGTTGTTGGTCTTACTATTCTTTATTGTATTAATGCAATTAAGTTCACAGACTGCTATATTATTGCTTCATTATAAGGTGAATTTAACCTATTTAAGACTGAATGTTCATAATTTCCTTTCAATTTTTATTATTATACTGGTATTTTTTTGTTATTTATAGAAAACATTTTTTCCTTCCTTTAAGCACTGGTGAAGGTAACCTATTTCAGTTGTTTGCCCCACTATTCTTCAATACCAGCTTGACATGTTTTAGAACTATGGTGATTACAACCTTTAAAGAAAAAAAAAAAATAATAATTTAAAAAAAAAAAAAATTGTTAGTCATGGTGAAAATAACCTATTTTATTTATACCTGATAAATATTAGATCTGGCTCATGTCTATAAAGATGCCTCTTTATCTTTAATATACCTTAAACAATAAGCTACCCTATAATGTTAAAAAACTATTATTTGTATTTTCAAAGTCAAATTGGACAGGTTGTGTAGATTTCTACTTAGTATTTCTTATGCGGGAGGGGTGGGGGTTTCAGTTCTCTATCTCCCCCCCTATAGCATACTATATTAACTCTTCATTTTTTTTTCAATTTGTATAGGCTTCACTAGTAAGCCTAAGTGCTTTGGTCTCATTATCTTTTTTTATTGAGACCAGCCAGATAGTAACTGTTTCCTGCGAAGCAGGGAGGCACTGTTTGCCGATGTTGTTTGTTAGTTTGAGTTTTTACAGGACAAAGTTGATTTGTTTTAAGAGTCTATCTAAACTCACAGTAAAATGTAGACCCCACAAGTTTAAAAGCTGGTACAACTCCATTGTTTTATGGCGTACTATAATCGTCTATACCTTAAACATGAATGGAGGGGAAATTTAAGATATATTCTATAAACTGCAACGGCCTCAATGATAAAATAAAGGTTAAACGAATTTCAGCTGCACTGGTTAAATTAAAACCAGATATTCTATTTATCCAGGAGACTCACATTAAACATAAACAACAACCCATTTTTAAACACAAATGGTTCTCAACCCAATTTCAAGCACAGGGCTCCTCCTCCTCGCGGGGTGTGGCTATTTTATTCTCTAAACAAGTAAACTTTCAGTGCCAGGAACAACTAATTGACCCGAAAGGTCGCTACATTTTCTTGAAAGGCCTAGTAAATAATGAACTCATGACTTTGGGCTCAATTTACGCCCCAAACAGCGGTCAAGAGATATTCTTACAATCTACCCTAGAACTTTTGAATTCATTTCAAAGCGACAAAATTATTATTGGAGGAGACTTCAACTCAATAATTGATCCGTATTGGGATAAATCATACCACACTTCAACTAAACCTCGGAATAATTCATCCCCTAAATCTTATTTCGACAAACTCCTTTCGCAGTATCACCTTAGTGATATTTGGCGTATTCAGCATCCTGGAATAAAAGACTATTCCTTCTATTCATTAACTCATGACTCTTACTCCAGAATTGATTACTTATTAGTCTCCTCAAATCTTAATAACAGCATTGAGTCCTCCGACATTGGTCTCCGAACACTATCTGACCATGCCTGGGTTGAATGCACCTTAAATTTAATTCAAGAAAATCGTGCTCCCAGATGTTGGACTTTCAACAATAACCTTTTATTAAACCAATTAGCATGTACAGACATAGAAAATTCAATCACAGATTATTTTCAACAAAACTCCTCTTGTGGAGTTTCTCCTCCGATTGTTTGGGACGCATTGAAGGCAGTGTTAAGAGGGAAAATTATCTCACTCACGTCAGCCTACAATAAAGAAAAAAATAGATTAGAACAAGAGATTTTAACATCAATCAAACGTTTAGAAATAGAACACAAACAGAAAGGCTCTAAAAAAATCTATAAACAATTGATTATTGAACGGAAAAAGTTGGAAGCCTTAGAAGTCACAAAAATTCAGAAACAACTACTCCTGTTAAAACAACAATATTGGTTCCGACATCCTAAATCAATAAAATTATTATCCTGGAAACTAAAAAAGAAACGGAACATGAACAATATTAATGTTTTAAAAGACGCCAAAGGCAACCTTACCTATAAATCCAATTCAATATTGGCACTTTTTAAAGAATACTACCAAAAACTGTATTCTACTGACAGTCCCCCGTTATTAGCCATTCGTCAATTTTTAGAAACGCGAGGTCATTTAAAGCATCTTTCAAATTCACATGCAGCAATGTTAGACGAAGCCATAACCACCCAAGAACTCCATACAGCCATCACTCAATTGAAACCAGGTAAGGCCCCAGGGAGAGATGGCTTCACATCTGAATTCTTTAAAAGGTTTAAGACCCATCTAACAACTCCTTTTTTAGAAATATGCAATAACCTTTTATTAAGGGGAGAGATCCCCGAAACCTGGACACAGGCCAAAATTATAGTAATTCCGAAGAAAGGTAATGATAACCTGACACCGCAATCTTTTAGGCCAATCTCCCTTTTGAATTGCGACTACAAAATTTTCGCAACCATCATGACTAACAGATTGAATTTGATTATCGGTGACTACATAAACATTAATCAGACGGGTTTCATTCCGGCCCGGGACATCTCTGATAATCTCAGAAAGTCATTAGATATTATATGGTATAGTCAGAAGCACTTGAAGGATACTTGTTTGATGTCCTTGGACATCGAAAAAGCATTTGATAAAGTTGAATTTTTATTTCTGAAAGAAGTAATCCGGAACATGGGTTTTGGGCCGAATTTTTGTAGTATGATTAATATATTGTATTCCTCCCCCAAAGCACAGGTGTTTATTAACGGATTGTTGTCAGAAGACTTTGTATTATCCAGAGGGACAAGACAGGGTTGCCCCCTGTCCCCTCTCCTTTTTGCCATCTCCATAGAGCCGCTGGCTAACCAACTTAGACTCAGTGAAAATTTCGTAGGAATAACCGTTAACCATACCACCTATAAAATAAGTCTTTTTGCAGACGATTTAGTGGTCTATATTGATCACCCCCAACAATCAATCACAGTCATAGAATCCATCTTAGGAAAATTTGCTACCATCTCAGGGCTTCACGTCAATAATTCAAAGACAATTTTATATCCAATCAATTTGACCCCGGAAACCACCAGTTATATACGCTCTCACTATCACTATCAATGGGTCCACAATTATTGGTCTTACCTAGGTATTAAAATTCCTAAAGATCTCACCAAATTGTTCGTAATTAATTATTCAGATACCATTACAAAAATTAAAACACAACTTGAAATTTGGCATAAACAGAATCTTTCTTGGTTTGAAAGAATTCAAGTTCTTAAAACTTTTGTGTTCCCTAAATTGTTGTATCTTTTTCGCACACTTCCTTTGTCGATTCCTCTAACATATTTTGAAAAATGGCAATCATATTGGATTAAGTTTGTATGGGGTTACCGCAAATCTAGAATTAAGAAACAAACATTGAGTAGACCAGCCCGAATTGGAGGGCTTGCTCTTCCGGACATTAAATTATATTATGAATCTTCTCTTTTATCAACGCTTGTTCGGATCTTAAAATCTTCACCCCAACCTGAATGGGTTAAAATAGAGGAAACTTCATTAAATAATCAACGATTTGATATCGTTCTTTGGAACACAAAATTATACAACCAATCGGGAATTGCCCAACATCCTTTTCTACAATCCTTATTTAACATGTGGAAACGGAAGCGGAAACATTTAGTTCCTGAAGTGTCCCTAGCGTCTACATACTTTGGTCAAGAATGGTTCCCTCCAGCCAAGGATCCCAACACCTTTTTGTGTTGGAAAAAGGCCAATTTGAATACCCTATATGACTTAACTCAAAAACAAAAACTATTAGAAAAAATCAAGCTGGAAGGTAAAACTAAATGCAACCTACCTTGGCTGGAATATACACAACTGCGACACTTATTTTCCCAACCGCAAATTCGAGACTCTTGCACGAAGCCGCTTTCAAATTTTGAACGTCTGATTGTCCAACCGCACTCCAGAAATACGGGTCTGATTTCTAAAATTTACAATATATTAATCGATCCGCAACCTCATAAATTGCCCACCTACTCAACTGCTTGGGCAAAAGATCTCCAAATGAATCTGAATGAAGAGTTTTGGGATAGAGTATGGACCTCTTATGCCTCAACATCAAAGTCAATCAACATTAGACAACAAAATTTTAAAATTATATCGCGTTGGTATTTGACCCCGCTTAAATTAAATAAAATGAACAAATCTATCTCACCTTTATGTTGGAAGAACTGTGGGCACTTGGGAACTTATTTTCACTGTTGGTGGGACTGTCCGTTAATAACTGCATTTTGGAAAGACATAATTCGGGAAATTGCTCAGTTAACCGACATAGAGATACCATGGTCACCGACAATCATTTTACTGAATAATTGGTCTGGCGTCCCAATAACAAATTATAACAAAGAACTACTTACCTTATTGATTTCTGCCGCAAAAACAACCATAGCTTTGAATTGGAACAAAAATGTGAAACCTGAGTTACGGACTTGGTACTCCAATATCTGGAACCACTTAATTATGGACAAAATCTCCAGCTCACTGGCTTATGCAACATCTTCCAAGTATTCGGACGCATTCTACGGCCGCTGGTATCCTATCTTAGGGAAACTAGAGTTTATCCTGGAGAATGTTAGTTGTTCACAAAAATCGCAATATTATTCCTTTATTAGTCAGAGTTGGGCATTATAATATATAACCCACCAATTTCTACTACGAGAGTTACGAAATGCCCAATATTGATTGACTCTTTATCTTACCTGTATGTTGTTGTTATTTGTTGAATGTTCTGTTTGAATTGTTATATTGTATCCATTGTATCCATTAATTGAAAATAATAAAAACATTAAAAAAAAAAAAAAACAAAGTGTCATCAATTTCTTAGCCTCACAAATGTGTTTCCATTTTATGAGGAACACAGAGAATTAATTAGCAGTTATTCACTAGAGAATCCTTCTGTCTCCATTAATTTAATTACATGCTCAGTTCTTCACACCAAAATGGTCCCTTTTTAACTACTTTATAATATCCGAAGGGTAGATTATTTCCTTTTTTTTAACCTCATAACACACTATAATCCTTGAGTCCAAATCCTGGGTTTAAATTCTGGTTTTAGTTCATTTTTTAAAGAAATAAAAGCACACAGAGTTCGTATGTAAAGCAAAATGGTATTCACCCTTGAAAACTGCAGAAAGCAGCATTTAGTTAAAAAATAAAGTCCCCACCAGCCAGTAACATACACAGCACTTGGTGTGAGAAGTAAATTGAACCCTGAAGCAATTACAGTTTCTCCCCCCCCTTCTTGTTTTTCTTCATTTAAAAAAATTCCTTGTTGGCACTGGGTTATTAGTCCCCACACAGTAAACAATGGCTTGCAAATTCTGACAAAACAAACTGCTGGGAAGATTATTCATCCCTCCATGAGATTGCTCAGTGAGTGGAAGGGGCTCCATCTTCTGCATTTTGTACGGCAGTCCCATGTGTTTTCTCAGCTCAATCAAGTGTGCTACACACTGTCACAGTGGTCCTTGACGCCATGAAAAGCAAATTTAGGCAATTGTGGCAAGCCTGAGTTGCATTTTAATAGCTTGTCACTTCCACACATACACAGAAAGCCCTTTCTGCTATTACATTCTTTTTACAGTAAACCCTAAGTAGAATTACCCTTCTAAGCTAATTGACTTCAATGAACTCAGAAGGGCGTAACTCTGTTGAGGACTACACCGTTAGCAATCTAGGAAGATGTTATGTATTGCGACTGGAACATTCCAGGACTGTTCTACCAGAGACAGGCTGAGTCCAAGAACAATAACCTACCAGGATTCTGGAAGTAACCAGTCAAGAAATAATGTTATGTAAATAGCCTATCATTGGGAGTGGGGTGTGTTTGGGTGTGGTAACTGCATGCTATTAAACAGGGCTGCGGCCCTGGAGTTCTGTCTTGTTCTTACTGAAATCACTAATAACGTTGAGCTGATCATTAGACTTGGGGTCTGCTCATCCATGGAACCCACTATTTAACAGTAGACTAGTCATTAAAGTACAAACACTCAATTGGACTGCAAAAGTTTTAAGAAGTAGACCTACCATTATGGATAACTATTACTGAAATATCAGTTTCTATAGCCCATTCTACTTTCAGGTCATCCTCTGAGCCTCAGTGAGGGGGGGGGGAGAGAGAGAATCTATTTTTACTTGGGAACTTTTCACCCTCCCCTTTCTGGAGAAAGATGTAAAAAGAACAAATCAACATGATAAATTATGATAGAAAGAAATTCACCACAATAAAAAGAAGAGCTTAAAATCTGAAGGTGGATTCTGTTTATGCCAGCAAGACATAAGTCTGAAAGTTATTTAACGCTCACCAGACCGGTGGGGGGGAGGGACCCTCTGGTTCTACAACCCCGCAGTTGTTTCCCTTTGGAAAAGCATTTTTCAGAAGCCCCAATTAACCTTGATTGAGTTCAGCCTTAGTAATATCAGGAATTTTAATTGACTGGGAAGGTGATCATAAATCTCTGCTCAAAATACAGCTTGGCCGTTAGCAAATCCCCTGCTGGCACAGCTAAGTGTCACAGAGAAGGACTTCACTCTTCTGAAGATAAGATTAGTTTTCGGATCATAAAAACAAACAATCCGAAGAATAATTCCATGGTAGTTAGGCCTTGGTCTGTGAGAATCCTTGTTCCCCCGGGGTTATTTAACTATATGACCAACAACTAATGAACAGCAGCATCAGGGGCACGATGCTGTACTTAGATATGATCCCTCAGTAAACAGAATATGTGCTGCATCATGTTATGTTTGAACTGTGCACATACATTTTTCTGGATGTTTCTCTTATAATAATACATATAATTGGGGGGTGGGGAGATCCTTTCCTAACCATGGCTTCTGCATATTTTGCAGCTGTGGTGTGCAGAGCAGATTTCCCAGCGATGATTCACCACTTGGGATTCAGGCACATGCGCTGCCGCCCCACTCACAGTCAGCCCTGCATGCCAACACCCCATTTGCAGCAAGCAGGGCAGTGGCCCGTTTAGCTGAGTCCCGAGTGGTGGATCACCACAGCCTTCACCCAGCTCACAAAAAGAGTGTGTGGTCAGCAACAGCCCCTCTCCCTCCCTCCTGAAAGAGCTCCCCACCAATCAGCTGAAGCCCTTTAAATATTAAAAGAGGGAAGGGAGAGAGGTGGCCCCAAGTGGTGGCTCTTGGGAGAGGGGATTAGGGGCGGGGCTTTCCCTGCTGGACAGCTGGACAGTGGTGGATTGGAGTCCCTAAAAGTGGGGGAACCCACCTAGACCTGGGGGCTGGCAACCCTATAGCCATTGTGTGGCTGCACTCACCATACTGTGTTAGAATTCTAAGGGTGCTCGCAGGCTCAAAAAAGTTGGGTATCCCTGTTGTAAACTGTAATCTTAAATAATTTATAGTAATTGTAAAATAACAAAAATTATCTTAATCCCGTTTCATATCTACACTAGAAATTTATAAATGGAAAACTGTAAATAGTTTTTAACAATTGTTCATGTAATAGTAATATTTTGTATATTTTAATAATTTATTAAAGTGTTGATTAGTGAAACCCACTTATAATATGTTGTATAACAGGATTTGTTTATTATAGTATTTTAGTCATTAAGGGGTCATTCTGGACCAACCAACCCTGTTTCTGAGTTATTTGACTCTGGGAGTCCCCTGAAAGGGATCAGCAAGCTTAATGCAAGAAGGTTCTGGGGTGATTTAAAGGAACATGACACCAATAAAAGGAAAAAATACGGAGGACACCCAGTGGAGGGGAAATAATGGCAGAAAAGAGTAAGAAGTGCTTTTAAGCATAAAACACTACCAACAAAATGTTCCAAGGCAGACTCAGAATATGAGTAGAAAAAGAAGAGTCTGGGCAAAATGACAGCAAAGCAACCAAGGAAAATGAGGGGGGGACTATAATTGTTAAAGACTTTCTGAAGTCCCCAAAGGAAAACACAATAATAATATGGTGGAGGGGGTGTTTAAAGGGACAAGAAGAAAAATATCCAGGAAATTTTCAGGAAAACCTGAAGTGACTGAAAAAAAAGAGGATATTTTATTTATTTTTTATTTATTTACATTATTTATAGTCCGCCTTCCTCACTGGGATTCAAGGAGGGTTACACAGAGTGAGTCAATACAATCAACAGGATGGGATATTCAGTAAAGAATGAAATAGGATTTGAGTTGCAGAATCAACCATAAATTTAAAAAAAACCTGAAGCAAAGCATAAGTGTTAACATGACACATAAAATGATACAGGATTACATAGCAGGATGCAATTTATAGCAAACTATACACAGTAGTATAGACCATAGTCCAATAGCTTTGTGAACCATTTTGTACAGTGCTGTCCTATTGCCTGCTTATAAATGTCCTCTTGAATAATTCAGTTTTGCATAGTTTGAGGAAGGCCGGGAGAGCGGGAGCCTTCCTGACATCCTCAGGCAGACCATTCTGCAAGGTGGGGGCCACAGCGGAGAAGGCACATGTATCCAGGCCATTGTTGATTTTGCCCGTTTGCAGGTTGGTACCTGTAGAAGGCAATGTTCAGATGAACAAAGCTGTCATGGTGGAACTTTTTTACTGGTTCAAAATCTGTGGGAGAGGGATTCTCAGGTGATTTTTTAGTGCCACTGGGGCAATATATTTGAATGACCAAGTTTAGCTGACCTATAGCAGTTAAAAATAACTCAGGATCTGAAATAGAACTTTGAACATGAGGAAACTAAGGAGCTTTTTCAGACCCATGAGAAATTTAACACAGAGGGTGAAAAGTCATCAGACTTACTAAGAAAAATGAGTGAAGTTATTAAAAGAAGGATTATCACAGAGGCAAAGAAGCAGGAGTGTTGTGAGGAAATTATAGTAATTTGTTTTTTTTATAATCTATTAATTTTCCAAACAAAACAAAAATACATATACATATTTTAGGCACATCTACAAAGCCAAACAGTTGTTGGTAGATTAATTAATCTCTTAAAGATAATATTATTCCAATAAAGTTTCAAATCGCGCATTTGATACCTTTTTACTCCTGTATTATATCTAATAAATTTTCCAGATTATGTAGCACAGAGCCCAAAACAAGAAACGTAGACAATTAATTATCCCCTTACCTGACACTGTTATTATTTAAAATTCATTAATTATAAGATGACCAGATATTACTTAAAAGTTTTGAAATGTAGCTTTTATAGATATTCCATATAGTCTACACCTTAAGGTCCCTTACTAACTACAACACAGAAGATCTATCTTTTTTCCACAATTTAAACTCTACTTAAATCTATAAAGTACAATTATATTCAAAAACACTTTTAAATCCTAATACCTAACTTAAACTCTATCCTAAGTGCAAAATATAACCCCAATAAAAATAATTAAGCCCATTTCACCTTTATTAAATCATTATTACCACTCTACACTCCACCAATTACTACAAAACTACATACTACTGAGTTACACATAGTCAACCATTCCTTTCCTACAGAGCCATTATCTATTAAAGAGGAGGGACAGTCTATACACAGATAAGACACTTGTCTCATGTTCTTTTTCCATCTCGTTGCTGGCTCTTCTTTCTTCTCCACTTCCTTTAGATGTCTGAAATTTCTTGAATTCATGTAATCTTAAATCCACGTTCTTCCTTGTCCATTTCCACAAGCCAATCACTGTTCTTTTGTAAAGTTTAAAGTTCTTTCCACATCTTCTTGACTCCTTCCTTTTCCTCACCTGGCATTTTAAAGAATGACCCTTTTTCTGTTGTATTTTTGGCCTCAAACTTATCAAATTCTTTGAATGTTGTCTTAAATAAAGTTCAGGTTTCTGAGATATATTTTCTGTGCTTAAAGGCTGGCTATCCAATGGCTCCCTCTCCTGGCCGCAGTCCTGTTGTTCGTCTAACACTTACGAGGGTTGTTCCAATTTCTCATTATTTTCCGACTCCAAATGTAAAGTCTGAGAACCTTCAAACTGATTTTTAAAAGCTGCTGCAACTGCTTTAATTGATTCTTCTAAAAAAATTTAAATTGTTCAACAGTAAGGTCTCCTATTTGTACATTTAAATCTAGTTCTTCCTCATCCTCTGCCGCCGCCGTCATTTTCTCACTCCACTGTAACTTTTTTTTTTAATATAGCCTTTTAAAATGCCATTTAATTAAATTCCACAGTCCTTTTGGCGTAACATTCAGCAGTTTTCTTTCACATTTTTCCACAACTCTTACTC
The DNA here is from genome assembly GCF_001447785.1 of Gekko japonicus. Taxonomy (NCBI): domain Eukaryota; kingdom Metazoa; phylum Chordata; class Lepidosauria; order Squamata; family Gekkonidae; genus Gekko; species Gekko japonicus. The sequence goes on along the minus strand of NW_015166418.1, from coordinate 1,295,216 downwards.
TGGTTAACAAATACTTTACAGTCAGGTAAACATTTTTCTTTTTCCTTAGCCCACTTCTCCGCTTCTTCACAACAGTCACTCCCCCAACTTTTCATAGCCGCTTTCACAAAAGAATTGGGGATAACTAAAAGGGTATTTAAATCGAAGTCTCCGACATATTGCATATAAATATGTGAAAAAATATCCTAGGTATGATGTGCTACTTGCTTAGCATAATTTAAAACAGCTGGTTGCTGCTTGTAGAACACAGAAGCCATGTTCTTCCATGTCTTCGCTCCTGCTTCGGGACAAACCGGCATCTCCACCTGCAATTGCCATCAACGGGGGGGGCAGCAAAAGCCCCCTGCCACTTCGCCTCCCTCCAGGAAGTGAAGCGAAGCCCACCCAATCAACGGGGAGCTCCAAAAAGAATGAAGGGGAAACGGACGGGTTGGAAACGATCCAAGACCTGTCCGTTCGCAGCGCCGTTGTGCTCAATCGATGGTGATGACTCAAAATTATAGTTATTTCTGATGGTGATAATTCAGAAAAATAGGCAGTAGAAGACATGGTTGTCAACCAACTATAAAAGGCTTGTGACAATGAGCTGTTTGAGAAAATATCTGTAAGATCCTCAAGTAAGGCGCAAGGCACAAGTAAGGTTCAGCATACAGTTAAAATTTCAGTTAGAGCGCTGGGCTAGTGTTAACCCCTTTTTCTTTTCTGTTGTTATGAACTATATTTTTTCTTTAAATTCATTTCCTACTAAATCATTCATAAGGATCAGGATTCTAAGACAGCTGTTCGCTGATTCAGTTCCAAGTGATTTCAGTGAGGTTTGGACACATAATTCCTTGGCAACTGAAATTCCCAGCTTTAATTATTTTTCTAAGAATGAGGCTTTAGGTTTTGCTTTGTTATAATCTGTCAAGTTCTCTTCTGACTATATTGTGTAGCTATTAACACTACAGCATTCTTTTTTATCATTATGTAGGTGTTTAGAAGCCAAACTAGAAAGTATGGGCTCAGGGTCAGTTCTAGGCAACGTAGCTAAGGGTATAAAATGACACGGGATAGGAGCAACCACATGTAAAATGTTTAGAATTCTGAAGCCATGCAGGGGGATGAAATGCGTGCGATATGTTATTCCCCAGACCCTTCTAGATTTATAAGGCCAATGCAGCCAAAAGGGTAAGCAGATTCCATCTTGGATAGAACAAGAGAATTATGATGGTAATTAAGTGCAATAAAATGCCATCTCATGATCACACAGTCATGTTCCCATGAGAAACCATCACATCCCTCTGTATAAAGCTTATTTTGTGATTCCAAGGGATTTCCTCACACAGAGACCAAAATAAACAATCAGTGCTTGGGGGACAATAACTTCACATTCCATTCTCTCAAAGAGCAGCCCAAATAATAGTAAACTAAAATCAAGTTCTTAATCACCAGGATAACTTGATCTCTTGCCACATTAGCATCCCCCTGGAGTAATTCAAGTAGCCTGAAAACACTGTTTCCTCCACAAGCAGAAAAAGATGTGAATTTCAGTTTCATGACTCTTGACTACACTCACACTTCAGGATCAAGTAAATATATGACTGTCTCTCTCCCACCTCTGCTGTTTTTGCTGTCAGCTTGGTCACACACACCCCAACTTCTTCATCCCCAGCTGTCCTGTTCACTTCCACTTTCCTTGCTCCATTGAAACTCTACTCCAGAGACTGCTCCCACTCTGCCATCCATACACTCCCCTTCCCCATTCTCATAGCTGTGATCAGCTAAGTAATCACCAAACCTTCACTCTGCAGTTCTCTGTCCTTTTCCTCTGCTTCAAACCCAATTTCTCCTTCTCTAATCTGCAACACCTTCTTTCCCCTCTCTGTTGGGGATACCACACCCACATCCATGGTTAGGTCCCACTTGGACTAGACATGGGGGGGGACATAATCTATTATACTGTTTCCACTAGGAATTGTACAATTGCTTCCCATTGCATTCCCCAGTTGTGAGTGCACCCTTGACTGTGAAGGAACCCTTGAGTGTACTCTTTTTTATATGAAATCTGCCTTCACCTTGTCTTTTCTGTCTACCAATGTATTCACTATGGATCAATCTAGTTTAATTAAAGGTCTCAGTTTCACAAACACATTTCCCCAAAATTTGTACAAAGCAGGTTTAGGATCTCGTGTTGGGGTTTAACATTTAAGAATATAGACTTTCTCAGGGGGCAAGCCTAAGCAGGTCTTGTCAGAATCCAGCTCAGATATATTCAGTAGGGCTTAACCCCAGGAAAAGTCTTCTTGGGCTGCAACCGTTTGTTATCTACAAGCAAAATTATGAACATACCCAGTACTTGAAAGATAGTTGCAAACTGCCTTACTTCGTACAATCTCTGCATATGTATTTTTGCATCTGCCATCTGAACAGTAGTAAAAATAAAAGTTGAAAATATTTTTTAAAACTGTAGTAAACAAAAGTTACTTGTTTGGCCAGAAACCATCTCATACATCACAATAGGTCTATAGGACTAATGGCAGCATATGTGGATATCTAATTAAACTCTGTAACATTGAAAACACTGAACTAATCTGTAACTTTATCATCATCATCATTTACATCATAACATATTAACTGTAGGCAACATCAGTCTACAATAACACTTTTTGTAATGGTATCATTAAAACTTCTTCAAATGTTTATAGTACGTTGCTGTCAGCCCATCTGAGCCTGGTGCTTTATCTTTTTTCATAATCTTGTTTTCTTTCTGTATCTCCTCTATACTGTAACTTTGCTTTTCTTTCTCTTTTTAAAATATATTTCTATTTTAGAAAACAAAGATCTTGCACAGCATTACAAGGTCTTTTATATCAAGAGTGTATCTCAGGTAGAAGTTGTTGGAAGTGAAGGTTTAACAGCTTACATCAGAGGTGGCTGAACAAAACAAGCCATTAGAAAAGTTTCATGTGTTTCAGAAAATGATTGAATGAATTAAATGCCTACCATGCACATATTCCACACAGTTTGAAAAGTGCCTTTTGGTAGAAAGGGAAAAGTGACATTCAGGATGGGTAGTCTGCTGTTCTGTTGAACAGTTGGGAGCAGAGGTCTTGTAATTCTGCTGCATATTGATTTAAGAGATTCTTCCTTTTACCCACCCACCCTAATCTAAAGCTTGTGGGTATTGCAGGAAAATCTGCCATCTCTCTCTGCCTTTGAAGAAAGTTCAAGTGAAATCAATGGATCATGCTTCTAAATCTGAGTGCTTATGATTCAGGAATGCAGGAGCTTCACTATAAACACTATATTTTTTCCTAGGTTGCGTACTAGGTTTTGGACATCATACAATTGTTCAATGACTTTATTAGATAGACATAAAGTATCATGAACCCATTTTAGTTTATGATTTCAGTGGCACAAGTATATGTAACCAAGAGACAGATATTCTCTCTCTCTCTCTCTCTCTCTCTCTCTCTCTCTCTCTCTCTGTGTGTGTGTGTGTGTGAGAGAGAGAGAGAGAGAGAGACAGAGACAGAGACAGAGGGGGGGAGGGAGGTATTTCCCTAGTGACCTGTACAGTGTTTTTCATGAACACGCACCTTACATTTTTAAGGGTTTTATTTTCCTTTGGCAACTGAAACACCTCCATAGCACAAGTTATTATTGAATTATCGCACAAGCTATTTCTCAGAAAATCCATTCACAGAGTTGTATTAACAGTGTATTTGTTTCTGTTTCATTAGATCTCTAGTGTAAAGTGCAGGGAATTATATCCCCCACATTGCAACCTGTCTCCAAATCCAATTATTTGGAGGTACTGGGAATGCTGAGCAGCCCACATTTAATATCGGCTGCAAAGTGCAGGGAAACTGAGGCCTGACCGGGGGGGGGGGAGCATTTTTTTTAATGCAGTATCATTTCCTGCTTCTTATCTTAGTGCACTGTTTATAGCAGTGAGATTTTTTTATCTGAAAGAAGCAAGCGCAAGCTCTCTGGGAAGGTAGACATGGGACCATTTTGGTCAGCTTATTAAAAGACAGATTCTCATAAGCATATTTAACACATTGAAGTTAACAAATATTCTAACCAGTTGAATCAATTTTATCCAGTAGTTCAAATGAACCATCCAAATTGCTATTTGAAATAACTTGGGCTATCTCATTTTAATGCTATTTTGAATATGGTGAATTGCCAGTCAAAAGCCCATTGAATCCATTAAAATACAACTAGTTAAATATGTACAAATCCATTTATGAAGTTGGCACCATCAATACTTACAGACAGTGAAGGAAAGATAACTTAAACCAGCAACAATATCAAAATCCACTAAGACTTGGTTGGCTCCATTGATTGTATACATTCTCCCCACCAAGTCCTGCCTATCTGCCATTTGGCTGGTGAGTACTGGGACTAGTGATGCAGTACTACTACCAGAAGAAAGCTAAGGACAGTCCAAATCAGCGGTGTCGAACTCATTTGTTATGAGGGCCAGGTCTGAAATAAATGATACCTTGTTGGGCTGGGCTATGTGTGTCATAAAATGTAATGCCAGGTAGTGGAGATATACATTTTATAAAAGACAGGCAAACAGAATTAAAGCTATTTAAAGCTTTAAATAAAACATGCTCAAAACACTAGCATTCTTGCAGTAATTTGCCAATTTAACAGTGTTTGATAACTGACACCTCTTGCTCTGAATTATTTTATCAAAATGTCTGTGCTGGGAGAATCTTGAGTATGCTAGTCAGGTGTGTATCTGTAAGCTGCAAACCTACTTTTGATTTATTGACATTCATTACAGAAATCTCATGTTCAGTGTTCTGAGCCTAGGACCCAGGGGAAAACATGAAATGGCTGGGCATTGAGAGCTTTTGTACATAAGTTGCTTCATGTGCTGGTCAAGAACATGAGAAGGCATCCTGACACAGACTGAGGGCTGTTTATTTGTCTAGAAAACTATAGTTTCCCCAGAGAAATAACTACAACTTCCTACAAAGGAAATGTGCTGGGTGAACTTGGTCTGGACACACACACTCAGCCTAATCCACTTCACTGGCTTGTTGTTATTCCTCCTCTAAAATAGTTCACATTGCGTTCTTACTGAGAAAGACTGGTTCATGAGGGCATGAATACAGTGAAAAGAGTGAGAGAACCCAGTTGCACCCAGGAGAGCAATGGCATAAGGAGCCCAACAAAACACACACACACAACATAAGGAGCCCAACAGAATACACACACACTGTAACAAGGCACACAAAAGCTCATACCCTGAACAAAACTTTGTTGGTCTTAAAGGTGCCTGGTATTTCTCCTGTGCAACTGAAGCAGCCCAGCAAAGCAAGCTCTCCCTCATTCCCTCCCTCAGCCAGTGGAAGGAAAGAAAGGCTTCACTTTGTCTCCTGTATACGATTCAGGCAGCCTGACCAGGAAGCAAGCTCTGGCTGGTTCTCTCCCTCCCCCTGGGAGGAGGAGAGGGAGGAGACTCAGTCAGTGCTTTACCAGACTCTCTCAATCGCACAGGAGAGGCTTGCCTATCTATTTCTCCTGTGTGATTGAGAGAGTCTGGTAAGCAAGCTGCGACATAGCATCAGCAGCAGAACTGGAAAAGGAAGCAAGAAACAGCCAGTTCCATGGCAAACCTAATAGAAGCCCTCTGAGGCCCTGATCTAACCCACGAGCCACATGTTTTACACCCCTGGTCTAAATATTATGTCAAGACATATACGTCAAATTATCAGTAATTATTAGAATCCGAAAAACTGAAGTACTACTGCATGCCAAGCAAACTTCAGGCTCATATTCGTTGAATAGCAGCTCTCTATGCTATACAAATGGGGTTAAAGTTTCAAAAGCAGTTTGTGCTATGGCATATGGACCTGGTTCAAAGAAAACAAAATCAAAAATCCCACTGGGCATGCATAAAAGTTTACCTCAGGAAACACATTCTGGCCTCTGCTTCCATATTTTCCCCATTGAAATTTTGTGAAAATGTTTCAGCAATTGTATGTGGGGTGTATTCAATTTCCCAAGCCAAATTCTAGTGTCTCCAGTGTCTAAAAAAAACCCAACAGTAAAATGATAAGCAGTAAGTGGTTGTATTTTGGGGCTACCCTTTACTAATGTATAGGTGACAATGTCCTAAAAGGAAAAAGGTGTAAAGCCACTTATTTCTGCATTCTGCTTTTTAAAAAGTACAATCAGGATAGAATTTTATCCCAGAAAACTGCTAAATGATATTAAATGGGTTCTGACTTATACCACTCCAAACTTATTTTATTAGCTCATTGAGCAGCTCTTCTTCCAGTTTTAGACTGTTGTTATTTTAAGATAATCTCATGAAAATTCATTTTAGTTCTTCTGTGAGTCACTTTGTGAACCTGTGTTGTGTCAGAAAGTGGAGTATAAATGCATTAAAGAAATAAAATCAAGGATAAATCACTAAGTCAATTCCAAGTTATCAAAGCAGATTGAAGTTAAAGCAGACTATGCACACTTAAATTAGGAGGATAAATCGCTAAATCAATTCCAAGTTATCAAAGCAGACTGAAACTAAAGCAGACTATGCACACTTAAATTAGGAGTAGACCTCTGGATTCAGTGGGAAATACTTCTGAGTAAATATGCGTAGGTTCAGGTATGCAGGTTAACTTTGTTATCTGATCACTCATTCTGTAAACTGAGGACACAAATAGACGCTGTGACTGACTGACTGTGCCTGAACCCAGGACTTTCAATGGAGTTAGAAGTGTGTAATTTTGCTTAGAATGACACTGTCAACCTCCCATTTTAAAAAAAGCCAGGGAGAGCCAGTTTAGACTGAGCCATGAGGCTGAGGAAGGAAGGCTAATTCTTTGTCCTGTGTCATCTCTCCCCACCCCATCCCAGAACTGGTCCACAAGGCAAAACATTAAAGTATTTTGCATCATTAAAATAATGTAGGCTTCCCCAAGCTTCAGGTCTGATGCAAATTTGGCACCCCTGCACTGTTTTTAGTTTGGGGGGGGGGAATGAATGACCCAGTCACAGATTTCCTATCGATGTCTAACCTGGCAGACACAAACTGCTGCTAATAGGCTCCCCAACTTTACTTCAAACAGGACCTGTATACAAAATGAGATCAGCAGGCAATGGAGAAGACACTGTGAAATTGAAAATACATCTCCCAGTGCTTAGCAACTCCTCCAGTGTCCTTAATGCATCACGTTCTGTATGTGTGAAGCGCAGAATATTCCCAAAATGCTGAAAGAATGAGTATTTAAGCAAATGAACAAAACCAGTGAAGAACTGTAGCCTGGTTTTAATGCACAGATGTTCCCTTTCACAGTTAGAGAGCTCTGACAAAGTGGGCTGTAGCCAACCAAAGCTTATGCTAGAATATAAATCTTCTAGTCTTCAAGGTGCCAAAAATACTGTTTACTTTTGTTGCAAAAGACTAACACAGCTCTCTTCCCCATGACAGTTCACTTTGCTAGACATATCTCCCACCACTTACCAAAGAGCTTAAGGCCCCTTTTCAAAGCAGAACTGTGTTTTTTTTCTAGCTGTAGGAAAATGGAGTCTGGCTTTTTCTTCTCACTAACAGTTGAGAGGACTTAAGACCCATGCTTGCAGAAAACTATGACAGAGGGATGTAGAAGGATTGCTCTTCAGGACATAACAAAAATGTATTTGAGGAATCCTAACAAGTTCAACATTAACACATACAGTGGCAATATACATGACATTTGGAAGACGGGATATGTTTTTATGTCAACTTATAACCAAGACTTCTAGAGGCGTTAATCATATAACACTGAGAAGGGTATAAGGCATTAACTGACTCCCAAAAGCTTGTCTTCTGCAGCCCTGCTTGAAATAAGGGGTTCCCAGCATTTGACTAATAAGTTATACTACTGACTACTTATTTTTTCTGACCAAGAACTATAAACAATAGACACTGTGTGCATTGACAGTGAGACCCTTACATTTCTGACTGAGGGGAATAACAGCCACATGCCTTGTAGCACTCAAGATAAAACAATGTTGATTGAGAGGTTTTTTTTATTTTTTTGCAGTTGTCATACTCCACACCAAAAAAAATTGTCTAATTAATTATTTTCTTAGATATATTTATTTAGCAGTACGATATCCCATTCACTCTCACCTAGTTCCCAATGGAAATCAACCAAGAAATGTAATGTTAATTTATTCATGACCCACTTCACTAGAATAAATCAATACATGCCTCACTACTAACCTTAAGTCAAATTACAATGAGTATATTCTGAGATTGCTATTTACCATTATCACCTATATATCCATTGCGGGACTGTTCCTCATTTTAAATGTCAGGATCTTACACTTTCCTTAGGAGTATGTGCAAATATTGAGATTACAGAGGTTACTGAAATTTAAGAAAAAAGAAAAACAATGCACCTAGGTGAAAAAAACCAACCACTGAAATAAAAAGATGAAACCAATTTGTCATTTAACACAAAGCACAGTCATCCTGACAGATGAGAATCACGGTGGGATTGATTACAAATAAGATGACATTTCCCCACCTCATATCCCTACTTTGGTACATTAAAAATAAACTCTCATTCATTTTGGATCTTGCCTTAGTGCAGAGGACAGATTATACCTCTGAGCCTGAGGGGTACAGTAAACATAATGTCCCTTCTCAGCCAACAAATGAGTTTTGTCTCATATAATACAGTTTCATAAACAAGATAAGGGAACAGAAAAACAGACTGTGTGATCAGCAGAGAGCTTGAAGGACATGCTCAAAATCTTAGTCTTTATTATAGATATCATAAGGGAGAACAGCAGCTGGGTAGGACTTGTGTTCACCAACTGAAGGTGAAAAAGCCCCAGAGGGAGAGCTTAATCCTAATGGTACCACTCTATCAGAATTTTGTTTCCAGTAGAGAAGCAGGTCTTTTAATTTTCTGACATCTAATATTATTGTCCTACAGGTATTCTAGTCTATTATTAAAGAGAAATCAATACTTCCACAGCACAGGCAAATAGGCCTCAGTAAAAACTGTGGGCTAACTCTGAACTGCCTTTCAGCTCCTATTCATCCTTCCTGCCCAACTAAAAAGCATGACATAGTAACACAGGTAGCCTCTTGTATCATGTGAACCCTGCCTGCCCAGTTTGTTCACTCTCAACTTGATCCTTAAACCCCCAGACATTGATCATGCATATGAGCAGCTTCCTTGAATCTTGATGAAAAGATAAGTTGAGTATCATCTGCACATTGAAGACAAACCAAATCTTAAGATAAACTCTGCAGTGATTTCATATCAAAGCGGGGGGTGGGGGAGAAGAGATGGAACGCTACAGGACTCCAGAGGCCAACAAGCTAAGGGGGCTGAACAGAAGTCTCCCAGCATCAGTCTGTGAAACTTACCTTACAGAAAAGATCAAAACCAGTCTAGCACAGAACCAGTCAGGCCCATGTCTTCTAGACAGTTCACAAGGATACTATGGTTGATTATATCAAAAGCCACTGAGAGGTCCAAGAGAAACAACAAGGATTAACTCCCCCTTTCAGATTACTGCTGTAGATCATCTATCAAGGTGACAAAAGGTATATCTGTGCCATCCTCTGGGTGAAAGCCAGACTGAAAGTGTTCAAGATAATCAGTTTCCTCCAGAAATGCTTAGAGCTGCATGGACACCATCTTCTCTTAAAGGTAAAGGTAAAATGTCAGGTTCACTCCAGACTGAAAGTGTTCAAGATAATCAGTTTCCTCCAGAAATGCTTAGAGCTGCATGGACACCATCTTCTCTTAGATCTTACTAAAAAATGGCAGGTTCAATACTGACCTGAAGTTTGTTCAAGTCAGTTGGATCTTAAAATTGATGCTTCCAATTGCCTCTTTAAGAGATGGAGGAAGAGACCAATACTAAGCCAGTCTTCTCCAAAGTAAGTCTCAGTTTATTCGGTGAGGCTCCTCTTAAGAGAGAGTGTTTTAGGATTGCAGCCAAACCAGCCCTTCTTTCAAAGAATGCGCTGATGACATTTGTCATCCATTAGACCTTTCTCTTGCAGATTTAATTAACCCTGAATAATAGGAGGCCGATAAGTATCTGAGAGGCTTTAGTGCTCCAAGTATTCTGTCCACAACAGAAACCTAACTAACATCAGCCTCAGGAAAATGCAGCCCTTCTGCAGATAATATGGCAATCATCCATACTGAATCAGATGTGAGTGATTTGTCTGTAAACCATTTAGCATATTGATCATAGTGAAGTTCCAAAACACCTACTATTTGGCCTGGAGGCAAGATGCAATAAGCCTCTTATAATCTGGAACAACACTGCTGCTCAACAAAGTATAAATGAAATGGTGGCAGAGAAATAAGGTTTTCACTGCCACAGAGTAGGCCTTAAATAAAATGAGCGGTTATTTGTTCAATTAGATTCAGTTCAATAGTCACTGTATCTATTATCTCGACTGCTTTCCAGAATCTGATTCCACCAAGAATCAGGCCTTTGATGATCCCAAAAATGATGAATAAGGTGGTTAGGAGCAATTGTATACATTGCTCACAAGGTCTCCCAATTCCAGAGCGGCACACTTTCCAGTCATCCTTCAAGCAGTAAATGACATCAGTTTGCCATGCTGTGCCTGGTGTTGTAAGTGGAGTATGAGTTGCTATTTTAATGCACTTAATTCATAAAAGAGTAAAGTCAGCTACCCTGGTAGTAAAGTCAAGTACACTGGGGGTTTCTGACCCACCACACCCTTGTCCCCAGACCTGGGACACTGGAACAAATCCCCGTCTGATAGTTTGACCGAAACTCACACGCACAGTGGTCAACCAGTTGTCCTGAAGGACAAAAAACCAATAAAAGCTGCAGGCTTTATTGAAAAGATTTAAAAAGAGGTTCAGGCTTAAACATAAGGCAAAAAATAAGCAGGTGCAATAAAATAACAAAATCTATCTTCCAACATACACTTACATATGTGAAGGTAATCAGGTTACAACATCTTCAAATTAGTAAGTAACAAAGCAGCAGGTAGGAGATGCAGTGAGATGGTCCCTGGCCCATTATCAGTCCCGATGGTATTAGTGGGCCATGCTGGGGGGAAAACTTGTGCTCGATGGTTACAAGCTAACTTTACAGGAAACTAGACCACTGACCTCCTGATCAGTATAAGCCAATCAAGAACGTGATCCAAAAGATGATTCTTGAAGAAGAGCAAAACTCCCCCCACCCATCTGGGAGTAGTTACGACAGATTGCTTTGATATTCAAAGGTGCAATCTCAGGCTTTTCATTTTAAGTTGGGAACAGCAGAAGAGAGGTAAGCATTTGATATGGAACTCTCCTCATGTTATTCTTTAACTCTTGGATGGCACCTCAGGAAACAGGCCATTATGACAAAGCCAAATGCTGATGTTTAAACTGACAGGTTGATTGATGCAGCGGTGACTATCTCTCTTGACAATCTTAACTGTAGTTATGGTGGTGGAACAGCAGCTTTGGATCCAACCCATAGTCAACAATATATCACTGTTCTATACAAGTGTTTGTTTTTATTTTGCTATTTTATGCTTCATCACTGATGTTATTAATTTTACAAAAGCAACGTCTCACTTCCACAGTGTTTTCTCCATTTACCAAATTAATATAAGAAATGCCCTGTTTGACAAGACCAGAGGTTCCACCTAGCCCAGCATCCTGGTTCACACAGTGGCCAACCAGTTGTCCTGAAGGGCCAACAAACAGGGAAGAGAGGCCAAGTTGACTTTGGTTGTTGACAGACCTCCCTCCACGAGAAGACAGGTGATGCTCCTAGTGTCTTCCATGGTGCAGAATACAAAATGGAAGCAAATACTACAATTTTATAGAGTTTTATAGAGTTCTGTGATGATGAAACCACGTAAACAACTAGTTAATAAAATTGTGGCAGGTTTGTCTAGCTTTCAAGTATTGCCTGTATCTCCAAAAACTGCTTTATGCTTATTTAAGAGCAATTAAAATGGCTAGGAACCATGAAACAGTTCTTTATTGTTTCAGCTTTGACAAAATAGGGGGGAAAGAGGTTTCATTTCTTTAAAAACAAACAAACACTCTATTCATCTCAGTGCTTCAAGGGAAGCCAAGTTCCTGCATTCCACCTGCTTTGTATTTTGTTCACATTCTCACCTTAATTAAACACTCCATAGAAATTCCTCAGCAGGAGAGGAGGAGGACCAGATCAAAATCAAGAAAAGAGATGGAAATTGTGTCAATATTTTTCATGCAGTTAGGCAGCTTTGTTTTGGTTTCTGCCTCTAGAGGGGAAAAAAAGATTAAAATACAATCAGTCCTACCACCTGCACATGGCAGACAGGAAAAGAAGATAACCAGCAAAGATGTTTTGAAATCCAGCAACACACACCTGTCTAATCCAAGATTGCCAAGGGGTGGAGACAAAGGAAAGCATGCTACCATCTTGGCTATTGTTCTTTCCAATAGGATTCAAAAGGTTTCAATTTACCAAAGCAAAAACTAATGTTTCTTGCAATTTGCAAGGGGAAAAGACAGCCTTACTGGGAAGTAATTGAATTTTTTTTGCAACCACTTCCACTCTCTTTCCAAAGAGCTTTGTTTTCTAATTAGAGACACCACATTCTCTACACATCTTTTCAATGTACAAACAGTGACATCTAGCGATGAAAAGCTACGTATTTCATCAGAGAAATTGGTTTCCAAACAAATTAAGCAGCAGAGAAATGAAAAGAGCAGCATAAAGGTATGGAGAATAGTTGTAGTTTTGAAATTAAGGCTTTCTCAGCATGTCTACTCAGAAATGTCTCATTTTATTGAGACAAGCTAACTCCCACAAAAGCCCTACTGAATAAAATGGGACTTATTTCTGAGTAGACCTCTTTATGATTGCTCACTTAAATATTCCAATATGTTAAGTAGCACCTTAAAAACTAACAAAATCTGTGGCAGGTATGAGCTTTTGTGAGTCACTGCTCACTTCTTCAGATACAGCTAAAATGTGAGTCCATCTGTCCTCTACATTGGAAAGTGGAGTGATTTCAGATGCCAAATAACATTAGTAGGGAAATGACAATACTAGGTGTTATTGGATTAGGGGTGATATGTAGAGGGACAGTAGGTGTGGAGAAATCAGCATTGGTAATGAGACAGGGGAAACCTAGGTCTCCATTCAGTTCAGGTGGATGTATTGAGCTTCAGTATCAGTTGCAATTTAGCAATCTCTAATCCCTTTTTGAAATTCCTTTGTAAGAGAACTGCTACTCTTAGGTCACCAACTGAATGTCCTGGAAGGGTTAAAATGTTCCCCCACTGGTTTTTGAATGTTGTGGTTTCTAATGTCAGCCTTATGCATCCACTTGGACTGAATGGAGACCTAGGTTTCCTGTCTCATTACCAATGCTCATTTCTCCATGTCTACTACCCTTGTGCATATCACACCTAATCCAATCATACCTGCTGTTGTCATGCACCTGCTATTGTCATTTGCCTGCTAATGTCATTCGGCTGTCAGAGCCCCTGGAGAAATCAGTTCCCAATAGCAGTCATTCAGAAGAATTACAGTTTATTGAGACATTGATAGAATTCAGATTCATAATACTCTTTGTTAGAACTGAGGTCAAGCGTGCAAAGCAAGCAATTATACTGCAATCAGACAGACATTAGTGGCTCTTGGCCAATCACACCTAAGCTACAAACCTGCCAAACCAACGGTCTAATTTTCCCAGGGGAAAGAGAATACTAAGACAGTGTAGGTCTCAAGGTTACATAGTTACAGCAAAGAGTCCAGAAACAAAAGTAGACATTTTTGTTCGCACCCCCCCATCTCCATGGCAACCAAGCCCAAGACAGGCACTGAAATCATTCCACTTTTCAATAGAGAGAAAAGATGGACTCTTTTCCTGCGTGGCCTTGGAGATGCCAAAAGGTCTTATTCACTGCTGGACTCACATTCTAGTTCAGAGGTGTCGAACTCATTTGTTATGAGGACCAGATCTGACATAAATGTAACTTTGTCAGGGTGGGCCATGTGTGCCATAAAATGCAGCACAAGGTACCGGAGCTATAAACTATAAAGGTGATTTCAGATGCCAAATGGCAATAGCCTTGATTGGATTAGGTGTGATATGCAGAGGAGTAGTAGGCATGGAGATATCAGCACTGGTAATGAGATAGGAAACCTAGGTCTCAATTTGGTACAGGAGGATGCAAAGAATAGATGGAAATAAGTCTTAAAGAAGTGAGCAGTGACTCACAAAAGCACATAACCAACCACAAATTTTGTTAGTCTTTAAGGTGCTACTGGAATCTTACCCTTACTACTCTATTAGAAACCACAACTTTAAAAAACCAGTGGGGGAACCTTCCAGGACATTCAGTTGGTGACCTAAGAGTAGCAGTTCTCTTACAAAGGAACTTCAAAGGGAGATTAAAAAGTGAGACTGCTGAATTGCAACTGATAATGAAGCTCAAGACAATGCATTCTCCTGGAATGAACTGAGACGTAGGTTTCTTCTCTCATTATCAATGCCTGCTATTGTCATTTGGTGTCTGAAATCACTCCACTCTCCAAGATATAAGGACAGATAGACTTACATTCTTGCTGTATCTGAAGAAGTGAGCAGTGATTCATGAAAACTCATGCCCTGCCACAAATTTGGTAGTTGTTAAGGGGCTAGTGGACTTTTGATCCCTTCCGCTAATAAAGAATGCAAGCTGTGCTGTTAGATCCCCCCCCCTATCTGTTAGAACTGGAAAGGGGGATCTCTCCAAGTGCCATAGGACTCCATCTCTCTCTCTCTCTCTCTGGCCCTTCCCCTCCCCAAAGAAGTGTGTTTGCACACAAAAGTTTATACCTGGAATAAAACATTGTTGGTCTTCTTAAAAGTGCCACGGGACTCCGTTTCTCTCTATCTATCTATCCCTGGTTCTTTTCCTTCCCCTCCCTCCCAGAGGAGGAGGAGGAGAGGCCCTCAGCCCCTCAAGGAAAGGGAGGCTTGGTTTTCTTTCTCTCCTCTGTGAAACAGGAAATAGGAGAGACTGGGCAAAAGTAGCTGCAATGCAGAGAACAGGAAGCAGGAAAAGGAAGCAGGAAGCAGCAGAGAGCCAGTAGCTTGCGGGCCAGATAGCAGCCCTGCAGGGGGCATATCCAGTCCGTGGGTCATATGTTTGACATCCCTGTTCTAGCTGTATCTATAGAAGTGAGCAGTGACTCATGAAATCCCATACCCTGCCACAAATTTTGTTAGTCTTTAAGGTGCTACTGTACTCTTGCTCTTTTCTACTGCTACAAACAGACTAACACAGCTACACATCTTGATCTATCTCCAATACATTAAGAAACTAATAATAATTAGGCTAGTTTCAAACCCACCAGAACCTTTTTGCTCAGGAACGTTCTCAGAAGAAACATATTGCTCTAAATCACAGAATTGAGAAGGAAAACTTAAGTTCAGTTTTCTTGAATGACAGGTTCCTATACTGCACAGCAAACCAGTATTCTAAACAGAGATGAATTTCTAAATAGGAAACAGAGAGTGAGTATAAATGGGCAGTTTTCACAGTGGAAGGTGGTAAACAGGGCTCTGTACTAGGACCGGTGCTTTTTAACTCGTTCATCAATGATTTGCAGTTGAGAGTAAGCAGTGAAGTGGATAAGTCTGTGGATGACACTAAGTTGTTCAGGGTAGCCCCGTAGCTAACAACCTTTTGCTCAGAGGGCCAATGATTTGCTCAGGGGGCCTGCCGTTATATGTCTGTGTGGTACTGCCATGCCATGCTCATACTTCTAAATAACAACTAAATAATAAATACAAGTGGTTTATTGCCCAAAAATACCCCCCAATCGACCTCCATCCTCACACAAACCAAAATTTAAGATTCAGTTTTATTAATTTTAACCATTATGGTTTTATGGCTTTTATAATCAGTCTTAAACATTTGCTTCTATTTTAATGTGATGATTCCACCCTCAGAACATATCTGCTACCCCCAGGGGCTGTCATTCCACTCTGGGGCCTGTCATTCCAGTCCCAGGACACATCTCCTTCCCTCCTGGGCTGTCATTCCACTTTGGGGCCTGTCATTCTAGTCCCACAGCAGTGTATTTGGGACCAGAGACCTTAATGGAAAATCCATTCCTCATCTTCTTTGCAACTGTTCTTGAGCTCTAATGTATTTCAATGGAGCCCATGCAAATCAATTGGCATTCCCGGCTCCCATTATTTCCAATGGGCCTTCAAGTCTCCCCCTTGTTTCCAATAGGCAATCCTCTCCTTCCTTTTAGTACATCCCCCACATCATGAGCCCTTCTGAACTCTACCTTGGAGTCCTGCAGGCTGCACAATGGTGGAGGGAGGAATGGATGCTGGAAATGCAGCAGCACAAAAATAAGGGGGTAACAAACCCCAGCCATCCAGCCCAGCCCCACAGAAGATGACCAGGTTCATTTTTTCAGCAGAGGAGACTTCCTCAGACTGCTGAGTTGCTGAAGGCAGAGCTGCCGGGGTCCGATCGGCCAATGGGAGAAGAGATGGAGGAGGAGGAGCTATGGCCCGGGGCTGTGCAGGAGGACAAGCAGAAGGCTCAGATCCTCATGCTCTGCTGCTGCTGCAGTTTGCCTGGAGTTGGAGGAAGTGGCAGAGTGGCTGTCTTAAATTTGAATTTGGTGGGCTCTTTGCTTAGAGCCCGCCCACTATTCCAAATAAGGCAGCCAATGCTGAGCCTGAGGTCAGTCGGGGCGGGAACTGGCTCCGCTCCTCTTTCTGTTTCCCCCAACAACGCCTGCTGCTCCTCTCCCAAGTCAGCCAGCAGAGTGCCGACAAGACCATCGATCAGGGGGTGAGGGGGCCAGGGGGAGGGAGAGGGAACTGAGGATCGGGGGAGGGGCCCGCAAAAACCATGGGGGGCGGGCCCCGTGGGCCCCTTGATACCTACGGGCCTGGTTCAGGGTAGTGAGAACCGGGGAGGACAATGAGGAGCTCCAAAGGGATTTGTCAAGAATGGGCAAGTGGGCGTAAACATGGCAAATGAGGTTCAACATAGGCAAGTACAAAGCAATTCACATTGGAGCCAAAAATCCTAACTATAAATATAGATTGATAGGGTCTAAAGTGGCAGTAACTGACTAGGAGAAAGATCTTGGAGTCATGGTAGATAACTCACTGAAGATGTCGACTCAGTGTGCAGCTGATATAAAAATAGCAAACACTATGCTGAGGATTATTAGGAAGAGGACTGAAAACGAATCAGCCAGTATCATAATGTCCATTTACGAATCTATGGTGCGGCCTCATTTGGAATACTATGTACAGTTTTGGTCACCACACCTCAAAAAAAGATATTTTAGTATTGGCAAAGGTTCAGAAAAGGACAACTAACCTTATTAAGGAAATGGAACACCTTCCCTATGAAGAAAGGTTAAAGAGGTTAGGGCTCTTTAACTTGGAGAAACTATGATTGAGGAGTGACATGACAGATGTTTACAGAATTATGCATGGGATAGAGAAGACAGAGAAAAAAGTACTTTTCTCCCTTTCACACAATACAAGAACTTGTGGGCACTCAATGAAATTCATGAGCAGTAGGCTTAGGGGGAAAAAAAGTACTTCTTCACCCAAAGAGTAATTAACATGTGGAATTCTCTGCTGCAGGAAGTGGCGGTGGGCGGCTACAAGCCTAGACAGCTTCAAGAGGGGATTGGATAAACATATGGAGAAAAAGTCCATCAGTGCCTATTAAACACAAGGTATAGATGGAACACTATGTCTGGGGCAGTGATGCTCTGTATTCTTGGTGCTTGGAGGCAACAGTGGGAGGGTGTCTGGAGTTCTGGCCGCACTGGTGGACCTCCTGATGGCACCTGGGGTTTGGCCACTGTGTGACAGAGAGAATTGGACTAGATGGGCCATTGGCCTGATCCAACATGGCTTTTCTTATGTTCTTAGAACAGTGTAACTCTTCTTTGGACTGCACTGTAAAGAGATCAATTTGTTTTTATGACAACATGTAAAAATAGTTAAGTCTTTTCTAAAACAGAGGTTCTCGTACTTTGCCAAACAACCCTAATTGCCTCCCGAAATCTTCCATAAGGCCAGGATGGTACCTTCTGCCACTGCAGTTTTGACTCAACTAAAAAAGAAGGGAAGAGTCATGAATCATAATCTGCCTCACATTGCACAGCATCAGTGACATACTAGGCCCTTGAGAATACCAGAGAGAAGAAGCACATTGGGCTACACAATCTGCCTTACAAAGCCATCGCTACTGAGTTGCTGGGCTTTTCTGATAGAACTCAGAAGGAAGAGCCGTCAAATGGTGCAAAGATTGTCAAAACCACATATACAGCTAAAAGTGGAATTCTTACAGAAGAGTTAATTTTGTAAGAGTTCAGTAATGGTAGTATTTTTTTCAACAGGAACCACATTTCAGGGTGAGTCACAAGTATGCACACGCTTTGAAGGGCTGCAGAAATCCAGGCACCTGCAAGCTAATGTCACTTACATAGGGTACACTTGTGGAAGACAAGAGGAAGCAGATTTCTCCTCCTATCACGCCTTCTTCTATTTTTAATAGATGACACCTTCTCTCCTTACTTCTTGCGGGGCGGCATGCAGCAGGTGTGTCAGCGGTAGTATAGCGATGAGGGCGATGGTGAGTGGCCTGGCAGTCCCAGCGAGCGTCCGACGTCGAGCGGCGGAATTTGGGTGGAGACTGAATCGTGGAGGTGCGGTGACGCCGCGGTGCGGCGGAGCCAGCAGGACAAAAGCCGGAGTTGCGGTCGGCACGTGGCCGTGCACCAGGAAGAGCCCGCCGGAGGGAGTCGCTGCAGATACCTGCACCGAGGCGCCAGGAGGTGGATAGCCGAACAACAACACACTCGGAGAGCCGAACAACAACAGAGCCCACTTGAAGAGCCAAACAACAACAAGTGAGCCCTGCTGCCGGGGTGCCAGTAGGCAGTCACCCCTCTATATATACTGTGGCCCTAGATAGAAGTAACTCACTATGTAAACCGCTCCGAGCCTGCAGGAATGGAGCGGTATAGAAGCCGAAAGTAATAAATAAATAAATAACTTCTTTGCCTTGCACACCCTATCCTCACTTTTAACATTGTGAGCTCTTCCTATATTCTTGGGGACTGCGGGACTGGAAAGCAGCTTGCAAGTGACTGCTGCCCAGCTCCTATGCTTCAAAGTATTTTGCACTTCTGCACTATCATTAAGAATATCAACAAGAGTATAGCTCCATGGAGGGGCAGGCTATGCAGTAAATATTGCACATAACTGCCATGAGGACTTACAGTCAGACGAGTTCCTCATGGAAACTTGACTGTCCAGTGTGTGGAGCTCCAATTCAGAGTTTGAAAGGTTCAATAAAAAAAAAAATCTAGACAAATCAGGAAGTCTGCACTATCTCACTCCCCATCAATCCCAGGTAGTCTGCAGAGATCTTGACTCAGCATCACAATAAAACAAGTCATCGTCTGACACCGAAAGTGGACTCCCTTCTTTGTTGACTGTTGCTAAACAGCTTTGTATACTTCAGCCTGTCCAAAAAGAAACTTTAATTCCACAAATACCACAGCTACCAAAGACTATTAGGTAATCTAGACCTCTCCTTCTAGTTTATTGTTATAATGCAGCCCAGAAACTACGGCCAAAAAGGTCATAGAACTACTAACTGGTTCCTGACACAAACAGAATGGGGCACACATTCTCAGTTAGAGAGCATCCAACAACTAACAATTTATTTTCTAGGTTTATTTAATATAGTAATCGTTTCAGTATTGGAAGCACAAGCAAGACTCCTTCAAAGTATCATTTTATGTGAATCTTAGAAATCTATAGTTTGGAAAAATCAACAATTTCAGGAAGACAGCAACACTCAGATGGTCATGATGAAAGTCTATAATTTTGGGGGTTCTTTCCTCTCTCTTATTCATATTCCTGTTTCACTGATTATTCACATCATGATGCAGTCCCTTATGTGCTGCAAAGAGCTTTTTAACATTACATTTCATCAAAAGGCCAAAAAACCTTGATCTTCATCTTGAACCTTACACATTTTAAAAAAAAAAACATCTTTAAAGAAAAGCAACAGATAACAAATCGCAAAGAGAAACAAGTCACCAAAGGCCAAACTAGACATGGGAGACATAAGAGTTGCCTACATATAGTTCTTAATGAAATGCACTATGCGGCAGGGCTGTGAATTTTATCAATGCTGAATCCAGGGGGTATTTAATTCTTTCCTTACAGGTAAATTCTTCCAGTCAAAATCCCTCCTCCTTAAAGCTATTTTCCTCTATAGAAGGAGAAAGATATTTTCCTCCTGAGGTTAGAAAAGCAGCAGGGTGCAATTTTAATCAGAAAACTAGCCCATAGGGAAAAGATGGAGCACACCCTCTGCCTGATGCTGCTCCGATCAAATTCACAGTCCCTTCCCCAGGGCTGCATCTCAACAGCTGCCATAGAGAAGGAACTCACATGTCTTCTCTAGTTTGGCTTATTGCTTATTGGTTTGGCCCTAAAGATGAACTGACAGTTTCAAAAAGCTGGCCTGAAAATTCTGTGCGTGCACCATTGTCAGATTGGCAGCAAAGGCCACAAAACAAGGGATTCTACTGGTAAACCATGAAATAAAGAACAGAGAAAAATCCAGATACCACCCCCACAGAGGGATATGATGCCTCAGAAGTCATACATACAAAATGTAACATTTTCAAACCTCAGTACTCCAAGGATTGGTTTCTGGTTTGTTTTCTTTCTTTCCTGAGAAATACTCTTTTCATCTGGACAGAAAAACTAATAGGTATCCACTCAATGCAGTGTGAAATCCCTAAATATCTAAGAGATAAAAAGGAAAAGTAGCATTCTTACCTACTGTGCTGAATCAGGACTAGGGTTTGAAGGTAAGGGGGGGGGAATCTCTGAGCCTAAAGAGATAAGGGAGGAAGGGAACCTTGGGATTGTTTTTGACAATGTTTTACTCCCTCCTAGTTGTCATCAAATGCAAAGAGAAGAGAACTAACACCTTTCCTGCCCAGGGAAAGCAGAGGACTGTACACAGTGCTCATATCATGTGCAAAGAGTCTACATTCAAAGGAAGGAAAACTCAGAACAACATGCTAGAAAAATGGCACCTGGCCAAAAAACCCCAGCTATTCATACAAAGTAACTATTATTATTGAAGAGGAACCTTACTGAATCTGAGTAGTACTGATGAGATTTGAGATTTCCAGTTATCATCTTACATTTATATCAGAAAGTTAGACGTTGAGGGGCGCGGGAGGACACCGTTGGAGATGGCAGCTTAAACCGACGCTCCGCACTCCCTCCTTCCCGATCTCTCTAATAAGCGCAATTAAATAACGATTCAACATTGAAAGATAGTTAATAATATGGGAAAGAACACTGGTGTCTCACAGGTGCCGAAAACACCAGCGAAAACAGCTCAAACGGCTACAAAAACGCCGGCTAACAAAGCAGAGGCAAAAGCATCAGGCACAACGAACACTACCATGGCAACTGAAAGCTCTCTCACTAGGCTACTGGACTCAGCCTTTGGCAAGCTAGACATCCCAGCAATGTTAGAGAGGATGGAAAAAAGACTGGGTGAGTAGATATCACAAACAATATCACAAACACTACAACCCATTAAGAAGCAGTTACAAGAAATTCAAACCTCTATGAAAATAACATCCCAAACAGCAGAGACTGCACTGAGAATTGGGACTGCTCCAAAATTGGACATGATAGTTCTGCTGAAGTCTGAGGTATTAACAAGAGATCGGGTTCTTGCGATAGTGTCACAATTAAAACAATCTCTCTATATAATAATTCTCTGTTGGTGGTGGCACGCTGAATATTCCACACGGCACCAACAGCCTTTGGCTCCGTCATCTGTCACTCAAAAGCTGTCCCTATCCACTGGCTGCGTTGCCTGAGTCTCGCCTCCAACATTCTAAACAGTTTGCTGTTCCTCTCCCCCCGATAGCCAGTCAGAACACAGAGGTTATTTGCATATGTGGCCTAATTGGCCTTTGCCTAAGTGCACAGAGCCTTTGCCTCTAACATTCTAAGCAGTTTGCTGTTGCTGTTCTGAGGTACCCTTAGTGCCTGTTGGGAGAAACCATTGTTGCCAATCTCCAGGTGAGGGCTGAAAATCACTCAGAATTACAACTGCTTTCCAGATGGCAGAGATCGGTTCCCCTGGAGAAAATGGTGGACTCTGTGTCCTTATATCCTGCTGAGATGGCCCCTGTATGACAGCCAATGTGACGTAGCAGTCAGGGCTTCAGAGCACCGTAGAGGCTGCAGGGGGGTGGAAAGCTGAGGAGTGGGAAATAAAGGTAGGTTGATGATTTGCTGGGAAGGAGATAGGGTTGCCAACTGCTGGTGGGAAATTCCTGGAGATTTGAGGGATGGAGCCTGGAGAGGGTGAGGTTTCAGGAGGGGTGGGACCTCAGACAGGTACAATGCCTTAGACTCCACCCTCCAAACCAGCCATTCCCTCATGGGGAACCATTGTTGCCAATCTCCAGGTGAGAGCTGGAGATCACTCAAAATTACAACAGTTCTTCAGGTAGCAGAGATCAGTTCCTCTGGAGAAAATGGTGGACTTGGTGACATACCCTGCTGAGGTCGCCACAGCAAATTGACACTGAGTGCCCAAGGCCGGGGCACTCTCCCAGAGCCCCTTTCTAGATCTCTTTGTATTTATTTCCACAACGGGCCTTATTCCTAGTTAAATATAAAACTAAGAGGAGGTGGAGGAACTACTAACTACCACAAAATTTGTGCCAGACTGGATGAAAACCCTGCTGTATAATGACACTTCATCAATCCCTAATATAGTGAGGGCATTCAGACTGGGTTCTCGCCGAAGAGTCCCTAGAGACATTTTAGTTCAATTTGGGGACTGGGAAACTCATTCAAAAATACTGTTGATGGCAAGAAATAGGGGCCACCTTCTATATAACGATCTACAGATTTTAGTTTTCCCTGACACACCACAGGAAGCTCTGGAAATCCACCGCCAATTAAAGCCCATTACCACCAAACTGCTACCACCGACATATGTTACAAATGGCTTCCAACGGTGAAACTGCAAGTGGCACAGAATAGGAAAACTTACCAAGCCACAGATGTGGAGTCTGGCCTCTATTTACTACAAGCTTTGAGTATCTTAGATGAAGCAGAATGTAGGTCCCAAAAGAGGAAACTCCTCTCAACAACCCCAGAAAAAAACTTTAAACTTCCGATTCGCCCAATCGCATCACTGGAACCGGAAGATATTGCCGACACACTGGAGACAATTAAATAAACATCAATGCTGGGCTTATTGTTTAATGTTGTATAGAAGTTGCCTAAGTGTACGAGTGCTTATATTTAAATCTTAACCTTAGTTTGTATTTGTATTTATACTTAACAAGAACGTGGTAGATGGAGGGGAAAGGGAGGGGGGAGCGGGCTCGCTGGCTCCTGAACTGAAAGGACGTGACTGGAGGCTGACCAGAGGAACAAGGACGACAGGTTAGCAGCTTATTGTTCCAGCTCATTCCAACTGTTTTAAGCTTCTTAACGTTAAAAAGGTAAAGGTAAAGGTTCCCTTGCTCAAAAGCCAGTCGAATCCGACTCTAGGGTTGCGGTGCTCATCTCCGTTTTAAAGCCGAAGAGCCAGCGCTGTCCGAAGACGTTTCCGTGGTCATGTGGCCGACATGACTAAACACCAAGGCGCACGGAACGCTGTTACCTTCCCACCGAAGTGGTCCCTATTTATCTACTTGCAATTTCTTGCTTTCGAACTGCTAGGTTGGCAGGAGCTGGAACTAGAGACAGGAGCTCACCCTGTCATGCGGCACCCGGGTCTTGAACCGCTGAACTACTGACCTTCCACAGCCTGCAGTTCAGCGTCTTAACCACTTGAGTCACCGCAGCTCCAACGTTACCAACTGATAATTCTTGTTGTTTTCTATTTTATTCTCTTTAAAAGTTTTATTTAAAAAAAATTAATCTAACTGATTCAACAATTTAATTAATTGGGGGGAATGGATTGTTGGGGGGAATTAGCTGTTGATTGAACTGTTTATATTTAACTTGAAAGTTTATTCAAAGCATATCTCACTGTATACACATAATAAATACACAAAGCACTTTTAAGCTGGAGGGTAAAGGGTGTGAACATTAAAAAAACACTAAGAAAATCTCTATAGACCTATAAGATTTTCAGAGTGTAGAGGTAGGGTGATCAAGTCAGCTACTGAGGAACGGAGACCCAACACATAGGAGGCTCAGTACAGAGATCAGAACCATTCACCAGGACTAGAGTAACACAGGCAAAAGTATACACTTACTTAACACCTTGAAAGAGAAATATTAGATATTAACCACTACTTTAGAACATGAAAGTAACTTTGGTTAATATCAGAGGTTTGAATAACATGATCAAAAGAAAAAGAATGCTGCAGCATATAAAACGCTTGAGACCTGCTATCTTGTTTATTCAAGAATCCCATATCCAAACACAGGTTGACTCTATCTTAAAAAGTAAGCTATACCCTATCCAACTGCAAGCACCAGGCTCTTCCAAGTCAAGAGGAGTAGCAATTCTGCTGGCAAGAAATTTAAACTTCATGATAAGGGTACAATAAGGGACCCATTAGGATGCTATTTATTAATGGAAGGGAGTCTAGAGGGTAGAATAATAACCTTGGCCTCAATATATGCCCCAAACAAAACTAAAATACCATTCCTAGATGCGGTTATGGCAGACCTCATACAGTTTCAGGAGGGAGAGTTAATAATAGGGGGAGACCTAAACTTTATAGTGAATGCTAGGCTTGACAGAACATGGTCAACGCCCAGTAAAGCACTAAAAGCTCTGCATGATACTAAGCTTAATCAATTATTTTTGAAATACCATCTTTGTGATGCCTGGAGACTGATTCACCCAAATGAAAGAAACTATACATACTTCTCACCTAAACACACAATTTTTACCAGGATTGACTATATACTTATCTCACAGACACTAGCCCAGACAATCACCACTATGGAAATAAGTTCCAAATATCTGGCTGGAATGTACATCAGACCTCAACATAGGAATAAATAAAGAGCGGAAGTGGACACTAGAAAGGAGGCTTTTATTGAACACAGCGCTGAGGGAAAGGATTGCCAGAGATCTAAAAAACTTCTTCCAAGATAATATATCCCCAGAAACATCACCGTCTTTAATATGGGACACCATGAAGGCTGTGATCAGAGGCTCTCTGATATCCGAAACTGCTAGAATACGAAGAGAAAAAGAAAAGTTAGTAAAGGAAACAAATGAACGCATCAAAACATTAGAAGAGTGACACAGGAAAACAGGAAACAAGAAAGTTTATCAGAAATTAAGTGCAAAACAAAAGATACTGGAAAATTCGGAGATCACGAAGATACAAAAAAATCTCATATATCTGAAACAGAAATTTTGGCAGAAATCCCGTAAAAATATAAGCATCCTGTCTTGGAGAATAAAAGATAAAAGAAAATCAACTTGTATAAACGCCATAAAAATAAAGAAGGTAAGCTAAAACATTCAGCGAAGGAAATAGTTAACATATTTGCAGAATACTACAAGACCCTATATAGCTCTAGAAACCCGGATCCGGTGGCAATTGAAGATTATCTCAACTCTGTGACTACCTTACCGAAGCTTAATAAGGAACACTTAGATTTAAGTGTTCTCAGCCCCACCCACCTCACAGGGTGTTTTCCTCTTCTTCTTCTTCCTCCTCTTCTGAGGAACTGCCCTAACTGACAGGAAGTTCTTTCTGATGTATAGCCGGAAACTCTTTTAATTTCAATCCACTGGTTCTGTTTAGCATTAGTCTACCTAGAGCTATTTACTTTACACAGTTAAAGTCCTTTTTTTGTGGGATGTAGTTACCTCATATTTTGTAATGTGATCCCTTGGAAGGCACAGTGTCCACATTTCATATCTTGCCACTCTCTGATGCCAGCATGCATACCTCATTTCCTATTTATTTTTCTAAATATATATTGAAAAGTAACACCTACTAATTTGAAACAGGCATGTCCACAACAAACCTATAAACAACCAAGCTTGCCCAATAATGATAGGTGTCACTTCCCTGCGGTTACAAATGCAAGTGATTCAAAAAAGTGTCACCATGTACATGGCAAGTGATGCCCTATAATTGTGGACCTGTCAGTTCAGATGTCGCTTTCTCCATGTGGCTGCATCAATGGTACTGCTTCTTATGGAAAACTGTCAAATGTCAGCTAGGAGTTCCTTCTTTCAATTACATCTAGCTCTTAAACTAGCACCTTATCTAGATTTTGCTGACATAGCTGCACTGCTCATGCAAACAATAATCTCCAGATTAGACTGCTATAATGCAGTCTACATAGGGCTGCATTTCAAGACAGAAACTTTGTTTCATGTAAAATGCTTGTCTCTGGTGTCAGCTGCTTGGAACATGTAACTTGCAGTGTGGCATCAACCATAGGTGCTACCTTTTTGCTTCTAGGCCCCATTCAAAGTGCTGGTTGTTAGCTTTAAAGTCTTTCATAGCTTAGGGCCCCCATAATTATCAAACCGCACCTACCTCATATAATTCCCTGTGCCAGTTACGTTCTGCAGATAGCCTCCTTAAGGTGTTCTCCCTTAGGACCATCCATATGGCTTCAACAAGATTATAGGTCTTTTCCCTGGTGGAACCAGTCCTTTGGAATGGCCTGCCAATGTAGGTGAGGAGGACAATTCCACTCACTACATTTAGGAAGGCATGTAAGGCAGTCTTATCCTAGGGAGTATTTGATAGAGGGCAAACTGTTTCAGCATTCTTCTTGGCTGTATTCATTGTAGTTCTCTGTGTTATCATTCTTGTGTTTTAAATCCTGAGTGCTTTTAAATTTGTGTATTTTAATCTGTCTTAATTTTGTTAATTGGGCTGTTATAGCTGGTGCCTTCACAGCCTAGTTGCTGGATTATTCACCACCCTGAGTCAAAATAGATATGGGCTAGATATAAATGTTATAAATAAATAAAGGCATAAGAAGATATAGGGTATACCTCTCTTTTCATCATCACGGTTGACAGGTGCCCCACCCATCACGTGGGGTCCTGGTGGAAGGCAAGATGGCTGCCGCAGGCAGCCCCAGGGGCGTGGCGAGCACATGGCTGCTTCCCGAGGTGAGGGGGAGGGAAAATGGTGTCCTGGGTGCTTTGACTCTTTTGGGGGCAAAGGGGCTTGTGTTTGTGGCTGGAGAGTGCTTTGAACGTGTTTTGGGGGTCTGGGACATGTGAAGTGGGCTTTTTGACTCTTTTGGGGCCAAAGGGGGAGGATTTTGTGGCTGGAGTTTTCTAAAATCTGTGTGAAATGTGCTTTTTACTGTGAATGAGTGCTGTATGTGACAATTGTCTTAGATGTGTGCCATGCTTAGTGCGGACTGCCCCTGGGTCTCTTGGACAGATCCTGGGGACCTCCACCCCCAGGCAGACCCCAGAGCCCCCTTCCTCCCCCTGAGAGCCAAAAGCAGTTTGTTTGCCGCTGCAAAGGGAAAAGGGTGCTTTTTAAAAGTTCTATGTACAGACTCTGTAAACCCCCAAAGCCTAAACTTAGTGCAGACGGCGTTTCTAAAAAGACAGAGCCAGGGGACCCCCCTGCATGCCCCCACCTCCCTCTCGAACCCCCAGGCTGACCACAGGGACAGGCGAGAGAGGCGGCATGCCAAAAGCCGCAGCAAAAGGAAAATACTGTCCCTTTTAAAACTGTGCCGTTCTGCAGCGTGTGTGAGCTGTTCTGGCCAGGAACTGCTGATAAGCAGAGAGAGATTCCCTTCCCCACCCCCACCCCCACCCCCACACGAGAGCCCATACTTTTCCAGAGGCTTATAGGCATTCCCCTATATGCTGCAAATTCAGGCAAGGGGGAGAAATCACCCCCCAGACTTTTGCAGAGTCATGGGGGGAGAAAGCAGAATTCCAGTCTCAGCTTCCACAGAGGGAGAGAGACACACAGCCCCACGCTTCTAGCCCCCGTTTCTAGCAAGAGCAAAAAGCAGATTCACACAGACACTTTCAAACAACAGAAATGTACTTACCAGAGGAGCCCCTCTCCCCATGTCCCCAAACACCCAAAACTACCCACAGTTTCCTTCTTTTTAAAAGAAATAAAGAGAAAAATCCTCCAGCCATGCTGTGTGTATTGGAGAGAGGCTAGCTGTGTGTTCCCCTGCAGAGACTGTCTGAATCCCCAAGCAAACAGCCCGCGCTGGCTGCAGGGAGGCAGGGCTAAGATTTCCAGCCAACCACAAGCTGTTTTCAGCTAGTGGGAAACAGGACAGAACGCCCCAGCCAATGGGAGCTGAACCAGCTTTCCCCGGGGCTGACAGCTTCAGCAGGCAGAGACAGAGAGACAGAGAGAGTTCTCCCCCCTCCCTCCTCTCCTCCCCCCCTCCTTTCCAGGAGAGTGGGAGGAGGACCTGGCTGGGTGTTTAGCTTCTGCAGGGGCTCTGATAAGAACTCCCAGCACCATTTTTTTAAAACTAGACAGCTGCACAGAGACACTGCCTCTAGCTGAGGAAGCTCCATGCTTTGTCAAAAATGTGTTTTTTGGAGTCAAACTGACATCAGACCAGTATTTTGGAGGCAGGCAGAATGACCCATTATTGTGGATTTAAAAAGTCTTTGCTAAAAGATATTAAGCAGGCAGAATGAATCATTGTGGTCCTTGTAGAGAGATGAAATTATTTCAATATTCAGATGTTCTGTAAAATGACCGGTGAGTTAACAAATAAAATATTGTTACAACTCTTGTCTTGGTTTGTTGTGAATTACAAAGTGTTTGCAAGAAGCAGGAGCGCCATAGCATGTACAGGCAGCTGCAGAGTGAAAACTGACCAACATGCAAAGCCTGGCAGGGGGGTCTGGCAGGAGTCTGTGTCCCCTTCTCTGGTCATTTTCACACTTCTCTAGTTATTTTCCTCCCCATTGAAGAGAGAGAGAGAGAGAGAGAGCTCTAGAGAGAGAGAGAGAGAGAGGGGCAGGCTCTGCTGAAATAAAGTAAAATTATTACAGCTTCTTAGGTAGGGAACGGTGGGGGTTGTCTTTTAAAATGGGAGAGGAAGGTACTGTTCTGCGGATGGCCTGCAACTTATGAATGAAGGAAGATGCATAGCCGGACTCTTTTTTTCACGCAAGCTGTGCATGAAATGTAAAAAATGAAAGGTTTTGTATTACAAAATGTGCTAATATTTGTTACAATTAGATACTTTTTAGAATTTAGAGAGGGTATGCTCAATGTTGACTGATAATAGGGTGGATATGCCAGATGAGTCAGAAATCAATGAAAATGGATTCCTGTAACCTGTGGTCCTGAAACTAGCACTACAATTGCCTCTTTTGAATTGTCAAATTCACATAGAATGGATATGTGATGGGGGGGGAGTAAAATTCCACATTTGTAGCTATTTGCACCTCAAAAGACCAACAGCTAGCAAAAGGAGCAGGACTGCACCTTAATCTCATCAACCCCTGCCCAGTACTAGGCAATCAGATCATTAATTAACAGCTCTGATTAATTAATCAGGCCACTTGGCCATAAGAATTCTGCCACATGTTGCATGTTCTTGTTTGCTTTGTTATGAAAAATGAATAAAGAGAATTTTTTTAAAAAACAAAAAAGAATTCTGCCACAGAAAGAACTATACCCACATAACATGATGATCTAATTTGGACTGCTGAATTTCCTACCTAAACCTCAGCTCATTAAGGCAACCAAGACTGCCCCCAGACACACCGCCTCCTGCTCAGTGTTCCCTCTAAGCTGAGTTAGTGTGAGCTAGTTCACAGTTTTTTAGCCTCCGGCTCACACATTTTTGTCTTAGCTCAGAAAGGATGGCTCCAGAGCAAACTAATTTATGCAGTAGCCAAATCAGTTGCTCACAACTTTAATGCCAGGAGCTCACAAAATACCTTAAGGAGGAGGCTTTGTGCGCATGATAGAAGATCCCACCCAGGCCTGAAGATCCTCCCGCCAGGAAGAAGGTAGGACCTGGCAACCCTAGAAATGATGCAAATAGCAAAACCATTCTTCGCAACAAACCCATGCTGACTTTAATACTCTGAGCCTCCACAAAAATGCTGGCAGTGGCTACAGAGGGGCCATGTTCTCTCTAAGCTGAGTTAGTGTGAGTTAGCTCAGAGTTTTTTTCACCTGCGGCTCACACATTTTTGTCTCTGCTCAGGAAGGATGGCTCCAGAGCGCGCTAATTTATGCATCAGCCAGATCGCTCACTCATAACTTTAATGCCAGTAGCTCACAAAGTAGAATTTTTGCTCACAAGACTCCACAGCTTAGAGGGAGCCTTGGCCAGGACCAACCTTCAGTAGCCACTTGAGCTGCAAGCTTCCCTTGAAAAGTGGTTTAAAACTAGGGCCGCCAACCCCCAGGTGGGGGCTGGAGATCTCCCGGTGTTACAGCTTATTTCCAGACAAGAAAGATCAGTTGCCCTGGAGAAAACGGCTGCTTTGGAAAGTGAACTCTATGCCATCATACCCAGATAAGCTCCCTCCTCTCCTCAGTCCCCACCCTCCCCAGGTTCCATTCCCCAATCCCCGGGAATTTCCCAACAGAGATCTGGCAATCCTAAACATAGATCTTCCCATTGTTCCACAGGAAAGTTGAGTAATAACCAGTACACAGTTCTTCCACACAGCCACATCACACTCCCATATTTGGCAAAGAATACAGATAAATAACAAGATAAAAATAATAGAAATCCATGTTTGTGAGGTTCACACACAGCATGTGTCATGCCCAGATGCAAAAGCATTTCATCTAGAGAGACTTCTCACTTTGCATAGATTTCTCCAAGCAATAATTCCCTGTAAAATTTACTCCTTTTCTGTCCTAGTATTATGCATTCACATTGGAAAATGTTGATCTATAACAAAAATGTCCTAAAATCACATAGAAGCGTATGAGAAAATCACTAAAAATAGGAATCATGACATCAAAACATTTCCCAGTACCAGTCTCCACAATGCACATGACTCATTTTCTCAGCATTCCATTCAATTGGGAGTTACCCCCTCCTTTCTGGCATAGATCCTGAATAGCAAGGCTTTGACAGAATGAATTTCCATTCTGTTTTGTTTTTTCCTTCCTGGAATTAAATTGACATCACTAATAGTTGTTAAACAGCTTACTCATCAAGAGCCAAGTCCTCAATCTTTCAAACAATTAACACCCATGCAGTCATCTCCTAATGCATATTTACTTGGAAGATGTCCCACTAAATGGTACTGGATTTACTCCTAGAAAATGTATATATTGCAGCCTTATTTTACTAAATCACCAAGCCCAAATAAATGTAAGCTCTTAAGGAAACAAGATGCTGGGAAATCCTTCACAGTATCTTCCCAGCACATTTTAAAGGCACAGTTAGAGACCTCATGCTGCTATTAGCTCTGGAAAGGGGGGAGGGGTATAGGCACCCTTCCTTCGTCTATCTTTTGTTCCTAAGGTTAATACTGTGGTGATAGTAACTTTGACTGGCAAAATGTGTGGGGACCAAAGGGTTAAAGCCCATTTCTCCAGCTTCTGCTTGACTTTTAAAACCACTAGGCCATTCTGGCCACAGAGCTCTCAGTGCCTTTCGATGTGGGCTTAAACATCATGTAAATCTGAACAGGTTTTTTTTCCTTTTCACCTCTTAATCAGTGTTTCGGAGGCAGGCAATGGCAAACCACTTCTGAATGTCTCTTGCCTTGAGAACCGTGTGGGGTCACCATAACTCAGCTGTGATTTGATGGCACTTTCCACCGCCACCACATCAGTATTTAAGTAATGGCTGTGGCCACAGAATCCCTTTTTGATGTCTCACTTGGCCATATTACCAAGTTTGAGACATGATTGCTATACAAGACATATGAATGTTGGGGAGGTAGGAGAAGGCATGAAAATTTCTCCCACTGTGCACTTGCATACATGTACACCCTTTTGGTAATTTTTCAGAAGACTCTGTGCAAAGGAGCAAACATGTGCACATTCCTCTCTTCTCCTTTATGACCTCCACTGAGACTGCACACTTACTTCTCACTCCATTGTCTGTTGCCTTCTCCCATTCACATGACAGCCATTCAGGAGAAGGCACTGTGATACAGGAAGTCCTGCCTTCAATATGAACTGGCTGCAATCAGCCTTCTTACTCTACATCCCCCCCCCTCCAATACAACCTATTTGGAAAGCAATCTGACACAGCAGTTATTGCCCTCACCCTTAACTGGCTTCATCTGTACTCTCTGACATCAGTACACAGCCAAATGTGATTGGCTACATGATATCACTGTTTTACTACACAGTTAATGAGTGGATGAGATCAAGCATCCTCCCCCCAAAAAACTATGCAAAAGGTAAAATAAATGGTGAATGTAGAGACTGTAAACAGCCATGAACAACATTTTAAAAATATATTTTCTGCCCCTCTACAGGCTCCTCTCATCCTGAAAAAAAAATTAGCCAAAAATTCAGCACATCTAATTAATGTCAAAGGTCCTTGGGCAACATGTCTCCTCCCCACCCCCCCAAAAAAGAAAAAGTGTCAGCTTCTGTTTTCAGGACGGTTTTGAGAGCATGCCACCATGTGTGTCCCCTGTCCACTCCCCTCCCCCTCCAGAGCGATTCCACTTGCTTGCCTACCCCATCCCTCTGGGCAGCAGGAGCACTGGACACAAGCCTCCTAACTAGAATCGTCAGGTGTAGCTGCCATCTCAACAGAGGCAAGCAAACAAGCAAGTTGGATGCTCCCAAATACCAATTAGATGAGTCCAGTAGCACCTTAGAGACCACCAAGAGTTTCAGGGTATATTAAGCTTTCAAGAGTCAAAGCTCCCTCCATCAAACACCAACGTTGCTGAAGGGAGCAAGCAGAAATGGCATGCAGAAGCATCAGTCACCAACATTCATGCACCTATTTCTCTCCACTGGAGCAGCTGCTACTTTTAGCTGCCAGGGCCACTCCTTCATTTGCCCAGATGGGGTGAGCAACTGAGCAGTAATGGCTGCTCACTCACCTGCCTTCCTGCTTACTTTACTCAGGGAGGTGGCAGCAGCATTTCCCAAGAGCTATTTCCCATTTTCAACAGCAGGTGGTTCCCTCAGTTCTTAATGGGAGAAGGGCTACTCTGGTAGTGGCACATGGGACGAGAGAGAAAGGTGGTATCAGTCTCTTCAGGGAGCTGAACAATCTCTGGGGTGCCAGGGGTGAGAGGGAAGCCTTCCTGAGGCCCCAGAAGCTGCAAGATGATGCTGATCCTTCAAAATGAGCGAGAGTGCCAGGGAGCGAAGGCAGCTGCATAAGCATGGTTTCTGGGCCTTGGGGAATGGAAGCTTATTATTCTTGATAGATTTATTTTTAATTTATTTACTTCATTTATTTTCTCTCCAATGGGAACCCAAGGTGGCTTATATCATTCTCCTCTCCTCTATTTTATTTAATCTCTTTACATAGAAAACAGGATAAGCAAATTGTCATCATCTTTACAAATCCATATAAAGTTACCTTTTCACTGGTCATATTGTTACACAATATGTTTATCCCCTATCTTGGAGGAACTGAGACTTCTCTTTACGCAAGATTTCCTATATTACTTCTCCTTTAGTTGAACTTTATCACTTTAAATGCATGACTGCGCAATGAACACCAGCCATCCTTTGAACCATGGCCTGAATTAATGACTGATAAGCTGGACGAATTTACAAGGGGGGTGGGTTCTTTTTTACTTTCACATGGTTAGGTCATTATAGTGGAAACACTGCAAATTTTCACTTTTGATAGTCAAAAGCTTAGACAAACAGGAGCACTGTTTGTAGAGCTACAACAAACAGAAAAACATACACTGAAATCAACTAGAAGAAGAGATTGGATTTATACCCCACCCTTCACTTGGAGTCTCAGAGTGGCTTACAACCTCCTTTCCCTTCCCCTCCCCACAACAGACACCCTGTGAGGTGGGTGGGGCTGAGAGAACTCTGACACAAACTGCTCTTTTTCAAGGACAGCTGTGCCAGAGCTTGTGACTGACCCAAGGTCACATCAGCAGGTGCAGGTGGAGGAGTGGGGAATCAAACCCGGTTCTCCCAGATTAGAGTCCACACACTTAACCACTACACCAAACTAATCATGCAATGTGGCTAATCAGTATTCAGATAATGGTAATTCTGTCTACTTAGAATTTATATATCTCTCCTTATAATAATTCAGTAAGACGCAGACTGACGCAGAGGAGAGAAAATGTGCACCATTAGTGTATCGCCGGCACTCCCTAGTATATATATATATATATATTTACCACATCTAAACATTCATTACACCATACAATATAACCTTATCTGACCTGATCCAGTAAAGGAAAGCCAAGTCTGTGGGAGCAGTGTTCTGCATGCCCAGCAGATATTCTTCTCCACTCACACCATGTGGCCACCAAGTGTCCATTTTGGTTTGTCTTTCTTTTATATGCTCAATCCATTTTATAGAATCTGGTCTGTTTTGCAAGTCATGTGAAGCTAAAAATCCCCAGGAGTTCTAGCCAGTGTTCCCTCTAAGCTGAGTTACTGTGAGCTAGCTCACCGTTTTTTAGCCTCCAGCTCACACATTTTTGTCTTAGTTCAGGAAGGATGGCTCCAGAGCAAACTAATTTATACAGAAAGGCAAATCCCTTGCTCACAACTTTTAATGCCAGTAGCTCACAAAGCAGAATTTTTGCTCTCAGGACTCCACAGCTTAGAGGGAGCATTGGTTCTAGCCATTGGGACTTCAAAATGCAGTGTCAGTAAGATGTGCCTAATCTCATCAAAACTGGATTCCCTGAGATTTGTAGAACCCCCCCCCCAAAAAGAAAATCCATACATGGCCCTA
The DNA here is from genome assembly GCF_001447785.1 of Gekko japonicus. Taxonomy (NCBI): domain Eukaryota; kingdom Metazoa; phylum Chordata; class Lepidosauria; order Squamata; family Gekkonidae; genus Gekko; species Gekko japonicus. The sequence goes on along the minus strand of NW_015166418.1, from coordinate 1,260,310 downwards.
TAATTGTGTGGATTTTTTTGATCCCTACTCTGGGCAATGTTCATAATTAGATATATAAATGTGTGATACTAACTATTCTGACTTCTTGATTTTGCTAATTCTTACCTTCAGTAAGTTATTTCTTCTCACTTTATTCCAATTCAGATCATTGCATTATTATCTTCAGTAAGTTATTTCTTCTCACTTTATCTGGATTTTGAGTATTTCTTCCAAATTTGTAGAGCTGTCTCACTACTTTAGTAGTATTGTGTAGATTACTGATCAAATGCAGGATATTCCTTTAAGATGCATGTAGTATCTAAGCTAGCAACTCCTTTAGCCTAGGGTGGAGAAACAATAGAGGGAAGGTTTTCTTTCTTATGCTGAACCCATTCTAAGTATGGATTTGGGCTGAATTAGAAAATAGGCCACATGTCCACTAGCACATGTCCAGGGAAGGCTTGTCTTCCGGAGCACAAATAGTAACTTTTTCAGTGCTCATTTGGGTCCCTTTTAATTGTCTGGACATATCTTTTGATGCTCATTTAAACTGTTATGAGTGACTACAGATGGAACTGGAGAAGAAGAAGAGTTGGATTTATACCCTGCCCTTCACTACCTGAAGGAGCCCCAGAGCAGCTTACAATCCCTTTCCCTTCCCCACAACAGGGGAGAACAGCTGTATGTAGTGGAGTGGGGAATCAAACCCAGTTCTCCCAGATTAGAGTCTGCGCTCCTAACCACTGCACCAAACTGGCTTACACTCCATGCATTATACAGGAAGGTTAGGCTAAGAGGAGAAGGACTAAGCCTTAACAGTAGAGCTCATGGTTTACATGCAGATGGTCCCCAATTCAGTCCTTGGACCTCCAGCAGAAAGGATACCAAGCAGAAAAGTCTGGGCAAAGGCCCTGCCAACACAAGCCCACAAAGAGCCATTGCTAGTCAGAATGGACAACAGTGAACTAGAAAGACAGGTGGCCTTAACATGGCATAAGATATGGTAATTAGTCCAAGTCACCTTCACAAGTTAGAACAGATCTCATTCTTTAGGTTAATATTCTTTATGTAGGTATCATATCAGCCATAACCACATTTTAAACACTATAACAATTTGATGAAGAAGAAACTGTAAAACCACCTTATGTTAGTTCAGGACTCAAGCATAATTTCTCTGGGTCAGGAATTTGCATAATAGCTTTTACTCACTAATGAATAACTACTCACCTCCCCCCCCAAAAAAAATCTGGAATTAGGATGAAATGGTTTAGGTTTAAACCCCAACATTTTATTATAGAAGATGAAGCAGTGTTAAACCATGTCACCTCTCACTGCAGAAAAAATATGGTCTTCAGGAAGATCCAAATACATTTCTAGGATGGAGGAAGTGATTTGCAGGAAGGATGTAATTTAGAAATCTACCATTTTAGTAATTAGGGCACCAATTAATTGTTTTCTTTCCCCCACTTCCTGCTTTCCCAACAGTTCTGAATCCTACCCCGGCTCTTAAACCCTGCAACATCCCTTGAGAGAATAATATAGGTACACAGACTAATTAAATCAACGAAGGTCCCGGTCACATGGAGGGTTTTTGCCCGGGAGAGGGACGGATCGGGGGCACAGCAAACGGGTGCGATCTCACTGCAACATCTGGGAAGCGGCACACACCCGTCCCCAATCTGTCCCTACCCCCGAAAACCCGCAACAAAAAAGAACCACCGACAGAGGTGGTCTTACCTGAATGGCCGCGGCAAGCGCAGCCGTGGGATCGCCGGCGCGTCCTTCTACCAGCGCATCCCCAGCTCCTGGCTGAACTGTGCATGCGCATGCATGCGCAGCCGGCTGCCTCGGTCTCTGACCGTGGCTTCTTCCCCAGCATCTGATCGTGCCAGGGAGCAACGGCGCCGCAGCTCAGGGGATCCATGTGATCCCGCTGCGCCGTGTCTATTTTTGTGCGGCTTCCAAAAGCCACACTTTGGCCATGCATTTTCTCCCCCGTGTGGCAGGGGCCAAAATCACTTTTCCTTGTACAGCTGACTGTGTGCCGTTTTGAAGATATACACCTTCTGAGACTTCTACTCATGCTTGTTTGTGATAACTACATGTGTAAATTGGAGATGAAAGGCAATAACTGGTACTAAAACCTCAAGTGTATTTTATATTTAGCACATACTTCCATGTTTTTGATGAAGGGTCTGGTAAACAGGCAGCCCATCTCTTCATAGTCATATTTTTGTGAATATACAGATACTTCGAGATGTGTATAAGTATTAATGCAGCTATTCAGTATGACAACAACAGGCCCCACTCCATGACATCTCTAGAACCTATCCAAAAGTCTCAGGGTTTAGGATGGAGACCTGGCAACCCTTTGCCCACCTTCCATGTACTCATGCCCCTTCTTCATAAAATCTCTGGCTGCTGTAGGCCAAGTTCAAACCTATAACCAGTGCAAAGACCCATGATCCTATCCTATCCCACACATACAATCTCATGAGTTATTTTATTGTTATTATTATTATTTTATTATTTTTCTCAATGAAGGGGTTTCGCTGACCTTATCAAAGAATAAGTTAAGTCTGATAAATTATAAAGCAGGTGCCTGTGTCTATATTACCTTTTTGTTCCTCACAATAACCTACAGCATTTTTTGGATCCTTGCCCACAGTTCACTGGGGCCCAGTAACAGGGCAAACAGCAACCATGGTCAATGTTTCACTAAGCAACTACTGTCGGGGGTGTCAAACATACCACCCAAGGGCCAGAACATGTCCCATCAGATCTCGGAAGCTAAGCAGGGTCAGCCTTGGCTAGTATTTGGAAGGCTGACTTCCATGGAATACCAGGGTTGTGAGGCAGAGACAGCTAATGGTGAGGCAGAGACAGGTAATCTTGCCTTAAAAACAAGTCTCACTTGCCACCTAGTGATGCATAATGCTAAAAGATTACCTTCTGCTTGCCAGACAATCTTAGGATCTCCTGGCTATTCTACACACAATGCCATACGATAATTACCATAACTAATCCGGCTCCTGAGCAACTGGTGATTTTTACTGCTGTGCAATATGTCCCTGTATACCGTCCCAGTGCTAATGAGTAATGGGCAGTGAAAATGGGAGGTGGGCATCAGGAAGATACTTTAAGGAAATACTGTAATACAATGTTTTAAGCATGTTTGCATTTTGAGTAAAAATAATATTAATTGGGTTTCCCTGGGCCCTTTATAAAGTTTATATCTCCCATAACTAGCATTACATTTTTTGGCACACATGGCCCAGCCCGACACAGTGACATTTATGTCAGGTCCGGTCTTCGTAACAAATAAGTTCGACACCTTTCATGCAGATTTTAATTTCTTAAAACTAGTTTTACTTTCCCGTTACTTGCAATGCGAAGATCACGCCTACAAAGCAGAAATCAGAGAGAGGGGAAGAACATTTCCTGCACTGAGTCATACTTTCTCGATCTCTTTCGATCGATCACGAGACAGACCAACCTCCCCGCATTGGTGGCGTGAACAGACTTTGTTCCCTTCCCACGACTCGCCCACCAGCCCTGCGAAACAGCGTTCGTTGTGACGTCAGCAGCAGGGCTTTCGGAGCCCGGAGCACAGACCAGGCCAGACCATGTCCAATACAGAATGGGGGAAGCACAGTATAAGAGATCTCTAGGAGAAGCTCATCGGACGTTCCTTTCGCCGCATGAAAAGTAGGCTTTCCCAACTAACACATATGTTGATGTGCTTCAAATTTATCCAAGTTTGCCCTCAACAGCGCGGCTGGAGGAATTTTTGAAATTCTAATCCCCCCCCCCGTCTGCAGTTGGGAGCTTCCGGCTGCGTCAGTGCCGGCAAGAGGAGTTGTACGATTTTGGGCTTCTTTCCGCAGAAGCCGGGTGCGTCCGCGTGGCTGTGCTCGGAGGACTCTGGGGGGTGCGCCAGCTCTTTCTCCGTCCTGGGAGTTCTTTCCCGGCGGTTGCGGCTCTTTCCTCCTCTCCAGCTTCAGGACATAGGAAGAAAGACGCGGCGGCAGTCGTCTGGCAGGTTAGCGTGTCCCGTTCCGGAGGCTTCTTCCCGTGCTCGCCTGGCTTGCCGAGTGTAGCGTGATTATGTATCAAAGCCCTGCTCGCTCCCTGTGCTCGGCCCTCTCTAACTTCTGTTGCGCTCCTTCCTCCGCCGCCTCGTCGTCCCTGCTGCGCCGGTCTCCTGTGCAGGTGAAAAGAGCTCTCTCCCCGCCGGCCCTTCTCGCCTCCGCCTCCTCGCGCTGTGGTTGCTCCGCTGCGGGTCCAGGGGCTGCGTCTCCTCACGCTGGTGAGTATTTGGGTTTGGGACCTTCGGATGTAGGAGGGAAAAGGGGAGGGATCCCTCGATCCGGAGCTGAAGGGCCCGCATCACACTAGTAGCTTGGTTTAGAAAGGTTTTAGGCTTGGGATGATAGGCGCCATTCCAGCACCTTCATCCTCGCAACAACCTTGTGAGGTAGGTCACTGCCATTTTACACGTTGCGGGGGGGGGGTGTCGTTAAAGCTGGGAGTCGAAGTTATGGCTTTCGGTTTTAGCTCATCAGCTGCTAGGATGAGATCCGGGGGGGGGGGTGCTCTTTGTGATGCTGTCCAGGCTACACAGTGTCCTGCTTTCATATCGGTTGGAGATTCAGCGCATGCCAGATGCAAATTCTTGTGTGTGGGTGAGTTTCTGCTATTCACTGTATGTTAATGGTAATGGTTCCAAAGATGTTGGTGGTGTGGCAGGAAAAATAAACAGGACTGTTGTGGCATCTTGAAGACTAATGAAACTTTATTCCCGCATATATGTTTGTGGAGTAGAAGCAGGTATGTGAAACTGGAATAAAAACTTGTTAGTCCTTAAGGTGCCACTGGGCTCTTGTTCGTTTGTTCTCTTAGTAAGGTATTGTGTTACATTATCATGCAGTACATTTCCCACTGCACAATGTTCTTGGTTTTACTGCCTTGTTAAGATAAGGTTCAAGCTCCTGGTTTATTTCCTTGAGTTACTTACTTCAGCACTGAAGGAAGCGTTGTCTGTGCTGCCATTTCAAGCAATGCCTGTGGCATATTTAGAGGGGAGGTATGCTAAAATCCTTGCTAATTATGGTTGTGTGTTTGTGCCTGGGTGGAATGGAAAGAACTTTACACTGTTTTGTTTCTTCTGTATTTTAGCCTGCTTTTGATCCACAGATTGGCTTCCAAAGTGACTAATGCATTCTAGTGGGGTAGCCATATTAGCTTGTGGCAGCAACCCCCACCCCCACCCCAAAAAAGCGTACACTTCCAGGAGCATCTGGTGGAGTGGGCTCATGCCCATGGAGTCTGGCAGGCATCAAAGGACTATTCTTTTGCTGTTTTTAAAGCTGCTAATGGCACTAGGAATCCAGTTGGGGTTTTTTTAATAGAACTCAGGAAAGGGGCTTTTCGCAAGATCTAGGCACAATGGAAGGATGGTGTTCTCAGCAGAGGCCTAGTGCTACTCTTATGTTAAGTGTCTGTTAAATCCTGCTGGAACTAAGGAATTCACTCCCAGCTGACTTCATCTGAGTTGAATTTCTATCTGTCCTTACAATATTTTGAACTTATCTGGTCTCCATTAAAAAAAAATAATCCTAGTAGCCTTCTGTCATAGCAGACAAATGAAATTAAGATATAATATACATAAGCACAGGGAATACCCTTGCACCCTTCACTCCCAGCTGACTTCATCTGAGTTGTATTTCTATCTGTCCTTACAATATTTTGAACCTATGAGGTACATTTCTAAACCCACCAGTAAAATAACATAATTTCAAATGTTTTAATGTAAAACCACAGATTCTCTTCCCTTGCCCTCTTAAGTCGAATTAATCTGAACCAAAGAATCTTCTCTGCTTCTTGAGATCAAACTAAACAAAACATGAAAGGTCTGTGATTGGATAAATGTTTGACTGCCCCCCCCCCCCAAGAATCTCTGAAGACTCTCTGGTTCAGACTTTAATTTAAATAAATAAATAGCTGCTGGAGGTGGACGGGAATTGATTTAGGACAATGGTAAGAGAATAGGGATAATCTTGATGCTCCAGATTGTGTTTTTGATGTAAATCACACACCCTTCCTCCTGATGTCCTAATATTGAAGCAAATAACAGCTGGGCAGAGTGCAGCTTACATAGCAGAAGGGTGAAATTCTCTTGTTTCTTACCACCATGTTCTCATCTGAATTCTATACCTCCTCCATCTGCCATTAACAGGATTTTAAAGAGATGGGCGATATAGTCTCTGATGTCCATTGTCTCTACAAGATGGGCCCTCATCCTGCTCAGTCCTAGGCCTTGACAGATGTTCAGGGCACTCATTGCTGTGGAGCAGCCACCAAGAATGTGTGAACTTTCATCCTGCAAATAAGATGCACGAGTTGTATAATCAAGAGGTCCATCTAGCTCTAGCAGAGGAGTCTGAAGAATTTCTTGGCAGAAAAGAATGTATGGGAGTAGTAGTTTTCAGTGGTACTGCTTGTTGTCTGTAGCAATAACTGTTAATCTTAACTCTTCAGCATTCCAGAATACCGATGAGTGTAATGTTAGGATATGTATTATCCGACATCTTCTTGACAATTTCAAAAGCATGTTTAGAATACAAGTGCTCAAGATACTTTTGCATGTTTCAGTTGGTTGCTGTTTTAATAGGTGCCTGGGTGCTGCCAAACAAATCTGGGTGTGGGAGATCCATCGCCCCCCACCACCCTAAGAAATGAGTCATGCTTGAGAATCTGTTTGGAGCAGAGGCTCCTTGTCATTTTCTCACCCACATTGCAATGCAAGTTGCAAAAGAACAAATTGTGAGCTCTTTTCCACCAATGATGCAAGAGAAGAAAGTGGAAATAGCTGCCTTGAAACAGAGCTGCATTCTTGAACCCTTTAACCTGCATCTAGGGAATGCTTAATAGCTGGTGCTGTGTCCAGGATGGAACTGAGACTTGGTCAAGGAAGCAGAGAGTGGCCACATGGGTGTAGGATCCTAAACACTCCATTAACACCCTCCTACAAGGCCAGGGATAAGGCAGTAATTACAGATGTCTGTAAAATGATACTGGTGTTGCAACCATCACAGAAATGTTTGGTTGAATAAGTAAATCTCAACTGTCTGTACTGAGTAAGCTACTCGTGTTGCATGAGTTATTGAGCAACTTACAATAAGCTTCATAGGCATGATTAAGCAACTTTTCTGATAGAAGGTCCAGTATTCCTTTTGCTTCAAGGTTGAGTAGACAGGCACTGGAAGAGTTCCAGGAAATTTGTTTCTATGTTCTGCCTGTAGACTATTGAGCTTTCCACAGCAGCATCTGACTGGCTGCTGCTGGAAACTGACTGCTCTTTGCTCATCAAGGCCATTCATATGATGTTGGGACATTTCTCCTGCACTTGCTGCAATGCATGTGGTTTCTAATGCTCATATTACAGCATTGCTTGTATTGCAGTGTTGCAGTTTGTATGCTGGAGTTGTACACTGAGGCAATGCTCCCTCTAAGCTGTGGAGTCCTGTGAGCAAAAATTCTACTTTGTGAGTTACTGGCATTAAAGCTGTGAGTGAGCGATTTGGCTACTGCATAAATCAGTTTGCTCTGGAGCCATCCTTCCTGAGCGAAGACAAAAATGTTTGAGCCAGAGGCTAAAAACTGTAAACTAGCTAACACTAACACTGCACTGAGGTTATCTATGCAGGGGGAAAGCAGTTTGGATCAAGTTGCAAATTGTGCAATTGCACCAATGCAAAACAAACGAAACCCACACAGGACATTGTGGGTACAGCATTGTTGGAGGAGATCAGTGTGATAGCCTAACAGCAAATGCACAAATCCAATCTACATGGAGAGGCCAAGACAAAAGAACTGTTGGCTAGAGTTCAATGCAGTAAAAGTAGGCAGCATCATTGATCTCACTGCTGTACATGAGACATGCGGCACTCTGACACATGTGCAGCAGGTTTTTGAATTACAAAAGTTTGTCATTTATGTGCTAGTATACATCAGTATAAATGTGCATGTGGCAGCAGGCTATTGTAAATGCTCGTAGGATCAAGCTTTCAGTTTTTCACTTGAAATGTATTTTAGTGCCTCAAATGTCTTCCTTTGTAATTTACGTGTCATGTCTTGCAGCTGCATGTCTGACAAGCATGCTTGCATACCGAGTCCTGAGTTTTATTTATTTATAAAATACCATCAATGTGGACAGTGTTGGAGTATAAGATGCCTATATTTACATTAAACCCAAATAGTGTGTGTGTGTTGTTTTTGTGTTCTAAAGCATCTTGGTGTACCCTATGAATTCTATCATTGCTCTTCATCATGAAGCTATTTGAGGGCTGCCGTTTAGGGCACTGGTCTTAGCTGTTGGACTGGTCTCAGCTGTTGTATCGGGACTAAATTGGGTTTCATCCTAGGTCAAAGTGTGCCATACCAGGGTCACTGCTGTTGTTTTAATTATTTTTAGTGTAGTGCAGATTTCTCTTGCTTGAATAGAGAGAGGGAGAGAAATGCACATGTTAAAAACAGGTCCCATATTCGAAGTTGAAGCTGATTCCCTCCCCCCAAGATATTGAACTGTATTCACTTTAGCAGCCATCCTTCAATAGCCAGAGCACACATGTCAGTTCTGGGTGTGTGCCTACAATCTTCCCCAGCCTATCAGTAAATGGCAATCTCATCCAGGATACTATGAACTTGGAGGCATTTGATTAAAAGGTCATTGATAAGAGAATCTGCTTACACAAGAGGCATACTAGAGGTCCATTGCCTGAGATAGCTTGTAAGGTGTTCAGTCAAAAGTATTATCAGTTCAAGGCTGCAGGGTGGCATCATGGAAACTGCAAACACATGAAACTGCCTGATACTGAATCAGACCCTTGGTCCATCAAAGTCAGGCAGACTGGCATTGGCTCTTCAGCATCTCAGGCAGAGGTCGTTTGCATCACCTACTGTCTGGCCCTTTTAACTGGAGATACTGGGGATTGAACCTGTGTCTTCCCCTTCAAAAGATAAATGTAGGGGAATTTTAGGGGTCCAGGCCAATTCCAGGGATCCCCAACCCCGTTATGGTTCTTAGGTCTCTTGATGGATTGAGTGTGAGTCTGATGCAGATTCTCTGGAAGTACTAAAACAGCTTTCAAAAGTACAATGCAAAAAGTTGCACAGGAATGCATTTACTTCATGTGTCAAATGTGCCATAGCTCAGCTAGTAATTTGCCATGTGGCAAGACCATAATCTGGAAGAAAGTCTGTCTACATTTCTTTTTCTTTTTTTCTTTTTTTTTGTTGCTGGTTAACAGTTCATAGTAACAGTTGTTGTTGTTCAGTCGCACAGTCGAGTCCGACTCTTTGCGACCCCATGGACCAGCTCCCTCCAGGCCTTCCGGTCTTCCGCCAGTTAAAAACAGGTCCCATATTCGAAGTTGAAGCTGATTCCCTCCCCCCAAGATATTGAACTGTATTCACTTTAGCAGCCATCCTTCAATAGCCAGAGCACACATGTCAGTTCTGGGTGTGTGCCTACAATCTTCCCCAGCCTATCAGTAAATGGCAATCTCATCCAGGATACTATGAACTTGGAGGCATTTGATTAAAAGGTCATTGATAAGAGAATCTGCTTACACAAGAGGCATACTAGAGGTCCATTGCCTGAGATAGCTTGTAAGGTGTTCAGTCAAAAGTATTATCAGTTCAAGGCTGCAGGGTGGCATCATGGAAACTGCAAACACATGAAACTGCCTGATACTGAATCAGACCCTTGGTCCATCAAAGTCAGGCAGACTGGCATTGGCTCTTCAGCATCTCAGGCAGAGGTCGTTTGCATCACCTACTGTCTGGCCCTTTTAACTGGAGATACTGGGGATTGAGCCTTCAAAAGATAAATGTAGGGGAATTTTAGGGGTCCAGGCCAATTCCAGGGATCCCCAATCCCATTAGGGTTCTTAGGTCTCTTGGTGGATTGAGTGTGAGGCAGATTCTCTGGAAGTACTAAAACAGCTTTCAAAAGTACAATGCAAAAAGTTGCACAGGAATGCATTTACTTCATGTGTCAAATGTGCCATAGCTCAGCTAGTTATTTGCCATGTGGCACGACCATAATCTGGGAGAAAGTCTGTCTAGATTTCTTGTTTGTTTTTTTTAATGTTGCTGGTTAAGAGTTAATAGTAACAGTAGGGTGAAACATTTCCTGTAGCATTGTTGCAAGAGGCCATTAGGTGTCGCCACTAGACCAGTTTAGTGAATATGAGAGCGCTCATGTGACTTCAGAGGCTGCTAATTGTGCCTGTGCTTCACCATTAGACGTGTTTGCTGTTAACGCTGATGTGGTCTCCCAGTTTTGCAGGTTTGTATGCAACTTTAACATTGTTAAATGCCTTTTTATTTGAAATATTGCAAAGTTTATGGTCTGCAGCTCCGCTAACTGAAAGTGTTGTTAAGTTTGTATGGGTATGTCTAGAGATCATTTCATGCAATTTTAGCTTTCGTCCAGAAACTGCTAGACAAAAAAAGACTTACTAAGGTAAACAATATTCTTGTATCCTAGGGAAACAAGGATATAAATAAGCAGTAAGGTCTATCTTCTATGTTGAATGCAAGAGTCGGTAAATTGTGTGGTTTGAAGACCGTAAAACTATAGTGTGATTAACTGTGCTCCCCCCCCCCCAAAAAAAAAAATCTGAAAAAAAATCAAGATTATTCATGTACTTGACATTTGCTTTCACTGAGGAGCCACAGAAAAATGCCTTTGCACAGAAGTCTGGTTTCCCCTTGAGGACAAGTTGGCCAACCTTTCGAGTGAGCAGCTGTTTGGTCAAGACAAGGCTGCTGAATGTATTAAATCAAACTGCCAGGTCTTTATTATGATAGGAAATGGTGAGCGCTCACTTCCCAAGATGACTTGATGTATTCTGCAGTGAGAATTTGATTTGTCGGTCATGGGAGTAGTAGAATCACTGATAACCATGTTGTCACCTGGATTCACGGCGGGAAATTAAAGCTCTGAAATCCGAAATGGAAAGTGTTATCGTTATCAGTTTTTAGACTATGAATCATATGCTGTTCAGGGGCCATAGTCTTTGGATTTGCCTTCTCTGGCTACTAGAGTCTCGCTCCCTGCTCCTCAGGCTAAAGCCAGTCTTTGAAGATCAGTTCTGCCCTCCTCTCACAAACATTGTTACTGCTTTATCTTGCAGAACATTCTTTTTATTATCCAGAGGGCCCCCCCCTTTTTTTCCCTTCCTTGGTGGGCAGAAGTGAGTGGGAACAGCTATGCTGTTTTCCTGTTTGTAAAGTGATGATGCATAAAGGAACGGAACAGAACATTCGTGACCGCTTTGGCTCTCTTCCCTGAGTGGGAGGTAAACCCTTGCGTCATCAAGCTTGGCACTTGTGAAAGATTACATAAAACTGCCAGTCAGTTTAGTAAGAAGCTGCCATTATTGTTTACTCTTCACACTTTTAGAAGCAGCTACTTTTGGCATAAGTAGTTGCATTGCGCAGCCTGATGGGAAATGTCTGGCATGTGACAAGTCACTTTGGGATGCAAGTCAAATAAGCTGAGAGGCTTCATGGTCAACTGAAAGAAAGGTCCATTTCCCAGACCTCTACCTGTTGAACTGAGTGGATTTTGATGAGGGATGCTTTTGGTCTGCAAAGGGTTCCTATGATGAGAGTAGTAATAACTTCTGTGTGTGTTCCATGAGTGAAAACAATACAGTTGGGAGTTAGAGTTTCAGGAAATTTCCTTGAGGAAAATCATCCATACCCAGCTCCTAGCCTTTATGGTTCTTTGCTGTAATGTGTACTGACCAATTAGTCCATCTATTTCAAGCACATCCCTAGTTCAATAAATATTTGCCCTTGCAAGGCAGAGGTATTTGTGAATTTCCTGCATTGTGCAGGGGCTTGGACTAGATGACCCTGGAGGTCCCTTCCAGCTTTATGATTCTATGAATTATAAGCTAATTCTGAGCTGATTGGTCTTGAAGTTTCTGATGGTCAAGTAAAACTTTATGCTGTCTTTAGGTACCACTAGCAGGTGGAGAGAACCTTAATGTTGCATGCTAATTACTGATGAGGAGTGCTTCTGTAGTCTTCCTTTTGATATTTTCCCAGATAACAACCCAGTATCCAGCCTCATTTTTTGAGGTTGTGCTGTGTTTACTTTGCAACATAGGTGGGATGGCATTTGAAGGAGGAACAGGATATCGATGTACTTGTTTGTGCAAACCAGTCCATTTAACTTGTGATACAAACCGATTTCATAGCCTGGCATGGGTTAGCGGTGTTACTAGGCCAGCACCTCATCCACCCCTCTTCATTATTATTAAAATTAATAATTTCCAATCACTGCTCACAAGTAGCTAGGACCACTGTCATCATCTGCTATCCACTTAGAGATGACATTTCAAATTGATGGTGAAAATATTGTCTAAAACAAATATACAGCTGCAGTTTAGCTTTTCAAGCTATGTGTTTTGTATTTAGAACTCATAAGGGCAGATGACTGCACAAGATACTAACAGGACTAATTCTGCACTATTAATAGGAGCAAAAGAGAGCCAAGGACTTTCAGGTTCTATGGTAAACTGATTATATGAGTTCAACAGGAAGAGACTGGTAATTACTGCTGTTCCAAAGAGCAGGAAACAGATAATTGTAGCAGAATGAATAGTAATTCTTTTTGTTATTTTATTCAGTATGTTTAGGCCTTATACTCATGTGACTCCAGGGATGTGAGTTGCTAAAAGCATCATTCTTCCTGAAAAGCTCAGAACCATGCAGAGCAGCCAGCATAGTGTAGCTTATGATCCCAACCCCAAGAGAAGTCAGGATAGTCAGTACTTGTGCTTTTTCCGTGGTAGTCTCAGTCCTCTGGAATTGGCTGCCTAGAGGAGTGTGGTAAATGACATCTTTGTGGTAATGGGGGTGGGGAGATAAGTCATGAATAATTCAAAAGGCATTTGGAAATTGACTAGCTGTTGTATTTCTGATGCTTTCAATGGGATATGGCGTGTGTATATAATTGGCAATTGCTTGTTAGAAAAGCAGTATGCAAATATGTTAAATACAAAATAGTGCCTATTATGTTGGTCTAGGACTGGGGAAATCCTGGATTCAAATTCCCACCCAGTCAGTGAAGCGCACTGGCTAAACTTGGGCCACTCTCAATTGTCTCAGGGAAGAGCCACACAACAGGTTCTTCCTGAACTATTTTAGGCTTCACATCCATTACCCAGCAGTACAGGAAGCTGAGGCACTGCTAATTCTATGCCACTGGAATAACTGTAGTTTTGAATACTGTACGGCCATGTCTGTCTCTGGAAGAAACCAAATGTTACCTATCCCTTCCTCTCTCTGATGCTCTCTGTAGCTGAGCAGAAGAGTGGGGAGAAAACTAGGCCCCTTCATTTGATTTACTTCAGATATGTTTCTGTTGAGGGCCTTTGGCAGTTACAACAGTGTTCCCCATGGACTTCGGCCCTACCTGAAGCAGCCAATGGCATGCTTCAGGAGGGCCGCCTTTGCCTCCTTGTTGCATCCTTACCATCCTTACCAGTTGCAGCCAGGCTTCTGGAGGGGGGCGGAGCCGGAGCCTCTTTAACAGCCGGCTACGCTTCTCTCTTCTCAGTTGCCGCCTCGTGCTCGGAGAGTGGAGCACGATGACGGAGCTGTAGGCTTACCTTTTAGGCCTCAGGGCCCAGTTCTCTCGGCGCAGAACTTAGCCAGTGGGCCAATGCAAGGTGACAACCTGGGATTCCTGAACATGAAGGCCGTAGTCAGCAAGCCTGAGATGATCTTTCGTTCATTCAGTGACAGTGGCCAGACGCAGAATTGTGTGGTATGCCATACTTCCATGCCTTTATTTATTTATTTAACTTTCGGCTTATATACCGCTCAAACCCCGAAGGGTCTCTGAGCGGTTTACATATGATTACCTACCAGCACCCAGGCAGCAGAGCGGCTCTTGTTGTAGTTTTTTCAGTTCTTATTCCGGCAGGCTTCGGGTATAGATGTTGTTCCGGCGTTCTTTTCCTCCTGGCGCCTTTTGAGCTGATCTTTTTAGTTCAGCGGCTTCTTCCGGCGGCCTCCTCCTAGGGCACGGCCACGCGCCAGCCGCAGCTTCGGCTCTGTCCGACTGGCTCTGCTGCACCGCACGTCACCGCGCCTCCGTAGCTCCGCCTCCATCCAGGTTCCGCCGCCCAAACGCTCACTGGGTCGCCAGGCCGTCCCGCTGTTGCCGCCGTCACTGCCGTCACCAGCTGCCAGTGGAGGAGGGTGCCCCCTGCCACCTAGGGCAGGTACCCACTTTGTCTACTCGCAAATATGCTTTCGAGCCGCTGGGTGGGCGGGAGCTGGGACTCGGGCTGGGAGCTCACCCCGGCCGCGGTGGGTCTTGAACAGCCTTAATGGCTGTTCGCTAGATGTTTTAGCAGGTGTTTGTATGTATAGCAGGCCTTGTATGGTGTAGCGCTTTGGATCCCAAGGGAATTGAGGGAGCTCGGCGCTGGGCCAATTGGGAGCTCCAGTATAGCAACAGTGGCCAGATGCAGTAATAGTGTGGTCAGCCACGATTCCAGGCTTGGTATGGCATAGTGATGTGGATCCCAAGGGGGAATAGCACCGGTGGCCAGACACAGTAATATTGTGGTCTGCCTGGTATGGTGCAGCGATGTGGATCCCAAGGGACTCAGAGAGCTCGGCGCAGGCTATGTTAGCTCTGGAATATTCTGACGGTTGGGTTGGGTCACTATTTGCCTCACCCCAGATTTGGCTCTACAGGGGCGATGGCATTCATCGTTCCGAAAAAGGAAGTAACATTTTCCTTCCGGATTTACGGAAACGGTTTAGGTTACTTTTAGGTATTTGAGTGGGCGCAGGAGCCTAAGCAGAGGCTTGGCCCTTGCGGTGGCATAAGTAGGTCTTAGTTCCTGCAGATTGGTAAGCACCAATCAGCAACCCCATGGGGGGGTATAGGGGTCTGCAGGATCGCCCCTGCGGCCAGGGATGAGGATTGCAGACTGCCTTTGGGGATGGCCGCAACGGATCCTCCACACTGGCCGTGCAGTGGTGTTGAAGGGATTCTCAAGGCGCATCCCAGTCGCTGGGCCCGGCTGGGTTTGCAAGCAATTTACAGTTGGCTCCAACCCAGGGCCTTGGTGTCTTGCGCGTTGTATGGTAAGGATGGGGTCAAGGTGACACTAGGCCTTGACCATGCCACTGTTCGCTATTTGCCCTTCTGTTACTTTCATTATGTTTAATAAAGTGGCCTTAGTTTTACCCAACCTTAGTTGTCTGACTCTTTCTTCCGTCGGGAGGGGGGGGCAATTTATTATTGTGAGGCCTAGTTATCACATAATAGATACTTTTTGATGTGATCTAAAGAGAACACACATTTGGAAAGTTTACATCTAAATGTACTGTCTTTGTCTCATGAGAAGAATCCCCAAGATTCTGAGGCTTGGAAAGAGTCATTGTCTTGTTATTTGAAATAGAGACTTTGAACTCCAGGGAGATCAGGGTAAATCTGCCGAATACTGCATACTTTTCTCCGTGGCTCTTTCAGAGGAAAGTAGTAATTTTTATAAAGAAAGGAATCTGACTCACTACAATAATGTCTGTACCAGTTTACAGATTCCCATCTTTGAGACTGAACCTCTTAAAGTTTATCTAAATGTTTGTGCAAGCATCCTACATGGAGGCCTTGTAATGCGTTGGCCACAAGGCAAAAACTAATTGAAGCATGAATTCTGATCTGGGGGTGGGGGGGGAGTGAAGCCTACTGTGTATTAGCAGATCTGGAGAAGGAACTACTCATCCTTGTGTTTGCTGAACTTGCCATTCTTTATTCCAGTGTATTCCATGGGCAACAGTACAAGCAGGCTATATAGTGCTCTTGCAAAGACTCTGAGCAGTGCTGCGGTCTCCAAACATCAGGAATACTTGGAACACCCAGACTCTGAGATCCTGGATCCTATAGATCCTAAGGACCTGCTTGAAGAATGTCAAGTTGTTCTTCAGAAACGTCCTGCTCGGCTCCAGAGAGACTTTGTGAACCTGAAGACCAACGTTTCCAAAAGCCACCAGCCCATTAGAGTCATGCAGTGGAATATTCTCGCACAAGGTATAATAAATATTAATTAAACTGCTCCTGGCCATCAAGAAACACTTTACTTTGGATTAAACTTTGGAATTTGTTGCCCGTAGATCTCATCATGGCTACAAACACAGATTGCTTTAAAGGGGGTGAGATAGATCCATGTGGGGCAGTTTTGGCAACTCTAGATCAGTGGCTACTAGCCATGCTGATTGAAGGGAGCCTCCATACTGAGGCAAACCTCTGAATACCAGTACTTTGAGGTAATATCAGGGGAAGTCTGTTGCCTATATGCCCTGGTTGTTGGCTCTCTAGGACAACTGGATTGACTACTGACTGTGTGAGGCAGGATGCTGGACTACATGGATCAATAATTTATGTGGTCCAGCAGGGCCTCTCATATGTTCTCTTACAGCCTTTCACTGTTATATCAGTTGATCATTATTTCAGTTACAGATGGGGTTATCAGCTCTGGGTTGGGAAATACCTGGAGATTTTGGGGGTGGAGCCTGAGGAGGGACTTCAGTGTGGTATAACACCATAGAGTCAACCTTCCAAACTGGCCGTTTTATGCACCTGGAGATCAGTTGTAATAGTGGGAAATCTACCTGGAGAAGTTGCAGGAGAAGTTGAAAATTATAGTGCAGGTTTAGCTATCAGGGGACTTGAGCCTGATTTACACATGGAGGGTAATGAGGATGGGAAGCCATGAGATAGTAGAATGAATTGTGAAAGATAGAACCAGCTTTGGAGTTCCCTTTTGCATCAAGAACTCCATGCAAATAGAAGACTGTAGGCTTTTCGCTGGCTGTGCTGACTTCTGTTTGCACAGATGTTTAACAGAGGATCACTGCAAAATGTGATCCTTCAGCGGTTGCCTGACGGTGTTAATAGTCCATTCAGCCACCTCTGTTCTCTGCCTCATCCTCTTGTGAATGTGAACTAGGGTCTACAGTTCTTTCTGTGCCAATCATCTCATCCTGAGGCCTCCATTGAAACAAAGTAAGTAAAGCAAAAAGTCAGAATTGCAGAATTGATAAAACTAAATACCCCCACAGTGGCTGAGTGCCTGAGTCAACACAGCCCAATTCTTTGTATGTAGGGTATGTGTATATAAAAATGGCCCACCAGTTGCTGCTTAACTACCATGAATGTGTTCTTTCATTCCAGCTCTTGGGGAAGGGAAAGACAACTTTGTTCAGTGCCCTGTGGAAGCCCTCAGGTGGGAAGAAAGGAAATGTCTCATTCTTGAAGAAATCCTTGCATACCAACCAGACATCCTGTGTCTACAAGAAGTGGACCACTACTTTGACACCTTTCAACCACTCCTTAGTCGACTGGGCTACCAATGTACTTTCTTCCCTAAGCCGTGGTCTCCATGTCTAGATGTGGAACGTAACAATGGGCCAGATGGCTGTGCCTTGTTCTTTCTTAAAGACAGATTTACTCTAATCAGCAGCGACAACATCAGGCTGACTGCAATGAAGCTAAAAACCAACCAAGTAGCCATTGCGCAGATACTAAAATGTAATGAAACCGGCAAACTGTTCTGCATTGCTGTCACTCACTTGAAAGCACGTAATGGCTGGGAAAGATTTAGATCTGCACAAGGTGCAGATCTTTTGCAGAAACTGGGAAGTATCACCCAAGATGCTGAGATCCCTCTCATTGTCTGTGGCGACTTCAACGCTGAACCCACTGAGGAGGTTTACAAGGAATTCTCAGACTCCAGCCTGAACTTGAATAGTGCTTACAAACTGCTGAGTGCTGATGGGCTGTCAGAACCCCCATACACAACTTGGAAGATCCGCCCCACTGGAGAATGCAGGCACACATTGGATTATATCTGGTATTCACAACATGCCTTACAAGTGAGTGCTGCTCTCAATCTTCTGACTGAAGAACAAATTGGACCCAACAGGCTACCATCTTTGAATTACCCTTCAGACCATTTGTCTCTAGTATGTGACTTCAGCTTTAATGATGATCCTGACAGGCTTTTATAGTTTAGGTTTGATTTGAGGGACTTAAACGTACTGGGTTTATGTAGTGGCCCTTGAACTATGCTCCTGAAGACTTTGGGGAATTATTTATAAATCGACAACTAATTTACTTTGAACCATATCCTTCAAAAATGCTGTCATTAAGCCTTTGCCATAACAGTAAGAAACAAAAAAACTCTGCCGATTGCTTACTTCCAGAGATGTCTTGTGTATTATCTCTTGTTACAGAGACTAAAAAGCAGCTCTGCCACTGTCTATGTTTGAGAACTGATTCCCTAACAAATACATAGAGCTTGGGAATCCATGAGTTCTTAGAGCATTTGCCTCAGATGTGACAATTATGCACTAAATTCACAAAATGGGCCAACAAGGTGGACTACACAAAAGGATGTCACACTACAAGTTATACTGATTGACCAAATGTTGGTGACCCGATTTAGGATTCATTTAATTCTATACATACAAAAACACTGTAACACAGATTTTATTTAATTAAAATATGCTTGAATTTGCACTTACGTGGTCTCCTTTGCTGGGTAAATTAAGGGAAACAAAAGGCACTAAATCAATCCATACAAGTATGTTAACTGTGTTTAACTTCAAGGCCAGTTGGTCTCAATAATTTGCGGCCACTGTCATGTAACTATTTTTGTGGGTGACAGCACAATTCTAGGCATCTGTATTTAGAAGCAAAGTTCTCTACATTCCATGAGATTTTAAAAGACTTTAGGGTCACAAGTTAAATTATTTATCCACAAGAGAAATGGAATCTGCACCTTCTCTAAAAAGCTGCTTCTCAGTTGGATTTTCTCTGTTGGATCTCCCCCCCCCTTTTCAGGTGGAACCCCCCCCCCCCCCCCGGGAGCTGTTTTTCATAAAGCAGTTCATTTTTCTCATTCAACTGGACCATTTTTTATTTCAAACTTGCTTTTCTTGCCCCTTGGGGCATCACAGCCAATGAACCTATTGACCTACAGGCAAGTATCTGACCCAAAGGTGTTTGGCCATGGTAGCCAACAATCCCTCAGCAAGTTGTAATGTTCTTCACTCTGGTTTCAGTCTTTCCTGCTACAGTCCAAAACCCCTACCTACTGAAATGATTAGCAGTTTGATATTACCTGAACATAATATTTGTGAATAGTAGTCTGAAGACTTTCTAGTGAACAATGGGGGAGAGATCTGCTTCCTGATACAACTGAATTTGAAACAAAGGAAGGGTTGGGGGCAAAATGTTTGGCCTGCTATGTGAGACTTTCATCTGCAGCAATCATGACTATTTACTGGCCTGCCTAGTGAGTCAGAGGAGCACATCTCAGAGCAACTTAAAATGAAACACATTTACAGAAGCTCAGTGCTGGACAGTTCCTTCATACTCGGAGGGCTGAGGTCTCATGGGTTACTCCCTAATGTTTGTTATTTTTCTTACAAACAGCACTTCCCTAGGAGTAGGATCTCAGTATACACATCACTTCTTCAATGGAGATGAACTGGCCCATGTGAAAAGCACCTCCTCCTTTAGCAAATATTTACAAAGTGTCTTTAGTGGAATGGAAAGTACTACAACTACCTGCTAGTTTTTGTGATTTTTTCAGTTTTCTATGTGGGCATGTTAACAAACAAAATACCCTTAGCCTGATAATAGCTTTGTTTTGTTCCATATAATAAAATATGACCATTTTATGACAATTACTCCATTGTGCAACAAAACCTATATTGCTATATCATCAGTATTCCCACAAGAGTATATGATTAACTGAATGTTTTGACAGTTTCACCAGTAAGAAGCATACTCCCATTGTTTAGACAGCATGAATACAGGGCCAACTGCTTGCTGGTCTGATCTGCTGTATCTGAGAAACTATGGCTGCTTGACAAGTCTAGAGATCTGAGAGAACAGTAAGGACTGCTGTTTTCACCCCCTATTCCAAGCATGTATAAGCTGTCCAGGCTTCAACAAGGTACTGGCATATATACGATCACTGGATTTCAGGGACAAGGAAATTCTCCTCTGCCTTCCCTAGAAGGGAAACAGATCATAGAATATACAGCTGTTAACATGCCAATCTAATTCCTATTACAAAGTTCTCTTTACGAACAGTAGTTTAAGAATTTTTGTAGCATGATTTGGATATTACAATTGTATTGATTAATAATACCTGGTACAGTCCCTGCTTGGCAGATTTTTTCCCCCTCACTGTTTCCTCCTTTTGTTACCATTCATAATTTACCATAACATTGGTTATATTAGTTTAAAAGGATAGAGAAATATTGGGAAGTGCCTTTCCTGCAGAATAATCAGTAAAAACTGTGCCTTTATTGCAAGATAGTTTTTTAAAGTGTTGTCTAACTAAATCTTTGTAAAACTATAAATCTGATATCTAGCTGATCAGCAGCAGACATAAAAAAGTTTTTAAAAAAGAGACTAAACTTAAATTTCATGTTTGTATTTCAGTAAAACCTACTTGAATACACTTTGAAACAAGAGTACAACAAAATAGAATATACTTTAAATGTTGAATATACAAACTATTATAGTTCATTCTGAACACTGGTACTTCCCTCTAACTTCAACTAAAAAAAAATTTACAGACTTTTAACTACCTGACACAAGTTCATGCCAAGTGTGACCTTTCAAGTGACAGAGTAGAAGCTGAAACTGAAATGTATGCACAGATGCCGAGGCTAAGTGGTTGACTGCAGGCATGGTGCAGCAAAAAGGCTGACCCACCCATCGCCACTTTGTCCACAAGTAAGAAACTGACAGACTTAGCTACCATACAAAATATGTTACATGTAATTCTATAACAATACTGTGCTAGGTATAAGATTTTTTTAAAAAATTGTTTTAATAAAAAATGCTTTACACAAACAAGCCATTAGCTTATTTCAAGAAAGATAACTGAAAATCAGTCTAAGGCTTTCATTTTAAATCTGCTTAAGCTGTATGATACAAAAATCCCTCTAACTCTCAATCTTCTCTTAGAAGCTCTTTAATCCTCCTTTAATTCACATTCTAGAATACCTAGTAGCAAAGTTTAACATAGCACCAGTTGAATACTGTGAGTACACAGTAGTAATTGCTGGTATGCATATTAAATGCATCAGATTTGTCTTTTGTAACAACTCTCTTTTAAACCTCCAGTCCATAGCAACCAAGAATCCCTCACAGAATCAGATTAGTGTTCCATGCATTAGTGTAACGTGATAATGCAGTGAGCTTCTGGAGCCCCCACCAGTTGGAATTCTCCTTTTTTCATCAGCTTAGTATTTTCTCAATTTGCAAGAGGCAGTTGTGTCAGTGTGTGGCTGTGGTTCAATTCCCACTGAAACATGGGACATTAATTCATTTCCAGTAAAATTCAAATATATGCATACCTATTAACATTTTAAAGTCTCTGTTTCCGCCTTGATTGTGTCCATTTCCCTGCCTCCCTAAATATGTCAGTTTGCTCAACTCCACAATGGGCTACGTAGCTAATGTTCATAGCTGCCTTTTCTTCATTTCTCGCATGTTACTATTCCCTCTGTTTTCACGGTTACAGGGAGGGCAATGGCTGAGGGTGTACTGACAACAACTACATGAGTAACTGTCTTGGTTCCATCTGCTGGTGTTTCTTCTTGCACAAGCTGCAGTGTTTTAACTTCCCGTTCCTGCTTTAAAGCCACTGCTTCAGCTTTGACTTCTGGCCCTTTGATGACTGCACTGATAACTCTGGGAGGAGTATGGCCACCAGCCTGCTGGGGAGGCATGGAGAGTCTCATCACGGGTGTCCCATGGGCTAGAGATACTGGAGTGAGTGCTCTCACAGCCAACGGTGTTCCAACTATGTTGATACTTCCTGTCCCAGGTAGGCCACTTTTTGTTTGCAGCTGGCACTGTGTAAGTTGTGTAGCAGGAATCGTAATAATTTTTGCAGGCTGCATTGTGATTTTCTCTCCATTTTCAGCAGATGCTGGCATCATGGTAGGGATTGTCTGGATTACCACCTTTGGGGTTGTTGCTGTTGTTGGGCTTGTGTTGGTAATTAATGGCGACCCTGCATTTACTGACTGCACTGCAACAGTTGAAATTTTCTGTCCTAAGGACGTCATTACAACAGGCACTTGCATTGCCACACGAACCGTTCTGTCAAATATGTAAAGACAAACAGTGCAATGTTAAAACCAAGCAAGCAGCAGGAGCAAGTGACTTAAACTGAGAGAGACACCACAATCATCTGTAACCCACCCACTCCCAACAACTAAGGGGTCTGAAATTAGATATCTCCCTATGCCAAACTGCACATTGACATATTGTCATTTACTTCTTAAAATTTCAGGACTTATGTTGTCTGCTACAGTGCTAAAAATTGCATCAAAATTGTTAAAAATCAAAACATAGTTTAAAGATATGGACTAATAAGTAAGAACTACCTTAAGAGTTAGTTTTTTTTAAAAGTCCTGACTTCATTGTTAAGTCAACAGTAATGCTGAAACGTACAAAAGCAGATAACCGGGTTTCTCAAAAGCAATCCAGATTTAACTAATTCCTGTTTTTTATAGTTTGGTTTGTATGCCCTGCACCAAAACAGTTCATATGTCTTTGCATTCTGAATCTGGATGCATTTTTAAATGTACTTATTCAGTGTCCAATGTGCACACCATTCAGCACTAACCTGGGAGCAGTCGTTGCTGGAACAGGAGTGGGAGAACAAGGTGACATTTCATGCCCGGGTGAAGAGATATTCACCACTCTGGTAACCGGCTTCTCTGCCCTTGTGCAGTTCAACTGAGAAGCGTTTTTCCCGGTGCGAGCAGAGGCTGCTGCTTTCAAGAGATTTTCTGCAGACAATGACACTCGTTCTAACGATTTCTCATCTGTTGGTATGGAAAAATCTTCATTGCCACATTCACTTTTGTCATCAATTACCACAATGTTTTTAGGCATCTCTTTAAACTGGTACACAAGCCTCTGCCCCTCAACCTTTGCCAGAATTCCTCTTTGATAGTAGTATCTGCAAGAGAAAGTATAAGAATATTGTATAAAACAGCTATAAGCAACCTTCCTATTTTTTTTACATTTTTAACCAAAAGATTTAACTGGTAAACCCAAGTCAATTTTCTCAAAAAATAAATAAAAAAATGAAATAACCTATGCACATTGGATTCTACAGCATAAAATCAGAAAGTGAGCAAGATTTATAATAACATCATTAATAATAATAATGAGAATGGCAATAACAATGCTCCATGGCAAGTTCAAAAAGCATAAGGCTACATAAGCAAGACTATGTCTATGGTAAAGCTCCCAATCTGTCACTAGTGCAGGGATTTTTTTTCTGTTTTCTTTTAATAGTCCTCCCTGTCCATTCTTTTTACACACACACACAAAAAAAATATATACCTCAGGGCCCTCCCCATTGTTTCATAGTTCATGTCGGGCTTGTTCTTGTGTTTCCCCCATAGTTTAGAAACTGCTTTTGAGTCCACAAGTTTAAAGATCCCCTTCTCTCGCTGGGTCCACTTGATATACCGGGGACAAGTGTTTTTATCCTGAAGCAGGTCTAGAAGAAATTCCCACAAGTAGGTTGTATTTCCTACAGTAAATAAATATATGTGTGTCACTTTCATATTTAAAACAGAAAAATACAGAACTTCCCTTGCTATTGCCAAGAAAACAGAATGATCAGATTATGCATCAACCTTCTCATGATCCAGATATATACAGTAATTAAATGAATTTCAAAAACAACTACTACAAGTCCAATTTATAAGATACAGCTATAAAAGGAGCATTAAAATAATGTTAGATGCTTTTAACTTTCTCAGTTACTGGGGAATAGAAGGAGAAAAGGTTTCCAGCAAAAGTTAACAAGGGACAGAACTTCTGAGACTGACTTACTCTTTATGTTCGAATGGTAGATCAAGTTTTATCTCTCCTTGAGTTAATAGTTAACGAATAATAATTATCATTAAAATGCTTCTTGAAATGTCAGAAAACCTGAATATAACCACATAATAAAATCTTTCAGTATCTCTACCCTTCAAAAAACAAACCAGCCCTTCTAAAAAGACATGTAAATCATGATTTTCTGTAAGTATTTGGCAAATTAAGAAGAGGTACAATTTGCTTGCCCAAAGCAACATGCAGTTCATTATGTTATACATGCAGAGTTTTAAAAGAACCCTCTGAATTGAAACACTTTCTAGATCCTCCTGCAGAATGTTATAAACTATCAAACAAAGTCCTGTTTAAGTCCACTTCTGTAGTTTACTAGCATTTCAGCAGGGGGCAATCTTCCACAAGAGTCAGTATCAGCTTACAATATAAATATTTATGTTACCATGATATGAAGTCATATTGTACAAGGACACTGTAAAGGTCACCCCCATTTCTGGATTGAATACTTTCTTTCCATTTTATCTCAGAAGGTGACATCTGACTCACAAAAAGCTCAAACTAGAACAAATGTTGTTAGTATTTAAGGTGCCACTGGATTTCCATTTAATTTTGCTACAACAGACTAACCTGGCTACCCCACTGAAATACACATACCATAACCATATGACATACAGTGATTTTAGGAACACACAACAGTACCTATAAACTGTTTGTTCTTGCTAACTGTCTCTCTCCTTCACACATCTCCAATATCAGAAAATATTCAGCACAATGACAAATTAATTTCACCTATGACTTTGTCCAGGCCTCAAGAATCACCAAGAAATAAGTTCAAATAGCATAAGCCGCTATTGTTAGCCAGTGAACAACAAGTAATGACTAAGGAGGGCTAAAAGAATCACAGGTTCAATGAATAATTTCGCATGATAAAATATACTCCATCCCATAAATCCTAGAACAATTCTGAACCTAGAGCTGTTAGTCCTTTGGAACACCACCCTAGTTCTTAGGGAGCAAGTTCCTAGAGCTGTTAGCCTTTTGGAACACCACCCTAGTTCTTAGGGAGGGAATTCCTAACAGTATGATAAAAACTACACCTTCAGCCTTAGAATCTTCAGCCATTCCAAATAAATCCTTGTGGCTTGCAAACATCTCAAAGTCATTCTCCTAAAACTAGATAAGACCTTTGGTATCAACTGAGAAGATTCAAGACGCATTATTACTGAGCAGGCATATTTTTCCATAGTGTGACTTCAAGAGAAAAATGTGAACTGAAAAGCCCATTGCTTTACCATGCCAAGTGGAAGAATGTGCACTTCTAACTAACATTTACCTGAGGAAGAAGAAACCTGGCAAACAAACCAACAACTCTGAGTGCTGGCAAGAGGCAAATCTAACATGTTAGTTACAGCCAGCTGCTTGGCAGTTTATTTCCCCATGGCTCACTGCAACTCCCTTAAGGACAGCAGCAGGTGGAGCACCATGGAGTGGGTGAGAGGTTTTAACATCACATAGCCCCCCATCTCTCTTAATTCACACACACAGGAGAATGGGGTAGCAAAGAGGGAAGAATGGATGACTCCACTTCAGACTGCAGGCGGAGATCATGTAGAACCACACTGTGCAATGCTAATCTATATTAAAAACTCCCTGCAAATGGAAAACCAGCACAGCAAGTAAAGAAAGGGATCAGAACCTTTCTGCCTGCTGTGTTGTTTTTTACGCTGAGGAAAATTCTAAGCTTGAGCCACCACCCCTTGCAGTCTCAAGTGGCAAAAAGTCCATTCTGCCACTTCATTCTCTTGCAACTATGGACCAGATTATAGCAACCCTGCTGCCAGGAATGACATCCCCACAGGTATTTCCTTTCTTGTATTGTTTTAGTTTACTATAAGCTGCCTTGACAATCAATTGATCAAGAAGTAGATATAAATAATTTAAAAAGGGAAATGCCCATTTCATCCTGCCCCCACCTGTTCTTGAACCATTTCCCTTCCTCATTGCCAGGGCCACCTCATCTTTCTGGCTTCGCAAACAAGCCCTCACAATGGCAAATGCCTTGATCTCATGATGGGCTGCCTTAACAACCCAAAACAGCAAGCAATAATTTATAAGATGTTATCTTCTTGAGCTTTCAGCTGTGAGAGAATTAAGGTGTGTTTGCTAAGTACTTCACAATTCTGCAAGAATTATTACACAAATGTCACCTTTGCCTTCTCTTGGCTTCTTCTTTATGCCCATGTCTGGAGATGAACTGGAAATGGCTGATGGTGCTTGAGTTTTTGGCTTTCGGCCAGCTGCAAAGAACAGTTTGAAAGGCTGAAACCTGTACCTACTTTACAGTTTGGGTTACCTCACAAGGTAGGCTTCATCCAAATGTAAACAGGCCACTAATTGGTGACAAATTAAGATAATGACAAATAAGCATATCTTGTAAGTCACAATTTATCTGATCATTGAATTTTTAAAGAGAAAATCTATTTCATTTATATGTAGTTGACAGGTATATTAATTATAATCACTCCCTTGGGTAAACTAATTATATATATGTGATCATTCATCCATTCGTTTATTTACCACTACACATCCTTACAAAAATCATATGAAGACAGTTATTAACATTCCTCTTTTACAGAGAGGGCACTGATGGTGTGCATGTAACTCTTGCCCCATCTATCCTGAAACATGCATGGCAGTGTGCAAATCTGAACCAATTTTCCTGCAACCATCACATATGTTCCCCTCAAAATAAAGCAAAGGCAGTTCGCTTTGATCTGTAGGTTCAACCAAGACCGTTGTTGAAGATGCAAAGTTTCTTACCTAAATATGTAATCTGAATTGTCTACTTACATCATAATCTGCTACCTCACTTTTCCTTAAATCAAGATATTAATAACCAATGGATTACCTATTGGCCCATGTAGGAAATATGCAATTTCTTAGTTACCTTTCTGGCCCAGGGGGCTCAAAGTGACAGAACAACAGGAAAGTGTATGGCTTAATCACATTATCTGCTGCTTTGCTGTTTTCATTGGTGGAATCCACCTCAAGGAATTTGTATGGAAAGGTAACATAAAGAAAAGTTAATAAAGCCCATAACCTCTGAAGTTCCTAAGTGCCTTTAAAGTACCTTTTTTTTTCTTCATTGGCTCATGGATCTCTGGAGATGTTGGTATAGGAGATGTATCCATTGGTTCAGCCTCCTCAGTTGATACCTCTACTACTGTCTCTGTGATCACATCTGGCCTCATTGCAGCATGAATGAACTCTGGAGTCGATACACAAGGAGGCACAAAAACTTCCACTAAAAAAAGCAAATAAATAAAGTGAGGCTTTTATCCAGATCATTTACACTAGACGTAATTCAGTATGCTCTATTGTAAGAAACATTTAAAAACTATTGCATAGGTGGCTTAAGTCAGAGGCATCCCACCAGGGCTTTTTTTCCTGGGGGAACATGCTGGAACAGAGTTCCGGAACCTCTTCAACAAAATTCTTTTTTAAATGTTTAAAAGTTCATGATTTTTCAGTATACAGACTGAAAAGAGAATTCTGGCACCTCTTTAAAAAAAAGAAGCCCTGCATCCCACCATTTCTAAAAATCATAGTATCCCATACATTCAGTCACTATCAGATACATACATCAGTGCTGGATGATAATACTTCTATTGTGACAAAAAACGGTCCTAATTTTTAAAAATACTTCTTGGTCCTAGTCTTCTAAAAAATAATTCCTGTCAGAAGTACAACCCATACTTCCTGAAATGGGATTCAATATCCTTCATTTGTAAATTCCTTGCATCCTACCATAGTTCCACTGACAGAAGATGGAGGAGGGGCAATCTTGCCCAATCCCTCTGTCTCAATGCAGTCCCCCACTGAACATGTGACTTCATGCCTGTGAGGAAACCTCTTCTCCCCAGCCTTAACTTGAGTCACAGGAGGCTGCTGGATGAAACATTTGTAGTATAGATACAACCCACAGACATTAGATGAACTGAGATAGGATTTATGAATGAAAATTCTCGATTAAAAACCATTCATCAGTTTTTGAGTGGTGAACAGGGTTGTACTTTTTTTTAGCAGAATGCATACAGAAGCATGTCTACAACATTTTTCCTTTTAGAACACAGTCATCTGCACACTAGTAAACAATAGTCCCAAAATACAGGCAGTTTTCTTTCTGAAAACAGAAGCTATGGGGGCATAATACAACCCCTGATTTTACAAACAGGGTGGTGTTTTTAATTTGCTTTTGTTCCAGATAGTGTAACATACTGAGTACATGTGAGTAAAAAAAAAACCTCCATGAATTTTCCAGAAAACGCTGATCCAGGGAAGTATTAAAAGCTCTGGGTACAGCTATGTGCCTTCTTTTCATAGAAAGGTGACCTCATAATGTTCTGTAGAAGTGGTGTGAGTTATTATGAAAGGAGCAGATCTCAACAAAAAAATTAATGTACTCTGGAAGGGTGCATCTAGGCTTTGGAAGTTTGAAACAATCTCTAGGAGTTGTGAGACACTGACTTCTTCCCACTCCTCAACAGATTTTTTGGTTAGGACCTTTGACTACCCTGTGATACAATGGAGTCTGGACTGAGACAGGAGGCTGGATCCAGTACACAAAGTTTTGAGCAAGCAGAAATGCAAAAGCACATTAGCCACTTGCACTAAGTCAAACACTGTATCTCTGTCGGGTTTCCACTTGTGCAAGATGTGGAACCCATTTCTGGGCACTATAATATATAAAGGTCTTGCACAAGAGGAACAACACAAGTCCATTTGTTTCTCATTACACATCTCTGCTTCCAAGCCAATGAGTATACCCCCCAATGCAAGTCTGTTTTTTCACATCCTTAATCAACATTTGTTTTGCAGTGGCTGACAATTTAGATCTGTCAGTTCAGAAACATTTCTAGAAATGGAATAAAATTAAAACTAAGCTGTCTTAACATTCTATTCTGTCAATGGTTTTCAGACTGACAAACCCAAGTACTAATGAAGGATTTAATACCCCAATCTATGCAACTAAAACAAAGATACTTATAATTGTAAAAATAACATTGTAGATACAAATTAAAAACCACCTTTCCCTTTTGAGGTCAATTAGGGTCCATTTAGACACAGTACTTGCCATATAGAAGCTACTTGAAACAAGCTCTGTGCAACGGCTACTGCAAATAGCAGTTGTACCGTCTGAAGAAATAGCCGGGGTAAACTGTCCCATTTGTGCAGAGTTGCCAAGACACTGCTGCCACAAGGGAAAGGCTTCCAGCCTTCATGTATGATTTGTAAACTAGCTTCTAGAAGAAAGAGTATCGAAGCTGGAAGAAGTCCAGTCCTTCACACCACTAAGTTAAAGCCTTTAGGGCTCAGCTCTGTTCTGACTGAATGCAAATTAAACCACTGTTCCAAAATACTCATCTGTATTATTGACATACCAGGAGTTCGAGCATCTCTTAAGCAGGTTGGAGATTCCATGTGAAGCAAGGCTTCTGCTGCTTCAATTGTCTTGTCTGAACAGTGCACATTGCTGCCATGAACTGATGCTTCCACTGGATAAAGAGAAAAGTAAATTCCATCACACGCATACAACAACTGTGTGACATGACTAATGCTCCCTCTAAGCTGTGGAGGCTTGTGAGCAAAATTTCTACTGACATTAAAGCTGTGAGCTACTGACATTAAAGCTGTGAGCATGCAATTTGGCTACTGCATAAATTAGTTTGCTCTGGAGCCGTCCTCCCTGAGCTAAGACAGAAATGTGTGAGCTGGAGGCTAAAAAACTCAGCTTAGAGGGAACACTGGATATGACCTATATACTAGTCAGTATCCATTAGTCAAATCTTAAAAGAAACAAGTTCCATTACAATAAATGCTTAAAAAGCTAAAAATTCATTTACATATTTATACGCCACTTTCGTCCCCAACGGGGAACCCAGAGTTACTTACAACCTGATTTTCCCCTCATCCATTTTATACTCACAACTACCCTGTGAGGTAGGTTAGGCTGAGTGTGTGACTGGTCCAAGGTCACACAGTGAGCTTCCATGGCAGAAAGGGAATTCAAACCTGGTGTTCCAGACCCTAGTACAACAATCTAGCCACTACACTATGCTGATTTTCCCTTCTATGAAGTGCATGGGGTTAGAAAAAACATTTCAAAATTGATTCCTCCCTTTATGCCAGGTCAAATCAGTTTTGTTATCAAATACTACTGGGTGCTTTTATGTTACAATCAATTAGCTTTGTGTATAATAAATGAAGAAGAAGAGGAGATTGGATTTATACCCCACCCTTCACTACCCAAAGGTGTCTCAGAGCGGCTTACAAACTCCTTTCCCTTCCCCTCCCCCCACAACAGACACCCTGTGAGGTGGGTGGGGCTGAGAGAACTCTGACAAAAACTGCTCTTTTTCAAGCACAGCTGTGTCAGAGCTTGTGACTGACCCAAGGTCACATCAGCAGGTGCAATTTGCCAAGAAAACCCCATGGACAGTATCAAAAGGCTAAAAGATATGATGCTGGAAGATGAGCCCCTCAGGTCAGAAGGTGTCCAATATGCTGCTGAGGAAGAGCAGAGGGCAAGTACAAGTAACACCAGAAAGAGTGAAGTGGCTGGGCCAAAGCCGAAAGGATGCTCAGTTGTGGATGTGTCTGATGGTGAAAGGAAAGTCCGATGCTGCAAAGAACAATACTGCATAGGAACCTGGAATGTAAGATCTATGAATCAAGGTAAGCTTGACATGGTCAAAAATGAGATGGCAAGATGCAACGAACATGAAATTGAGCAAACAGAGGACGGCAGAAGACAGGAAGGCCTGGCGTGATCTGGTCCATGGGGTCGCGAAGAGTCGGACTCGACTGTGCGACTGAACAACAACCATATTTAAAAAACTAACTACCCAGTTGTGAACGTATGGACAAACTGGAAATGGCTCTCCAGGGTCTCTGTAAATACAGGGTTTTCCTAACATCTGCTACCTGAGATCATTTCAGCTGGAGATGAGGAAGACTGAACCTGGGATCTTCTGCATGCAAAGCATGTGCTTTGTACAGAATTATGCCCCCCTCTCCTAACAGTTAAGTGGGAACAAGGGCTCTGACCCAGAGAAACTGGCCAAGAGCTTACTGATGACATCACAACAAACCCCCACTTGGATAAGCAGAAGCATGGTGTGTTTGCTATGATCATGCACCACCTCCCTTCTCATATGGGGAGCACAATTGAAAACTCAAAATTCAATTTCAGTTTGTTATGATGTCTGTGCAAACTGGAGTTTGTTCCTCCATACAAAACAGAATTCTAAAAATAGTTAACCCCAATACAGAAGCCTGGTTTGTGCAAAGAAAACAAGTTCCAAGTTGCCCAAGTGCCTGCAATCAGATTTAACAGCAAACTAGAGACTGAAAGTTTCCCTAACCAGGACACTTTGAATCATGTTCAGTGCATGAGGGGAGGAGGGAGGGAGTATACTAGCATGGCTATCCAATTTTTATCATGTCAGTGTGGGGCCACTGACTAGCAGAGGGCTCCATTTCTCACACCTTCATTTCTCTCTGTATGCAAGGGTGATAATGAACAATAGCTATATCTATTAGTTATGAACAAAGCACTCAGCAAGTAAATATCTGAGATTCATTTTTGTATCAGGCCCCAACTGTTACCAGCAAACACATGTGATAGAAATAGCCTGAGAAAGACATAAAGGGCTGCTTTATTGCCCATGAACACATATAGTTAATAATTTAGTCTATGGCAACTTTGATGACCCAGTGATGCTTAAGGCAGTGAAGGCATCACATTTTCATGGCCTTATGGGGACACCACAGATTTTTCAAAGCAAGAGATGTTCAGAGTTGATTTGCCAATGCAGAGCAACCCCTGGACTTCCTTGGTGGTCTCCCATCCAAATACTAACCAGAGCCGACCCTGCTTAGCTTCTGCTTAGGAGAAATAAAATTAATTTGTTCCCCCAAACAAGTATTTTTAAGGACTTCTGGCAACTGGAAATTTTTTTTTGAAATATTTAAACATATAAAACAATATTTCAATTTTCATGCTCACTTTTCTCCCCAATGGAGACTCAAAGTCTCTTACAACCACTATTCCCTCTAAGCTGAGTTAGTGTGAGCTAGCTCAGAGTTTTTTAGTTTCCAGTTCACCCATTTTTGCCTTAGCTCAGGAAGGATGGCTCCAGAGCAAACTAATTTATGCAGCAGCCAAATGGCTTGCTCACAACTTTAATGCCAGTAGCTCAAAAAGCAGAATTTTTGTTTACAAGACTCCACAGCTTAGAGGGAGCATTGCTTACAACATCTTTCTCCCTATCTCCATTTTATCCTTAAAACAGTCACCCTTTAAGTGGTGAGAATGTGACTGGCCCCAGGTCACCCAGTCAGCTTGCTAGAGTGAGAGGATTCACACCTATGTCTCCCAGATCCTAGTCTTGACACTTCAACCACTCTTTGAGAAATCAACATAGCTTCCTTTTTTGTCAAACAAGTGTAGTGAACCAGATCTCATTTCTATTCACATTTTCCAGAAAACTGGTATCACTAGCATAGGTAATACTCAGATTTATGTTATTACATGTAATGCCAATAAAGGTCTATGAATTGTAAATTGTTATTACACAGCACCAGTCAAATCTGATGATGCCAAGCTTAAAACTGAGGGTGGGGGATTCACACAGACCGCCATGGTCCATAATATGCCAACAATGAAATAGGCCATATGAAGTCCTTTTAAATTCATGACTGAGCTTCAACGTCAAAGGTACTAAGTCAAAACTGCTGGGGGTGAGTCGGTGGGTGGTGAATGCTTACCCCACACACACTTTACCTGCCTACCTACCCTGTCCGTAAGCATGTGTGCCAGCATTTTTTTTTTAATAAAAGTTTTATTGACTCCCCTAAAAAGGGGAGGTATTTCGCTTAAAAGAAGAAATGGGAAAGGTAGACAGTGGGAGAAAGAGAAAGCTGAGTGATATATAAACTGGTAAATTAAACTGTTAGTAATGTCCAATTAATCTTCTTGGGCTTCTTCTGTGTGTTGTCAAACTTCTTTTTTTTTTTTAATCCAGTCACATAAAGTTCTCTGTTAGTAGGTTAGTAATGTTCCTTTGAGTTTCTGTTAATAAAAAAGCCTCTTCTGGGCACATTCAGAACCGCTTCTTTGCGTGCTGGGTACTTTTAGTGTCGCTGACGTGGAGGAGCTTCCTCTGTTGTCTTCTCCTTCCAGCTTGTTTGATCTTCCTTCGGGTTGCTGTTAACAATCTCAGTTCATGCACTGTAAATCCTCTTCCTTGCTTGCCATTACTGGAGGTCCCCAGCTTTGAGAATGGTATTAATTTCTTCGCTTTTATATCCGCTCCCAAAACTCTCTACTGGGTCCTCCTCGCAACTGTTGACTCATATAAGCGCTTGCCAGGCACTCCTCGCTGTCACAGTTCAAACTTCTCCGTTTTACAAAACTCCCGTCGGATTCACAGCCATAACAGTCCAAACATTAAACAGCCGGCTCTCACACACAAGTAAACGCCCAGACGGAAGTCCCTCCCTTCTTCTCCGCTCGCTTTTGCCCAGCTCCGACATCTTTTCTTTTTTGTTCACTTTTAGAAAGTTCTTAAAATGTGCTCCAGAGAGACAAAACTTTTTCTCGCTTTGTTTCAAATACATCAAAGGAAAACATCACTGTCCGATGGCGGGAGCCTCGGTCTCCGACCTCTCGGCCGAAAGAGCGACTCCCCCCTAGTGCGCCCTAAAGCGCCCCGGATCCGAGCTCCTCTCTTCCTGAGGTGCTCGTTCGGTTCTCCGCTCGCGCGGATTCCCTCCTCCACCGCGGGCGGGCGAGACGCCCTCGGGAGCAACCCGAGGATGCGTCCACCATTTGCGGGAGCCAGACCGGAAGCCAGCAATTTTTTTTTTAATGCCAAAAGCCTTCTAAATCAGGGGTGTCAAACATGTGGCCCGGAGGCCAAATCAGGCCCGCAGTGGAACTGGCTGTCTTCGGCTTCTTCTTCCAGTTCTGCTGCTGTTGCGTCATTGTAGGCTTGCAGCTTACAGATACACACCTGGACAGCATACTCAAGATTGCAACAGCACAGACATTTTGATGTAATAATTCAGAGCAAGAGGTGTCAGTTATCAGACGCTGTTAAATAAACAAAATATTGCAAGAGTGCTAATGTTTTAAGCATGTTTTTATTTTGTTAAAACAAACCCTTTGTGTTTGTGTCCTTCATAAAGTTTATATCTCCGCTAGTTTGCATTACATTTTATGACACACATGGCCCGGCCCAACAAGGTCTCATTTATGTCAGATCCAGCCCTCATAACAAATGAGTTCGACACCCCTGTTCTAAATATTTCAGGAAAGTGCCTTAATAAATATTTTGAGATACAGGTATTTCAAAAACTAGGCAGTTATTTTACTAATGGTTGAATGCAAGAATATATGAGTGCAAAATCACAAGTCTTTCCTGGGTTCCCTTCCCTTGATAAGTCTTCTCCAAACTGAGGTCAGGGGATCTACATGGACTAACAGTTACTTGGGTCAAGGGGGCTACTACTGGTTTTGTATTTTATCTAGATTACTAGTGCAAGTTTACAATCATTCTGCAACACTAAAAGAAGCCTTAATATTAGGGCTTGGATACTCTTATGCCTGCAGTAGGATTTTCCAAAGAAAATATTAGTTGATTTTGAAAAAGAACTATGATATAAACAGTTATTATCAGAGATAAAAATATAAAATCAAAAGCAATTTCTTTGGTTTTCCCTCCACAGATTTTTAAAACCAGCAATATATAGCCACCTGTTACATATCACACAATCTCCAGTTGCTCTTTCCATTTATGGAAATTTACTCAAAGCTAAAACACTCCAGCTGAGCTGTCAGCATCAAAGTCTATCTTTAGAATAAGCAGGGTCACCAATACCCAGTGCCAGTAAGCTAATAAGGATTTAAGTAGTGTTTCTCTCCTGGAACTTCAAAAGAACTATCCTGTTACATCAATATTCTAAATTAAGTTAGTGACAAGGAAGAACCCCTTTTTTAAAAAATGAAAAAGGCTTTTGATCCTAGGAACCAAGTCACACATGAAACCATGTGTTTGGGCGCTGGTTTGAAATGCAATA
The DNA here is from genome assembly GCF_001447785.1 of Gekko japonicus. Classification (NCBI taxonomy): domain Eukaryota; kingdom Metazoa; phylum Chordata; class Lepidosauria; order Squamata; family Gekkonidae; genus Gekko; species Gekko japonicus. Next base: position 1,225,197 of record NW_015166418.1, on the reverse strand, counting down.
GCATGGAGACCACTCCATGTGGCAAGCCATTCAAGCATCTCTCCACATGATGGAATGCATTTTCACCAACTAAGCAGCCACTAGAGAGAATAGCTGCATGTGCAAATCAGGCTTTTCCACTGCTGAAAGGCAAAGCCTGCGAAGTGTTAATAGGGACTATCATAGCTCAACAAGGAGCCGGTGCGCATACTAGCAATGTCAAGTACATGCGATGCTTTCTTGAAGAACTGAACCTGAAAAAATTAATCCTAGCACAGTGGGGCATGGGACAGGACACCAGTCCTTGCTCTAAAAAAATGGAATCCTAAACACCATCTCAGGGGGCTGAGAATAAGAATTATAACATATTTTTGCTGGAGAAATGAACAATGAACTCTCCTGCAGACCTGAAGATAATTAGCAGGAAATGGGATAGCACAGATCTCTAGAGTGCCGTGCCCTTCGACCCAGACCAAGAGTTCCATTAGTCTGTACATGCCAGGACCGATGCTATCTGCCAACTCTGCTCTAGTATTTAAAAATGAGAAAGCACACTGGGCTTACATTATGGTTTATCCTCTTAGGTTCTATTCCAAGACGTTTAGATAGCTGCAAGTCTCTCTAAGCAGCAGCAGCAGGAAATAATTCACTACATGTAAGAATCTGCCAGTAAGTAAACAGAAGTCAAATGAACAGAGACAGGGCAAAACTAACCAACATACACATAATCAGATTTTTTAAAAAATTTTATTTTGTAAAGCACAATCAAGAAAGAAACAGGTATAGTGGAAATGCTGTAAACTAGGGTCAGCAATCATCTATAATTAAAGAGCTGAGCTATGTCATCAGATCAATAAAGCGCCTGTATCCATTTGTATAACTCAAAACAGACATTACTGGATAATTAAAATGATAATTAGGATCATTCAGTACATAAATGCCTGGATATTTAATGCAGTTGAATGACTAGCCAGTCTTATGGCACTCAATTCCCCCACCTGTCACTCCCAATACACAAGTTACAAAACCATGTTTTTACTGTAGAGAAAAAGACAAGAGGAAATTCCACAGAATATGAATAAAGAACTGGATTTCAGGAGCAGAAAGTAGTTACCGCCTTAAGTAGTGGCACAAAGCTACTGTAATATAAGAGAATCTGCATAACGTAATAAATTCTCCACAGGCAAGCAACGTACTGCATAAACAAATCAAGGTCCATTCAAAATATATCTGATTAGCATGTATATTCAGCTTTCCTCTCAGCATATATTTTCATGAAGAATTATTTTGACAATGCAGCAACTACCCTTTACACAGAAATAATTGTATTAGGGGACACATTGGTTAAATTCTGACACATCGTAAGTGGTGAGCCTGTTCTGAATCTATACATTTGGGGCAGAGATACAACCTTCCTAAGACAGCAAAACTCAGAAACAACAGCTTCTTCCTGGTTCCAGCAGAAGACAGCTGTGCAAATAGTACTCATTGGCCAGTCCTTATGATAATCACAAACCTCCTCCCCCAAACACACATTATCCACAGGAATATTTCTATTTTTAAAAACATCAGATTGGCCTTTTCAAAAGACACCAAATATATATTCAACAAGTTAAACATAACAAGAAGCTGAAAAGAACATAAAGCCAGAAGCCTGTCTGATGCATGGAATAAAGGTGTGAAAATCCACTCTGTATGCACGGCAGACTCTGTATTAAGGCAGACTCAGCATGGGTTCGGCAAAGAAAGATCTTGTCTCACTAACCTGTTAATGTTCTTTGAGGGGGTGAACAAACATGTGGACAAGGGGAACCCAATAGATGCTGTTTACCTTGACTTCCAGAAAGCTTCTGATAAAGTTCCTCGTCAAAGGCTCCTAAGTAAGCTCAAAAATCATGGGATAACAGGACAAGTCCTCTTGTGGATCAAAAACTGGCTAATTAATAGAAACAGAGAGTGAGTAGAAATGGGAAATTTTCTCAGTGGAGGATGGTAAGCAGTGGGATACCACAGGGATCAGTACTCGATCCGATGCTTTTTAACTTGCTCATTAATGATTTGGAGTTGGGAGTAAGCAGTGAAGTGGCTAAATTTCCGGATACGAAGTTATTCAGGGTGGTGAAAACCAGGGAGGATTGTGAGCCACTCCAAAGGGATCTGTTGAGGATGGGCGAGTGGGCGTCAACATGGCAAATGGGGTTCAATGTGGGCAAGTGCAAAGTGATGCACATTGCAGCTAAAAATCCTAACTATAAATACACATTGATGGGGTCCAAACTGGCAGAGACTGACCAAGAGAGAGATCTTGTAGATAACTCACTGAAAATGTCAAGACAGTGTGTGACTGCAATAATCCCTATGAAGAAAGGTTAAAGCACTTGGGACTCTTTAGCTTGGAGAAACGAGGGCTGAGGGGTGACATGATTGAGGTTTATAAGATTATGCATGGGATAGAGCAGGTAGAGAAAGAGGTACTTTCTCCCTTTCTCACAATACAAGAACTCGTGGGCACTCCACAAAATTGCTGAGCGGTCAGGTTAGAACAGATAAAAGGAAGTACTTCTTCACCCAAAGAGTGATTAACATATGGAATTCACTGCCACAGGAAGTGGTAGCGGCTACAAGCATGGACGGCTTCAAGAGGGAATTAGATAAGCATATGGAGCAGAGGTCCATCGGTGGCTATAACCACAAGGTATAGATAGGGACTCCGGAGTAAGTGATGCTCTATATTCTTGGTGCTTGGGGGGGGGGGTGCAACAGTGGGAGGGCTTCTACTGTCCTGGCCCCACTGGTGGACCTCCTGATGGCACCTAGTATTTTTGGCCACTGTGTGACAGAGTGTTGGACTGGATGGGCCACTGGCCTGATCCAACATTGGCTTCTCTTATGTAAGGCAAGTTTGTGTATCTGTAGAGGAGGAAAGCAGCTTCGGGGGGGGGGACCTCTCATAGATTCTGCGGGGAGGCACATCTGCATGCAACCATCATTTCAGCATCTTTTAAAGCTATATTTCAAGTCACAGGGGCCCAATTCTGGTATGTGCTGTACGGGAAACAGAGACGGTGTTTCATTCTTCCACCCCTGCAAGGTTTCACCTTTCAGAACTGCCCTCTGCTCTCCCATTAACCTTGGAAAGAAAAAAAAAAGACAGGTGTAAACCTGAACAAGGGACACCCTTGGTTACAACTTGGTCTCTTTAGACCTGATTAACATGAAACAAAGTCCTCATAACTGCCATGAGGACTTTGGATCACACATGTACTGGGAGTTCTGTACTCTTGATGTGTACAGGTCTGATCTGGATCAGGTATGTGATACATGAGAAGGGGGCTTCAGCTCACCCCCCCCCCCAGTGCCATTTTCCTGAGTTGAAACACCTCCAGGGAGCTGCTATTTGCCCTGTTAGGGAAATTACTTACATGTAGTCATCCTTAAATAGTTTTCCGGTGGGGCAAATAATGGCTTCCAGAGTTTAGAAAACACTGACACCCTCCCTGAAAGCCACATCTACTTTGACTGTTCGTATAAGAACTTGACTTTCTGATATCTTTCAAATGATTCATTTTACCAAGGTGTCATCTTACTTCCTTGCTTTATTTATAGCCCACTGTCTCTCACTGAGACTCAAAGCAAATTACACAATGTAAGCCAATGCAGTCAGTTGGATGAGACATCTAATAAGCAATGTAATAGGACTAGGATTACAGAAATCTGAAACAAAACCTAAAGCAATAGATGTGGTATTTTAAACAATGCAGAAAATGGCATTACCTAAGTAAAAAAGTGGTGCAGTGAGAGCAGAATAAACAGAGCAAACAAATAATACATGTTGAACACAGAGGTATAGTTCACAGTCCCATTCGCTTTACAAAGTGTCTTCCTGAACCATTCTGTTATAATACAGCCCCGTTTCCTTAATATAGAAAAGCCCCTCTGAACAATTCTTTTACATAGTTTACAAAATGATAAAAGCATGGGAGCCTTCCTACTCAGGCAGCTCATTCCACAAAGGGGCCAAAACAGGTAATGCTCACGTAATGGGCAGCTGCTCCCTTGAAGATTTGCAGAGTGGCACCTTCAGAAGGCCCTACTCAGAGATAAGTGAGCACAGGAGAAGTGGTCTTGTAGATATGAGGGTCCAAGGCCAGGAAGGGTGTTTGGGTCTGGGCCTTGGCTTGACTCCCTCCCCACCCAGCAAGCTGCAGTCATGGAGGGAGCACTGTGGGACCTTATCTGGACCAGCCAGGTAGGGGAACAGCAGCAGCAGGATGCATGGCAAGGACCCCAACCAACTCTGCAGCAGCCACAGCAGCAGTAGCTAGAAGGAAAGTAGGGAAGCCACCACCATCCCACCAGCATGGGCCCAGGGGAACAAGAGCAATAGGAGGAAGGTGATGGAAGACTGGTAGCCTAGGGAGCAGGTAACTGATCACCACCCTTTATGAATTCCAGAGCGAAGTGAGACAGGGCCAGATCAGGCCCAGGGAAGGGGGGCAGGGCCCAGAGTCAAATAAAAAGGAGGCTTCCAGGCCAGGCAGGAAATAGGCCGAGCACGATCTGAGAACTTTCCCCAGGTTCCCCAGACCTTCAGAAATGAGGGAAGCCTCTCAGAGAGAAGGCCTTGCCAAAGCACACAAACTCTCTTCAAGGAGACATTCCCCTAATATCATCTTTGTAATCTTATTTATTGATTGGATTTGTAGCCCTCCCTCCCCTGTCAACAGTATCTAGAAAACAATGAATATAAAAGTTACCGTAATTGATTTAAACAGTTTTCACCATAATACTGACACTAAAAAAAATTCATGCACTGGGTGAAATTCATCCTGCTTGTTCATACTGAAGTGTCGCCTGGAGTGAGTTATACGGAACATATCATTCCAGTCTTGCTCCACCTACAGTAGCTTCTAATTTGCTTCCGGGCTTAATTCAAGGTGCTGGTATTGACCTTTAAAGCCCTTTATGGCTTGCAACCAGCACACCTTAAGGACCGCCATCTGAGGCTAGATGAGTAACAATCCAAGAAAGGGCTTTCTCAGTCATAGCACCAAAACTCTGGAACTCTCTCACTGAGAAGAGTCTACTGCCAGCAAGTGAAGACTTCTTTTGTTTGGCATACCTCCAACAACCATTACTGGCTCTCTTCCCTAATTCTGGTATTGTTTGTTTGTGTTTGTATTGAATTATTTTATAATTTTAAATGTTTTTAATTGTTCAAATTTTTAATGTGCAAAGCTTTAGGGATCCTGATCAGATGGAAAGGCGGCACAAAAATGTTTTAAATAAATAAATATTTTCACTGCTGACTTTTCCCCTCTCCCGTGATATGGCTTTAGTTGTTTACTAGGCTTTTTTAAAAACTACTGATGGTTATACCACCAGGTTAAATAGTTTAAATCACTGTGATTGTTTTTATTCTTGCTATGAGCCACCCTGAATGTCTGATGGAAAAGGTGGCAAAACAAAATTTCAGTATTGTCCCACCAAGATGGTGACGAAGTATCCACAACTGCCTGGCGCCATATGCTGAACACAGTTTGCCCTCTTCCTCTTTCTCCAACCACAACCAGTCAAGATTGGAAGGATAAGGGTCATTCTCCCTTCTGTGGCTGTCAGCCATGAGGATCTCGTTAACCAGATGCGGCAATAGGAGACATGTTCAAATCCTGCTTCCCAGCAGATGGCACCATTCTCTTTTCCCAGTCCTAATACCTGTACAAAGCCTGTATTTTCTATAGAATTCACAACTGACAGAGATGGAAATAGCTATTTTGCTAGACATCTAGACACAGAAGAACAAGGAGTCACAAACAATCACTGCAAAAGGATAAAAGTGAAATCAGTACCACTGAAAGCCAGTGTAGTGTAGAGGTCAGAATGTCAGACTAGCATCTAGGAGATTCTGGTTCAAATCCCCTCTCCTCCATGAAAGACTAGCCCAAGATCACCCTTCAAGCTAACTCAGCCTAACCTACCTCATAGGGTTGTTATGAGAATAAAATGGAGAAGCGGAGAATGATGTGAGATGCTTTGGTGCCCACTGAGGAGAAAGGCAAGGTATAAATGAAATAAATAAATAAATACAAATAATTGCTTAAGTGCTGTGTTACAAAAGAAGTAATGACAGGAGTCTGTGCATTAAATATGGTGATGATGTTACCGCACATGTCAGCATGCCACAAATATTGCATTCATGCAACAAGGGTAACTGACCCTGTGAAGCTGGTCGCATGTGGTTCCCAAGGTCAGTGGCTAGCATGAAGCAAAAACACAATCCTTTCAATTTCCCAGCCTTTTAGGAAGGAATTAAGACTGTGCCCTAAAAGCCCATTACTGCCTGCACCAATGCCAATTAATGTTCAAATCCAGCTATTTCAATCTAAAATGAGCAAAATCCCCAAACCATTTTTCCTTCAGTTGACAGTTTTCCATCAGTCATGTTCTAATGTAAAAGTGCATGATGATCATTAACTGTAGATAGCATCACCACAGGCATGCCACATCAAGGTATGGGATTATGAGACAAACGCCTTTTGCAAAATGAATTGGCTGCTCTGTTTTCTAGAAATTCTGGTCAGATGTAAAGATTCCAAGAGCTGAGGAAGATGGTGACCAGAGGCAGGGCTTTTTCAGAAGTGGCACCTTACATGTGGAATGCCTTCCCCTTGAGGCTCACCCAACTCTCTTTTAGGCATCAGGCCAAAATATTTCTTTTTAACCAGGCTTTTAATTAAGAAGTTGGTAACTAAGTTGTTTTACAGTCTGCTTCATTTTACGCTGCTAAACGTCTTTAGGTGTGGCTGAGTTTTTAAGACTTTGTTAATTTTAACTATTTTATCATGTTTTCGGGGGGGCCAAGCGACAGCGGGACTGCGCAGTCGCAGCCAACACTGCCTCCGCATCAAGCTCCTACAAAAGAATTAAAAATTTTAAAAAATGTTTTCTTCTGTAAGCAGTCTTAACCAGGCTCTCTGGAGAGGTAGCATATAAATTCACTGCCACAGGAAGTGGTGGCGGCTACAAGCATGGACGGCTTCAAAAGGGAATTAGATAAGCATATGGAGCAGAGGTCCATCAGTGGCTATTAGCCACAAGGTATAGATAGGGGCTCTGGGGCAAGTGATGCTCTGTCTTCTTGGTGCTTGGGGGGGTCAACAGTGGGAGGGCTTCTAATGTCCTGGCCCCACTGGTGGACCTCCTGATGGCACCTGGTGTTTCTGGCCACTGTGTGACAGAGTGTTGGACTGGATGGGCCTTTGGCCTGATCCAACATTGGCGTCTCTTATGTTCTTATGAAGCTGCAACTGGCACCAAAATTGAGGAGTCCACAAACCTTTTTTCAATTTCAAGGAACTGCTAAAATAACAAATACACAAAATTACCAACACCAAAAAAATTAATTTCTGTGACTGTAAGAACAATGCAAAAAAATATCAAGGGTTCAGAATTACCCAATACACACATCCATTACACAGCAGGGGACAAGAATGCTACTGGAAAACAAAAGCAGGCATCAGACAACCGCATGCTACCTGGCAAGCTGGGAACTGAAATACAGATTTCCCTCCCTCCCCCCCCCCCCCGGACTGAAGAAAAAGTCTAAGAAATATTTTTTCAATGCTTCTTAAGACAATTGTTTCCCTCAAAATGGATAGTGCCAAAAAAAAAGTCCGAAGGCATTTTCAATTGTTCCAGTGGAAAATACTGGGGAATCTGGGGTAGCACCCCCCAAATAACCCCACTCGAATTGCTTTTCTTTTTGAAATGAGTAAATGTGCAGTATGAAAATTTGTATAGAAGACGATCTACAGCATTGGATAATGAGAATTCCTATGTATACTGTTAGGACCGCGGTGGCTCAGAGGTTAAGATGCTGTGCTGCAGACTGGAAGATCTGTAGTTCAGCAGTTCGATACCCTAGTGCCATGTGACGAAGTGAGCTCCCATCTCTGGCCCCAGCTCCTGCCAACCCAGCAGTTCGAAAGCAAGAAGCTGCAAGTAGATAAATAGGTACTGCTTTGGTGGGAAGGTAACAGCATTCCGTGCGCCGTGGTGTTTAGTCATGCCGGCCACATGACCATGGAAACATCTTCAGACAGCGCTGGCTCTTCGGCTTGGAAACGGAGATGAGCACCGCACCCTAGAGTTGGATTCGACTGACTTTCGAGCAAGGGAAACCCTTATGCATACTGCAGACATATACAACATTTTCAATAGTATGTTTCTTGTCTGAATGTGAATTTCGGTAACAATATGCTACACTGTGTTTAATGATACTAAGTTACTAAAGAGTTCACTGTTTTCAATGCCTCTCCCTCAATGACGGGGTATATTTGCAATGTACTAATATAGAAAACTAAAACATTTATACTTTTTAAATTCCATAAACATGCAAAATTGTGCAATTACATATGCAAAGTTATAAATGGTGGATTTTATGTTGTTAAATCAATAAAATAAGTTTAGATTTTACAGGAAAGTACTCTATATATTTCAATTTCTCAAAAAATTTCTGCCCCCCTCCAAAAGCAAAACAAAATCTTTTTTGCACGTGGTTTCAAAATTTCCAGAAATGTTACATCTCTAGATGGCCTACAGCATCTAAGCCTGGTTTCTTCAGTGATCCTTAAAAGAACAAATTTTCCTCTACAGTTTAAAGATCATGAAAAGGCAATAAACTTCAGGGATTATGATGCCTGTTCTCCCAGTATAATGCCATCTCTTCCAGAACAATTCTTGGATTGTACAGGAGAACAACAGTGAGACTTAGGGGAACATAATCTTTGGGCCCCATTTCTGTCCTCACTTATGTAAATATATAGGATACACGTTTGCAACATAATGTAAACACAAATCTCAGTGGAAATACTCTCTACTTGGCTGGCTGGCCTTCCTAGAAAAGTGGATTTGCTCCACTAGTTTTGGCACTGGCTGATCAGTTTTGGAATTAAAAAAAAAAGATTTATAGCAGCACAGACCTATAGTACTGTTTAAACACATTCAGCCAGATTGCAAAACTTTAACCAAACAGGTAAGTGTTGAAAACTGGCCACAGTACCATCAATCACTATGTTAAAAGGGTGTAAAGGGAGAACTCATATCACAGAGTTGCCCTTGTTGAAAGCCTTCTGCTCAAAGCAAGGCAAGGCGAGGAAAATCCTGCACCTCTTCAAGGAGCCTGTACATTCATGCAGTTCTGTAGAGTCCTAAGCTTTAGGAAATGCAATTCTTTCCCACTTGAAATGGGTACCTAAAGCAATACAGACAAGAAACATGTATTATAACATCAGTGGAAAATCATTTTCTTCAAACAAGCAATCCCTATTCAGTAATCATTATTTTGCAAACTAAAGTTTTATTAACACTAGCATCTTAACATCCTATTTTAAATGAAGAAGTTAATAGTGACTCACGAAAGCTCATACCCTGCCACAAATTTGTCTTTGAGGTACTACTGGACTCTTGCTCTTTTCTGTTGCTAAAGACAACCAGGGCTACCCATCTTGATTTGTATGAAAGATTCACACGGTAAAATTACAATAAAAATTGGCTTCGTATATAGCATTATTTTAATAAAAACTAATGGGTATGGGTAGCAATGGCAAATGTCCACAGCTAACTGGCTGTGTGTGGAAACACAGTCATATAAACCTTCTCCGGAAGGACACACGCTTAAGGTGACTTCAAAAAAACCCTACAAGGTTAAGTGGCTGAGCAGAGTCTAATAAAGCTTGGCTGATCAATAACGTACACAATAAGTAAATAAAAAGGATAATGGTAAAGTTGTCTCCACATGAAGCGGCCGAGACTACAAGGAGGACAGGTCATTTATAAACATATAAAGCCCCATACAGTTGTCTCCCCCCACCCGCACTCCAGCCCCGCCCTCGCTTCCGTATTTACAATCCTTCCTCTTCCCTCCAATTCCGTGCTTGTATTGTCAGCGCCACAGGGACCTGCCAATCACCTCAGCCTCGCCCGGATAGGCCCAACGGAACCTAGCCCCGCCCAATGGAGACCACAGCATTCTGATTTCGAACACGCTTGACAGTTGATTGGTCGGCGGAGCCCGTCACTCCCTCCTCCCCCACCCCGCGCACAGGGTCTCCTGAGGGAGCTCTGCGCTTCCGCTATGGGGGAGGGGGCAGGCCAAATATTCTTGCTAAATACGGCTAGCTCCGTTCGCGTTCGGAAAGGCACCCCGGGGTCGCTGGCGAACCCTCCGCCACACACACCCCTTTCTTCTCCCAGCCCTGGGCAGCGCCCGTGTTCTCCCCCGCACGGAACAAAGTTTAGAGGGCAAGAGACACCTCTAAGGGGAGGGAGGAGGACCTTGAGCCCATTGTAGCCCACCCGAGGGAGGAGGTTCCTCGGACTAGGAAGAGAACCCCTTTTGCCCAAAGGCTGCCTTTGCGATCGGACGGCGTGTCGTGT